>NC_034202.2:23997822-24321115 GCF_002021735.2 Oncorhynchus kisutch
CAGAGAGGGTGGGGAATAGACAGAGAGGGTGGGGAATAGACAGAGAGGGTGGGGAATAGAGAGAGGGGGTGGGGAATAGACAGAGAGGGTGGGGAATAGAGAGAGAGAGAGGGTAGGGAATAGACAGAGAGGGTGGGGAATAGAGAGAGAGAGAGGGTGGGGAATAGTCAGATAGGTGGGGAATAGTCAGAGAGGGTGGGGAATAGACAGAGAGGGTGGGGAATAGACAGAGAGGGTGGGGAATAGACAGAGAGGGTGGGGAATAGACAGAGAGGGTGGGGAATATATATATATATATAGAGAGACAGAGGGTGGGGAATATATATATATATAGAGAGAGACAGAGGGTGGGGAATATATATATAGAGAGAGAGACAGAGGGTGGGGAATATATATATATAGAGAGAGAGACAGAGGGTGGGGAATATATATATATATATATAGAGAGACAGAGGGTGGGGAATATATATATAGAGAGAGAGAGACAGAGGGTGGGGAATATATATATATAGAGAGAGAGACAGAGGGTGGGGAATATATATATATAGAGAGGGGGACAGAGGGTGGGGAATATATATATATAGAGAGAGAGACAGAGGGTGGGGAATATATATATATAGAGAGGGGGACAGAGGTTGGGGAATATATATATATAGAGAGGGGGACAGAGGTTGGGGAATATATATATATAGAGAGAGACAGAGGTTGGGGAATATATATATATAGAGAGAGACAGAGGTTGGGGAATATATATATAGAGAGGGGGACAGAGGGTGGGGAATATATAGAGAGAGAGACAGAGGTTGGGGAATATATATATATAGAGAGAGACAGAGGGTGGGAAATATATATATATATAGAGAGAGACAGAGGGTGGGGAATATATATATAGAGAGAGAGACAGAGGGTGGGGAATATATATATAGAGAGAGAGAGAGAGAGGGTGGGAAATATATATATATAGAGAGAGACAGAGGGTGGGAAATATATATATATATAGAGAGAGACAGAGGGTGGGGAATATATATATATATAGAGAGACAGAGGGTGGGGAATATATATATATATAGAGAGGGTGGGGAATATATATATATAGAGAGAGAGACAGAGGTTGGGGAATATATATATATATAGAGAGAGACAGAGGGAGGGGAATAGAGAGAGAGAGAGACAGAGGGTGGGGAATAGAGAGAGAGGGTGGGGAATAGTCAAAGAGGGTGGGGAATAGACAGAGAGGGTGGGGAATAGACAGAGAGGGTGGGGAATAGACAGAGAGGGTGGGGAATAGTCAGAGAGGGTGGGGAATAGACAGAGAGGGTGGGGAATAGACAGAGAGGGTGGGGAATAGAGAGAGAGAGAGAGAGGGTGGGGAATAGACAGAGAGGGTAGGGAATAGACAGAGAGGGTGGGGAATAGACAGAGAGGGTGGGGAATAGATAGAGAGGGTGGGGAATAGACAGAGAGGGTGGGGAATAGATATAGAGAGGGTGGGGAATAGTCAGAGAGGGTGGGGAATAGTCAGAGAGGGTGGGGAATAGACAGAGAGGGTGGGGAATAGACAGAGAGGGTGGGGAATAGACAGAGAGGGTGGGGAATAGAGAGAGGGGGTGGGGAATAGACAGAGAGGGTGGGGAATAGAGAGAGAGAGAGGGTAGGGAATAGACAGAGAGGGTGGGGAATAGAGAGAGAGAGAGGGTGGGGAATAGTCAGAGAGGTGGGGAATAGTCAGAGAGGGTGGGGAATAGACAGAGAGGGTGGGGAATAGACAGAGAGGGTGGGGAATAGACAGAGAGGGTGGGGAATAGACAGAGAGGGTGGGGAATAGACAGAGAGGGTGGGGAATAGAGAGAGAGGGTGGGGAATAGGCAGAGAGGGTGGGGAATAGACAGAGAGGGTGTGGAATAGAGAGAGAGAGAGGGTGGAGAATAGACAAAGAGGGTGGGGAATAGACAGAGAGGGTGGGGAATATAGAGAGAGAGAGGGTGGGGAATAGACAGAGAGGGTGGGGAATAGACAGAGAGTGTGGGGAATATAGAGAGAGAGAGGGTGGGGAATAGACAGAGAGGGTGGGGAATAGACAGAGAGGGTGGGGAATAGAGAGAGAGAGAGAGGGTGGGGAATAGACAGAGAGGGTGGGGAATAGAAAGAGAGGGTGTGGAATAGAGAGAGAGAGAGGGTGGGGAATAGACAGAGAGGGTGGGGAATAGACAGAGAGGGTGGGGAATAGAGAGAGAGAGAGAGGGTGGGGAATAGACAGAGAGGGTGGGGAATAGACAGAGAGGGTGGGGAATAGAGAGAGAGAGGGTGGGGAATAGACAGAGAGGGTGGGGAATAGACAGAGAGGGTGGGGAATAGACAGAGAGGGTGGGGAATAGCCCGAGAGGGTGGGGAATAGAGAGAGAGGGTGGGGAATAGAGATAGAGGGTGGGGAATAGAGAGAGAGGGTGGGGAATAGTCAGAGAGGATGGGGAATAGACAGAGAGGGTGGGGAATAGACAGAGAGGGTGGGGAATAGACAGAGAGGGTGGGGAATAGAGAGAGAGGGTGGGGAATAGACAGAGAGGGTGAAGAATAGAGAGAGAGGGTGGGGAATAGACAGAGAGGGTGGGGAATAGAGAGAGAGAGTGGGGAATAGTCAGAGAGGGTGGGGAATAGGCAGAGAGGGTGGGGAATAGGCAGAGAGGGTGGGGAATAGAGAGAGAGAGAGGGTGGGGAATAGAGAGAGATGGTGGGGAATAGACAGAGAGAGAGGGTGGGGAATAGAGAGAGAGAGAGAGTGGGGAATAGAGAGAGATGGTGGGGAATAGACAGAGAGAGAGGGTGGGGAATAGACAGAGAGAGAGGGTGGGGAATAGAGAGAGAGAGAGGGTGGGGAATAGAGAGAGAGAGAGGGTGGGGAATAGAGAGAGAGGGTAGGGAATAGAGAGAGAGAGAGGGTGGGGAATAGAGAGAGATGGGGAAAGAGAGAGAAAGAGATGGGGTGTGTGTGAGAGAGGACAGATGGCACCATGGTGATGGAAGCATAAACACATCCTGAAGTGCGTAATGAGGCATGGGGGCATCATTTTGGCAGTTATGAGGGGACGGGCTCCGTCATATCCCTGTATTAGCATTGGAGGAGTCTCCAGCATGCCATCTGTAAGCCCCCCAAACCGCCACCCATAAGCCCACTCACATGTGACTCACAACCAGCATTAAATCAGGCTCGCGTTTAACCCTGTTACACCACGCAGGTTTCACCACAGGGGAGAGAGGGAGGCAGAGCAAGCAGGAGATAGATGGAGGGAGAGGGGAAGCGAGGTTCTGAGTAAAGAGGAACACGTCTGTGACTGTGCGAGGGCATTTGGCACCACATGTCCCTGGATGTCATCATTAACATGGCGGCCTGCATTATGCTCACATGTGTGGCTGCGCACGACCATGTTGCTAAGAAACACCACATCGCTCTCCTCGCTCGTAAACACATGACGTTTAGCATGAATGAACCATATTAAGGCAGAGCAGACGGGCCTGTCTGAATGACTGAGTGATGAGATGTTGACTGTGTCGTGGACTGTGTCGACGGCTGCGTTGATGACTGTGTTGTAGATCGTATGGGTGACTGTGTCGTGGACTGTGTCGACGGCTGCGTTGATGACTGTGTTGTAGATCGTATGGGTGACTGTGTCGTGGACTGTGTCGACGGCTGCGTTGATGACTGTGTTGTAGATCGTATGGGTGACTGTGTCGTGGACTGTGTCGACGGCTGCGTTGATGACTGTGTTGTAGATCGTATGGGTGACTGTGTCGTGGACTGTGTCGACGGCTGCGTTGATGACTGTGTTGTAGATGGTATGGAGGACTGTGTTGATGGACTCTGTCCCCTGTCATTGACCGTTGTCTCTCCTCTGTGTGTTCCAGGTGATCTCAGCCCTGTCCAGGATCTCCCACCACAGCATTGTGCAGATCAAAGGCGTGAGGTATGTCTCCTCTCCTCCCACTACCCTTCACTGTCCATTTGAGGAAGAGGAATATTCTACATGTCCACTGTATCTCTCAACCAGACAGTGTTTTCTTGTTCTGGTAGTAGATGTGATCGAGGCCTACTCCTGTCAATACCACTGTCTCTGTTGGTAACCAGGTCTGGAAGCATGGTCACATGTCAAAACAGGTCCATGGTCAGATAGCTCAGATCACATGACTAAACTCATCACTAAGCTCCACCACGTGTTTCTCGGCGTCACATCAAAAGATGCCATTTAGTGGAGTTTACTGGCCGCTGGGAAACCACTTTCTGATTTCTCCTTATTTGCTCAGTCTGATCACCCTGTTGGCTGTGAGGGGGCTGTGAGCTGTCTCCACAAGTAAATCAAGGTGTTTTCTCTTGACCCGCAGGGTAATGAGTTGATGGAGCACACCCATTAGGCCTGGTGCACTCCCAGGAAACACAGAGACTGGCCTATTAATAAACACTACACACCCTGAGAGGTGGCTAAATCACCGTGGTCCCATCTCCTATGCTCTGTTTTCCTCTGTCTGGTCTATAGTGTGGTGAATGAGAACTAAATGCCAGTCTGTTTTCCTCTGTCTGGTCTATAGTGTGGTGGTCTATAGAGCCCCACCAGTGAGTTGAAATGCCTCTGGACAGACAGTTAGTTAGTTTTTGTTTAGAACATGTGATTTAATCCAAAACACACTGGTATGTACATGTACATTAACCATTTGCAGTCAGACCATGAAGTGATATCTCTTTCAATCATCCACAATATCACTGACTCCGTCTCACGCCGACATAGGAAGCTTGCTAAGTGGCACATGACCAACGCATGGGGAGGGCATGATCTAGGGCACATGATGTTAATATGTCCGTCCAGCGGGGTAAGGCAGACAGTAAATGTCCTATCAGTTGTTAAACACCCACCACACTTTCTTAACCCCCCCGTCTTTCTGTTCCTCCCTCTTTCCGTTCCTCCCTCTTTCTGTTCCTCCTTCTTTCTGTTCCTCCCTCTTTCTGTTCCTCCCTCTTTCTGTTCCTCCCTCTTTCTGTTCCTCCCTCTTTCTGTTCCTCCCTCTTTCCGTTCCTCCCTCTTTCTGTTCCTCCCTCTTTCTGTTCCTCCCTCTTTCCGTTCCTCCCTCTTTCTGTTCCTCCCTCTTTCTGTTCCTCCCTATTTCTGTTCCTCCCTCTTCCTGTTCCTCCCTCTTTCTGTTCCTCCCTCTTCCTGTTCCTCCCTCTTTCTGTTCCTCCCTCTTTCTGTTCCTCCCTCTTTCTGTTCCTCCCTCTTCCTGTTCCTCCCTCTTTCTGTTCCTCCCTCTTTCCGTTCCTCCCTCTTTCTGTTCCTCCCTGTGTGTTTGATCTGGGGGATCATTGTTTTGGAGGCGTGTTCGTTGACTTGCTGTTGAAGTCCATTGATTGGCACTGTGATGCCTATTGGCATCAAAGAGCCAAAAGTCAGGCCTGTGTGTCTCTGTCACTGTGTCTTCTCTGAGCCCCAGCTTTACTGAAAGCCTCACCACTCCTCCCTGCACACCCAGACACGCTCCACACTTCTGAAACACTCACAGTCCAAGCCCTGTCTCCTTGAGAAATCCATGAAAATGGTATCAATCAATCAAAAAGGGAATAGAGGTTAAGAATAAAGGCTTTCTGTCATGACATCCTGCTTCTCATCTGTGGACTGTGAGCTCTTCTGGCGTTATACAACTCATAGCAGGATCTCTCACTATCCTCTCTCCTGACAGTGAAATGCTCCTGCCTCCTTTCTCCTCATGATATCTGTTCTCAGCTAACCAAAAGCCACCTCTTAGCTCACAGTAAACCTACTCACACTTCGTGTTCCCTTGATTTCCCCCTGATACCACAAGCCATTACTCCATTAGTCTGTGTGTGTGTGTGTGTGTATGCCTTGTTCACAGTGGGTCAGAGTGCTATAATGTGCGTGAGAGCAGAGCTCCACAGTGAGAAGGAGAGTGACAGACAGAGGCTGAAACTCAGCAGGAGAGAGACTGCAGGCGGAGACTTGTCAGGAAAGATGCTCTCTCTCGTCCCCTCATCTCCTCCTCCCTCTCTCCTTCATCCCGGCCTGGGGCATTAGGAATGCTCATTCCCGCTCGCGACACTCGATAGTCACTCACATACATTACACATCCCACACATAATGTATACATTATACATACATACGCCCATGATGCACACCCCTCATTAATATTGTATTTGTGTATGTGGTGTAAAGGTTGCCCACTTGCATACTAACTGGACAGAGATGACGCACATCACACATAGAATTAAGCAATAAGGCCCGAGGTGGTGTGGTATAGGCACGACGCAACGCGGAGTGCCTGGATACAGCCCTTAGCCGTGGTATATTGACCATATACCACAAACCCCTGATGTCCCTTATTGCTATTATAAACTGGTTACCAATGTAATTAGAGCTGTAAAAATACATGTCTGTGGTATACGGTCTCATATACCACGGCTTTCAGCCAATCAGCATTCATGGCTCGAACTACCCAGTTTATAGTATCGCATAATGTACACATGAACACATCCATTCACTGTTACACCCACTCCCCAACATCCCCAAGCCAAAAGCCTTGGAATGGGAATGAGTCAGACATGCCTACACTAAATGAAGAGAAACTCAGAGGGACGTTGATCAGAGTTGGTGGGTGGACAAGCACAGAATGGGCCCTGATGGAATGTTCTGCCTCGGCTTCACATAGCTATTGATCCCTGCTTCGGGCCGTTGGGACCTGCTGGATGTTACTGCACTACTCAATGCGGCAACGGTCACACCAAACAACCGCATAGTTACGTCCTCACAGTTATTTGCAATGGCGGTTCAATGGGACTGGGCATACAGCTGCTCTGTCCTCCACATGCCATCGATTACCTTTACCACAGGAATGGCTCTGTGTATTGAACAAGCACTTTCACTTAATCGCAGACCGAGTTAATTGACAGGATGAGGGAGTCGATGGGTGCTGCACACTGAAATAGTTTATAGGCATTCAATGGTTGTCAGGAAATAAACACCTATACTCTCTACAGCCTGATTGGCTCTGAGCCCTGAAACGGAAGAGGGAGGGTGAGAGATGGAGACGTTGAGAAAGAGGGAGCGAGAGGAAAGATTCTGAAAGTGAGAGAGGGACAGAGAGAAATGAGTGAAAAGAAAGAGTGAGCCAGCAGAGCTCTGTGATGCGTTGTTTCTTAACCTGATGTTAGCATGACACACCAGTCCCTCATGGTGACAACACACACACACACATACACTGCTCTCACTACACTGACACTAATTGCTGGTGTCACACACATAAACACACGCTAGAAAACACACAAGTAAAAAAACTTATCCTGAGTGATATTTTTGTAAACAATGCTGCTGTGCATTGAATTCGGTGTATCCAGTTCAACATAGACACAGGAGATGTGCTTTTGTGCCACTTGGAAGTTAGACGGTCCTGGAATCAGGTTATTGAATTGACTGATTGAGTTAAGCTCCCTCCTGGGGTTCCAGAGCTGTGAGTCCAAGTGACAGAATGATTCGATTAACTGGAAATCACAGATGAAGTTATAGAATAGGCGTCAGACTAAAGGGTAGATGTCTTGAATTGAATGCAGACCTGTTATTGAAAAGTGTCATATTGCAACCAGGATAATTGAAAATGTCCCACAGGTGTTTACTTAGTGCCTGGACTAATGCTGCTATAGCCACAACTAAATAACCGCTAAACAGAATGAACTGCCGGTTGTCTGTGTTGATAACTACAGTGGATGCATCCAGGTGAATTATCAGGGTTGAACAAATATCTTGCTTGTGGAGAAGTGAGAGAGATGTAACTTACAGTACTGAGAGATGCAGCTGTGGCTGTCAGGGTTCAGTCAGTGCATCCATCTGATTAACTCCCACCCACTCAGACTGAGCCCCAGGTGCACACACACACACTCTCTCTCTCTCTCTCTCTCTCTCTCTCCTGAGCCCACTCACACACGCTACCCCCCTCCTCTCCATCTCTATTTTTACCTCTGTTGCCCTGCGTTGATGTAATCAGCTGTGAGATGGGGGTCTGTATGTTTCCTCAATTTGGGCCAGCAGGCTGCTCTGTGGGGAGTGGGCGTCAGCAGGACACACACACACACACTAACACACACACACTAACACACTAACACGCACGCACACACACACGCACACACACACACACACATGCACACTCACACACACGCACACACATTGGCTCCTCTGGTGCCTGTCACCACTCTCTCACACTGCCTGTCTCTTTCTATGGAGAACCTTGGTGTCGGGTGTGACTTAGAGCGATGGTAACCTTGTGTGTGTGACTGACTGTCTACTGTATATTGACATGGATGAGTGTGTGTGCGCGCGTGTGCACGTGTGTGTATGTGTTTGGTCAATGGCTGTATGACCTACAGTCCTGTGTGGCTCTGTTGGTAGAGCATGGCACTTGTGTCGCCAGGGTTGTGGGTTCGATTCCCACGGGTGACCAGAATGAAGAAAGTATTGAAATGAATGCAGTCACTACTGTAAGTCACTCTGGGTAGGAGTGCCTGCTAAATGACTCAAATGTTTAAAAAAATGTAGGAAAGGGCTTTACACGTTCAGCAGACATTATCCATGGTGAACCAAGGCCAGGACTCCAGTGTCCCCTACGCTGCTGCTGGATCCAAGGCAGTGTATTTCATTGCTCCGCAACAACTAAAATAGTGTCACAGCTGAACCGTGACACAGTGGCAGCAATTCATCCAAAACAGAATAGTGCCCGGCTTGTGCGTGGCGGGGGCAGATCTTATGTGTGAAGACCACTTTGTTGTGCAATTTGTAAACTGGAAAGAATGATGAAAGATTGAGTGCTTGTGGAGGCCATAATGTCATACAACAGTAAAGACTACATTACCCATGCATCACCCAGACATAGTAACATGTGGTTCTTCCTGCTCCAATAAATTAACGGTGCATATTCACATATGGCTCATGACATGTTGGCATTCAGACATTTAGCATTATGGTAGCGTTTCAGACATTTAGCGTTATGGTAGCGTTTCAGACATTTAGCGTTATGGTAGCGTTTCAGACATTTAGCGTTATGGTAGCGTTTCAGACATTTAGCGTTATGGTAGTGTTTCAGACATTTAGCGTTATGGTAGTGTTTCAGACATTTAGCGTTATGGTAGTGTTTCAGACATTTAGCGTTATGGTAGTGTTTCAGACATTTAGCGTTATGGTAGTGTTTCAGACATTTAGCGTTATGGTAGTGTTTCAGACATTTAGCGTTATGGTAGTGTTTCAGACATTTAGCGTTATGGTAGTGTTTCAGACATTTAGCGTTATGGTAGTGTTTCAGACATTTAGCGTTATGGTAGTGTTTCAGACATTTAGCGTTATGGTAGTGTTTCAGACATTTAGCGTTATGGTAGTGTTTCAGACATTTAGCGTTATGGTAGTGTTTCAGACATTTAGCGTTATGGTAGTGTTTCAGACATTTAGCGTTATGGTAGTGTTTCAGACATTTAGCGTTATGGTAGTGTTTCAGACATTTAGCGTTATGGTAGTGTTTCAGACATTTAGCGTTATGGTAGTGTTTCAGACATTTAGCGTTATGGTAGTGTTTCAGACATTTAGCGTGTTATGGTAGTGTTTCAGACATTTCGTAAGCTGTCATCCATATGAAATGATTGCATCTTGCTCAAAGGACAAACAGATGCAGCACACAAACATCTCAATGCATGTAGCACGTTCTGAAATAAACAATCTGCTATTCTTGATTCTCCAATCGTCGTTTAATTGACCCAATATACTTTTTCCAATCCCCCGGCACCTTTAGCCTCTCTTAAGGTTCCAGATGAAGCATTTTGATGAGATCGAAGGAGAAAAAGTTTCAAGAGAACCACCTCTTTAAGTGGGTAATTGATTCGTCATCTGGTTAAGTGGGTTGGGCCAGTAACCAAAAGGTTGCAGATTCAAATCCCTGAATCCGGCAAGGTAGACAAATCTGCTGTTCTGCCCTTGAGCAAGGTAGTTTAACCCCCAACAACTGTTCCCTGGGTGCCGATGACGTCGATTTAAAGCAGCACTGTGCACCTCTCTGATTCAGAGGGGTTGGGTTAAATGTGGAAGACACATTTTGGTTGAATGCATTCAGTTGTGTAACTGACTACGTATCCCCCTCCCCATTTGATCATTCTAACCTCCCCAGGAGGGTTCTACTCACTAAGGAGGATAAAAGAGGACATGGAAAATGGCTCAATCTTAGGGGGTTTGAGTCATACTTCATGGGTTCAAGTGCATCTCAAGTGACATCCCATTTCAATGGTACATTTTGGGAATAGGCTGTCATATGAGAATAGCCTTTAGTTCGTGACATACTATGTTTGTTTATTCCAGGCGTCCTTGCAGGAAGTGTTTGACATGTGCCTGAAAAGCTTTTCCAATGAGATATAGTGTTAGTCAATGACCTGATGTATCATAGTGATGAGGTGATGATGATGGAGTGAGATTAACACCTGACTGATAGACACTCATCCCCTGCTGTTACCATATCTAACTTTAAGGCCTGTCCACCAGCTAATTCTTTCTCTCTTTCTCCCATTGTGTGTGTGTGTGTGTGTGTTGTAGGCCTTTTCCTTCGGAGGACACTGCTCTGAATGAGGATGACGTGTACCGGAGTCTTGAGGAGCTGGCAGAGTAAGTACCCAGACGCCCTGTACCCCCCATCACTCACACACACTGCAATCCCCACAACATATGGACAGATCAGTGGAGCACAACTCTGAGCCGTAACCATCCACCCTGCCGCCTTCCTTCTTCCAACCTGCCGCCTTCCTTCTTCCACCCTGCCGCCTTCCTTCTTCCACCCTGCCGCCTTCCTTCTTCCACCCTGCCGTCTTCCTTCTTCCACCCTGCCGCCTTCCTTCTTGCCGCCTTCCTTCTTCCACCCTTCCTTCTTCCACCCTGCCACATTCCTTCTTCCAGCCTGCCGCCTTCCTTCTTCCACCCTGCCGCCTTCCTTCTTCCACCCTTCCTTCTTCCACCCTGCCACATTCCTTCTTCCAGCCTGCCGCCTTCCTTCTTCCACCCTGCCGCCTTCCTTCTTCCACCCTTCCTTCTTCCACCCTGCCACCTTCCTTCTTCCACCCTGCCGCCTTCCTTCTTCCACCCTGCCGCCTTCCCTTTTCCACCCTGCCGCCTTCCTTCTTCCACCCTTCCTTCTTCCACCCTGCCGCCTTCCTTCTTCCACCCTGGCACCTTCCTTCTTCCACCCTGCCACCTTCCTTCTTCCACCCTGCCACCTTCCTTCTTCCACCCTGCCGCCTTCCTTCTTCCACCCTGCCGCCTTCCTTCTTCCACCCTGCCGCCTTCCTTCTTCCACCCTGCCGCCTTCCTTCTTCCACCCTTCCTTCTTCCACCCTGCCACATTCCTTCTTCCACCCTGCCGCCTTCCTTCTTCCACCCTGCCACCTTCCTTCTTCCACCCTGCCACCTTCCTTCTTCCACCCTGCCGCCTTCCTTCTTCCACCCTGCCAACTTCCTTCTTCCATCCTTCCTCCTTCCTGCCACCTTCCTCCTTCCTGTCACCTTCCTCCATGCATCCCTGCTGTCTGTCACTCTGCCCGTTGCCATGGTGACACCAGCAGCACATTAGTTTCCTGTCTGCCTAGCTGCCAAGTTGTTTCAGGAACTGGATGGCTGGCAGGATAGCTTGGGTGATGGGTGGGTGGGTTTGGAAGCAAGCTCATGCAACGGCAGGGAGGCTGGGTTGGGGTGGGCTGGTAGCGGTGGAGGCTGTGGTGTGCGACAGCTCCCATTCCTCTCTGATTAATGGAGAATAATTAGACGCTGCGCTAAGATAGGTGTTATTCATCACCCAGAGAGCGGGAGAGAAGAGAGGGGAGGAGGGAGGGGGAGAGAGATGGATAGCAGAGTGCCACCACCGCTGCCTGCTGAATACATTACTGGAGGAAAATGTGCAGAAGCTGAGAGAAGTGCAGGCCAAGCAGGCTGGATTAGAGCTCATTTTAGCTTCCAGCCCAACACTGGGCCCTCACTGGATAGGAAGCACAGCCTTGTGAGTGCAAACACACAGCAGAGTAAACACACAGGTGCGTCCTGTACATGTCGGGAAATACTGTACGTTGGTTTAGAAGTGACCCTCCCCACAGCTTTATTGTGGCAAAATATTCCATCCAACAGCATTCATCAACCCGAAACGGTGCCTGAGGAAGGCCTGCAGCATCACCAAGAACCCCACACACCCCAGCCACAGGCTCTACATACAACTAATAACACTTAAAAATAAGCAAAGAACAATCAATCTGAAAATGGAGTAAAGGACTAGGGCCTTGATTATTTCTGGTGGTCCTGTGATGCATTACTGTGATGGTCCTGTGATGCATTACTGTGATGGTCCTGTGATGCATTACTGTGATGGTCTTGTGATGCATTACTGTGATGGTCCTGTGATGCATTACTGTGATGGTCCTGTGATGGTCTTGTGATGCATTACTGTGATGGTCCTGTGATGCATTACTGTGATGGTCCTGTGATGCATTACTGTGATGGTCCTGTGATGCATTACTGTGATGTTCATGTGATGCATTACTGTGATGGTTCTATGATGCATTACTGTGATGGTCCTGTGATGCATTACTGTGATGGTCTTGTGATGCATTACTGTGATGGTCCTGTGATGCATTACTGTGATGGTCCTGTGATGCATTACTGTGATGGTCTTGTGATGCATTACTGTGATGGTCCTGTGATGCATTATTGTGATGGTCCTGTGATGCATTACTGTGATGGTCCTGTGATGCATTACTGTGATGGTTCTGTGATGCATTACTGTGATGGTCCTGTGATGCATTACTGTGATGGTCCTGTGATGCATTACAGTGATGGTCCTGTGATGCATTACTGTGGTGGTCCTGTGATGTTTTACCTTTAGTGGTGTTGCAGGCAGCCAGAGGTGTCAGGGCACAAAGCGAATGGTAAAAGTCCTCTGCTTTGATGACATATCCTTTAGTTTGTCCTTTATCCTTTCACCCCCTGCCATATAACCCAACCTCTCTCTCTCTGATAACCTGTTGGGGCAAAACACCTTCTCTGACCTGCCTGGAGCCTACAGCCATTCATTCCAGAAGGGTTGGGCCCTAGCGTCTTACTTCAGTGTGAACCTGCTCTTTGTTTCACCTCTGTTGATGTACGGTTGATTTAAGATGAGTGTGTGAGTGAAAGGAGGGAGTGATTTGCCAGTGGATCAGTGGGTTAAAAAAAAACTCTTCAAACAAGAATTCTGCTAGAGATTATAGTGAAAGATACAAGACCACATGAGGCTGATGCACCTCATACAACACATATATATATATATTTGAGTTCATGTAAAGCGACTCTGGTGCTTGTCTGTTGTCTGTCAGTAAAGGTTATCATGTCGAATGTGTTCATGTCAAGGTACAGTGGAATGTAGCTGGCGGATAGCGATGTGATCCCACCTGAAATGACTTGCCATAATAGACTGGTGTGGTCATTAAATTGAGTTTGTGTGTATGTTCTTGTTTGTGTGTGTATCTGCGCATGCATAAGTATGTTTACCTACCTGAGGCAGAGTCTCCTTAATGAGGTCTCTCAGGTTAATCTTCTCAACCTTAGCACTGCTTCCTGCCTATGGCTCTGTAATGTCTACTCTGAGTGGTGCTTCCTGCCTAAGGCTCTGTAATGTCAACTCTGAGTGGTGCTTCCTGCCTAAGGCTCTGTAATGTCAACTCTGAGTGGTGCTTCCTGCCTAAGGCTCTGTAATGTCAACTCTGAGTGGTGCTTCCTGCCTTTGGCTCTCTAATGTCAACTCTGAGTGGTGCTTCCTGCCTAAGGCTCTGTAATGTCAACTCTGAGTAGTGCTTCCTGCCTATGGCTCTGTAATGTCAACTCTGAGTGGTGCTTCCTGCCTATGGCTCTGTAATGTCAACTCTGAGTGGTGCTTCCTGCCTAAACCTCTGTAATGTCAACTCTGAGTGGTGCTTCCTGCCTATGGCTCTGTAATGTCAACTCTGAGTGGTGCTTCCTGCCTAAGGCTCTGTAATGTCAACTCTGAGTGGTGCTTCCTGCCTAAGGCTCTGTAATGTCAACTCTGAGTGGTGCTTCCTGCCTAAGGCTCTGTAATGTCAACTCTGAGTGGTGCTTCCTGCCTAAGGCTCTGTAATGTCAACTCTGAGTAGTGCTTCCTGCCTATGACTCTGTAATGTCAACTCTGAGTAGTGTTTCCTGCCTATGGCTCTGTAATGTCAACTCTGAGTGGTGCTTCCTGCCTATGGCTCTGTAATGTCAACTCTGAGTGGTGCTTCCTGCCTAAGGCTCTGTAATGTCAACTCTGAGTAGTGCTTCGCAGTGCAGTTAGTCCATCCTGAAGTTGACAAAGCATGAAATGCGGCCGATCGGGTGCAGTGGCCATGGGACTATTTTTCTCTGAATGACAATATTCAGATTGAGAAGCAATAATGTCAGAAAGGCTTTTCATCTCGACAACAACAGTATATTGCTGTCACTCTTTGATGGGAAGTCTGATTCAAAGCTGACAAGTCAATGTACTGTAAAGTTAGAACCAAAGAGTTCTGTGTTACAGATGTTGTCACAAACTAGGCTTCTATCCAATTGGTGACAGTATTTCATGCACATATTCTAAAATTCACAATATGCACATTTCCCCAGCAGATATGTGTTTCCATTAAAATGACTTGTTGTTGATAAAAGGCTGTGTGTGATGACGTAGTGCACATAAAAGACTGTGTGTGATGACGTAGTGCACATAAAAGACTGTGTGTGATGACGTAGTGCACATAAAAGACTGTGTGATGACGTAGTGCACATAAAAGACTGTGTGTGATGACGTAGTGCCCATAAAAGACTGTGTGTGATGACGTAGTGCACATAAAAGACTGTGCGTGATGACGTAGTGCACATAAAAGACTGTAGGTGATGACGTAGTGCACATAAAAGACTGTGTGTGATGACGTAGTGCACATAAAAGACTGTGTGATGATGTAGTGCACATAAAAGACTGTGTGTGATGACGTAGTGCACATAAGACTGTGTGATGACGTAGTGCACATAAAAGACTGTGCGTGATGACGTAGTGCACATAAAAGACTGTGTGTGATGACGTAGTGCACATAAAAGACTGTGTGTGATGACGTAGTGCACATAAGACTGTGTGATGACGTAGTGCACATAAAAGACTGTGTGTGATGACGTAGTGCACATATAAGACTGCGTGATGATGTAGTGCACATAAAAGACTGTGTGTGATGACGTAGTGCACATAAAAGACTGTGTGATGACGTAGTGCACATAAGACTGTGCGTGATGACATAGTGCACATAAAAGACTGTGTGATGACGTAGTGCACATAAAAGACTGCGTGATGACATAGTGCACATAAAAGACTGTGTGATGACGTAGTGCACCTAAAAGACTGTGCGTGATGACGTAGTGCACATAAAAGGCTGTGCGTGATGACGTAGTGCACATAAAATTACCTATTGCGGTTTAAATCCCATGTACTCATTTTCAACTCTGCTGATGGTTGTGTTACAAAGTGGCGTTGTAATAGTGAATGATCCCACTCTGCTAGTGACACCTGCGCTCTAGACAACAGCGTGCAGATTCAGTGCGGGGATAGTCTGCATGATGAGATTATTATGGATTATGAATTACAGCATTTTATTTGTCAAATGGAAGCCAGGCATCGATCGCCATGTCACCAGAACAAGACTCTGGATATTTGTTGAAAGGAGCGTGAAGCTCGTCACCGTGCTCTGTCACCACCCTGTGAAGTTCATCATCATTTAACTTGCGTGTTTTCCTGAGTCGTAGTGGGAGAGCCACACATGTCATCCCAAGATGTGACTCCCAAGGTTACTTTGATATGATGGTTATTATATCAATATTATGTTATATCAATAATTGCACAAAGAAGCATTTCCACCATCATTTCTCGCATAATTAGCTTGACAGACACAAAGATCCCACCATCTCTAGCGTGTTTTGTTTTGTCAACATTTGGAAAGTTTTCAGACTAGTCGTGACACATGTACTTTACTCGCATAAAAAGGTTTGATGGAAACCTGGTTACAGAGGATCGTTTTATCACTCAGTCTATATATTTCACAGAGTAATTGGTGAGCATTTAGGGAATGTAAAGAATAGTGTTGAGACATCACATGTAACCTATCCTCTGCGGCCCCACAAGATCCATAGACTGTATCCCTGGGACTGCACTGCCTGTGTGTGCTGGATGTCAATGTCAGTTAGGTCCCTCAGCCTGCACGGGCAGGCTGAGGGAGCCAATCTGATGTGGAACATATAGAGGTCAAATATAAAGGCAAATATAGGACATATAGGACACTCACTGAGTATACAAAACATTAGGAACTCTCTTTCAATGACATAGACTTACCAGGTGAATGCAGGTGAAAGCTATGATCCCTTATTGATGTCACCTGTTAAATCCACTTCAATCAGTGTAGATGAAGGGAATTAGACAGGTACCAAATACTTATTTTCCACCATAATTTGCAAATAATTTCATTTAAAAAATCTTACAATGTGATTTTCTGGATTTTTTTTCTCATTTTGTCTGTCATAGTTGAAGTGTACCTATGATGAAAATTACAGGCCTCTCTCATCTTTTTAAGTGGGAGAACTTGCACAATTGGTGGCTGACTAAATACTTTTTTGCCCCATTGTGTATATATATATATATATATATATATATATATATATATATATATATATATTATATGTATTTTTGACAAATATTGAACATGTCTAAGGACCCACCCACCAGGTGGGTATGAGGTTAGTCCTGTTTTGTAGGAGATTTCCCCTGCTGATTACAGAAGGAGCCCATGAGGATGGTGCTGTCTCCATGTGTTGCTCTCTGTCCAACTACTCATCCTTATCTTATCTCAAGTCAAGCCTGGACAATGTCACCTTGTCTGGGCTTCCCGTTCACGTCATCACTATGAACTTGACTGTATCCATCTGCTCATGACAGTGTGGTATTGTTGGGAAAAGCTGGGGAAAGCCAACCTAGAAAAGAGCTTGAAGGAGAATACAGGTTCAGGGATTTTTCTGCCCTTTTAGGCGGCCCGCCCAAGCAGTTCGGGATGGAAAAACACTGAGTGTAAACAACTATAACCTGATATAAAGTATGTAGAAAATATATAGGTCTTACATATTTTATAATATACGCTTTGAGAACTTAACAATGCTAGGCGGTCAGGGAGAATTGAACATTCCCAAAACAATGAATTTAGCAGTATTGATTTTGTTATGTTTATTATGTTTGAGCAAAAGAACACAGCATTAACTATGTCAAAATAGTTGCAGGAAATTCACTTTAAAACTGAAACATTTTCTGTCATCTCTATTGCAAAATGTGTAAAATTGCAGGAAATTAGCTGTAAAACTGAAACATTTTCTCTCAATTCCCTGGAGAAATGTGTAGAATTGCAGGAAATTAGCTGTAAAACTGAAACATTTTCTCTCAATTCCCTGGAGAAATGTGTAGAATTGCAGGAAATTAGCTGTAAAACTGAAACATTTTCTCTCAATTCCCTGGAGAAATGTGTAGAATTGCAGGAAATTAGCTGTAAAACTGAAACATTTTCTCTCAATTCCCTGGAGAAATGTGTAGAATTGCAGGAAATTAGCTGTAAAACTGAAACATTTTCTCTCAATTCCCTGGAGAAATGTGTAGAATTGCAGGAAATTGGTTTAAATATTCAAACATTTCTTTACACCACACTGCCAAGATGGCAAGGGTATGCCTAGTCATTGCACAACTGAATGCATTCAACCGAAAAGGGTCTTCTGCACTTGACCCCACCCCTCTGAGTTAGAGAGCTGCGGGGGGCTGCCTTAATAGACACAGCGCCCTGGAAGCAGTTGTTGTTGGGCTTAACTGCCTTGCAGAACAGCAGATTTTTCCACCGTGCCGGCTCAGGGATTCAAACAAGTGACCTTTCGGCTACTGGCCCAACACTTTCAACCACCAGGCTATCTAAAATGTTCTCTAAAATCCAGCCACACCGACAGGCCGACCACGCCCGTTACCACGCCCCCTGCCACGCCCACCACCTAAACCGCTTTTTGATGGAGAAGTGTCCTGAGGTTTGCTCTGTATAAAGAAAGTTGTCATCTACCAGCACAGAGAAGTTCTAAAGAAGAGGATTGGAACACTGCCTTGAAATAGCCCTCACAGATGCCTGCTCAATATACTGACGGTCTCTGAGAGCTGATATAGTCACAGCTAACAAGATGGTATGGCAGAAACCTCTCTAACTTTATTTTCCCAAAACGTTCTGACTGCATCAGAAAGAGAAGGGAAGCAAGATGTTTCCACCCAAACTAAATCTGTTTATTTATCCATTAGCTTACTAATGTGCTGGCCCCAGTCATATGTCTCTGGCTATTTAAATCCACTTTTCTACAGTTGCACACACACACATTGGTCAGTAATTGCATCCCCAGCCTGGTCCATTGGATTTGGTCTGCACACTCTGCAGAGACAGAAAGAGAGTGGAAGTTCGCATAAAGTTGACTTTTCGCTCAGCAGAGATGCAGCTCTCCAACACTGCACACTCATGTGAAATGTGACTGTACTACTTCCATTGGATCTATTTCAAAATCTCTAATCTCTAATCTCAGGATCTTACAAGTCAAAGCCTGAAGGGACCCTTTACCAGGTGGTGGTCAGACTTTTGCCAAGCCGACATAGAGCAGCCTGGCTCGCTGTAGCCCCCTAGTCAATGTCCAGATGTGTGATTTAATAATGTAGCTTTATGGCCTGACACCACAAGACAGGATCCTAACATTAAAACCTCATTCAACCTCACAACCTCACTCTCCGAGCCGAGATACCTGTATGATTACGTTGACAACTGTAATCACTGCAGTATGTTCGTTCTATTACTGGAAACCAGTAACCCAGAGGGCCTGGAGGGCCATATGTAGCCTTGGATGAAAGTCCCCTCCAGTGATTCCTCCCCTCTGGCCTCATAGTGAGAGCAGAAGAGCAGAGGCCACAAGGACCGTTGCGTGCTAACACGCTGGACCTCTGAAACGGCACTGTGTAATCAGGCAGAGCATTTGCTCCCAATCCAGGATTCCTGAGGAGAGGAGCAGAGCAGGAAGCACACACTATCATATCTCTTGTACAGACACTATCATATCTCTTGTACAGACACTATCATATATCTTGTACAGACACTATCATATATCTTGTACAGGCACTATCATATCTCTTGTACAGACACTATCACATCTCTTGTACAGACACTATCATATCTCTTGTACAGACACTATCATATCTCTTGTACAGACACTATCACATCTCTTGTACAGACACTATCATATCTCTTGTACAGACACTATCATATCTCTTGTACAGACACTATCACATCTCTTGTACAGACACTATCACATCTCTTGTACAGACACTATCATATCTCTTGTACAGACACTATCATATCTTGTGTACAGACACTATCATATCTCTTGTACAGACACTATCATATCTCTTGTACAGACACAATCACATCTCTTGTACAGACACTATCATATCTCTTGTACAGACACTATCATATCTCTTGTACAGACACTATCACATCTCTTGTACAGACACTATCATATCTCTTGTACAGACACTATCATATCTCTTGTACAGACACTATCACATCTCTTGTACAGACACTATCATATCTCTTGTACAGACACTATCATATCTTGTGTACAGACACTATCACATCTCTTGTACAGACACTATCATATCTCTTGTACAGACACTATCACATCTCTTGTACAGACACTATCATATCTCTTGTACAGACACTATCATATCTCTTGTACAGACACTATCACATCTCTTGTACAGACACTATCACATCTCTTGTACAGACACTATCATATCTCTTGTACAGACACTATAATATCTTGTGTACAGACACTATCATATCTCTTGTACAGACACTATCACATCTCTTGTACAGACACTATCATATCTCTAGTACAGACACTATCACATCTCTTGTACAGACACTATCACATCTCTTGTACAGACACTATCATATCTCTTGTACAGACACTATCACATCTCTTGTACAGACACTATCATATCTCTTGTACAGACACTATCACATTTCTTGTACAGACACTATCACATCTCTTGTACAGACACTATCATATCTCTTGTACAGACACTATCACATTTCTTGTACAGACACTATCATATATCTTGTACAGGCACTATCATATCTCTTGTACAGACACTATCACATCTCTTGTACAGACACTATCATATCTCTTGTACAGACACTATAATATCTCTTGTACAGACACTATCACATCTCTTGTACAGACACTATCATATCTCTTGTACAGACACTATCATATCTCTTGTACAGACACTATCACATCTCTTGTACAGACACTATCACATCTCTTGTACAGACACTATCATATCTCTTGTACAGACACTATCATATCTTGTGTACAGACACTATCATATCTCTTGTACAGACACTATCATATCTCTTGTACAGACACTATCACATCTCTTGTACAGACACTATCATATCTCTTGTACAGACACTATCATATCTCTTGTACAGACACTATCACATCTCTTGTACAGACACTATCATATCTCTTGTACAGACACTATCATATCTCTTGTACAGACACTATCACATCTCTTGTACAGACACTATCATATCTCTTGTACAGACACTATCATATCTTGTGTACAGACACTATCACATCTCTTGTACAGACACTATCATATCTCTTGTACAGACACTATCACATCTCTTGTACAGACACTATCATATCTCTTGTACAGACACTATCATATCTCTTGTACAGACACTATCACATCTCTTGTACAGACACTATCACATCTCTTGTACAGACACTATCATATCTCTTGTACAGACACTATAATATCTTGTGTACAGACACTATCATATCTCTTGTACAGACACTATCACATCTCTTGTACAGACACTATCATATCTCTAGTACAGACACTATCACATCTCTTGTACAGACACTATCACATCTCTTGTACAGACACTATCATATCTCTTGTACAGACACTATCACATCTCTTGTACAGACACTATCATATCTCTTGTACAGACACTATCACATTTCTTGTACAGACACTATCACATCTCTTGTACAGACACTATCATATCTCTTGTACAGACACTATCACATTTCTTGTACAGACACTATCATATCTCTTGTACAGACACTATCACATTTCTTGTACAGACACTATCACATCTCTTGTACAGACACTATCATATCTCTTGTACAGACACTATAATATCTTGTGTACAGACACTATCACATCTCTTGTACAGACACTATCATATCTCTTGTACAGACACTATCACATCTCTTGTACAGACACTATCATATCTCTTGTACAGACACTATCACATCTCTTGTACAGACACTATCACATCTCTTGTACAGACACTATCATATCTCTTGTACAGACACTATCACATCTCTTGTACAGACACTATCATATCTCTTGTACAGACACTATCACATCTCTTGTACAGACACTATCACATCTCTTGTACAGACACATATACACACATGCTTCCACACTTATCTAAACTCTTTCACAAATATGTCCATTCCACTTTCTAATTCTTTGTCTCCCCATCAGATATGTTACTCATGCTATTTTGCACACATACTCCAACCACTTGCCCTCAACCCCATCTGCACAGATCCCCCCAGGAGCTAGTTCCTCTTGTTCCTCCTCACAACATCCCGTACAGTTCATAGACAGATCACTGCACTAACCATCATTCAGCTAATGCCTGTCTTTAGGGTTCTGGGCAAGAATGGGATTTCTACCGAAATATTGCCCATTCCCTCGACACGTATCTCTGTGGGGTCATGAGTGCCTTCAGAACAGAATGCACTCTGGGTAGCTCAGACATGGCAGTAGTGTGCTGTCCCAGAATTCCTCTCTGTATGCAGTCACATCCTCCTAATGATGGAACAGGAATCACATCACTGAGAGTGACACCACATCACCTCAATTAAAAGTTCAAACCAGTCCCACACAAGGAGAAGGACCATCGTGAATATTAGATTGAGGTAGTCACGTTCTTTCTGTTTTCTCTATTCAGCCAGCCACGAAGGTAACACGTTACCGTTAGGTGGGAAATGAGGGAAGTCAGAGGTAACCAAGCCCACAATACATCACATGAGATTACATTTTTGTCATATGCTATTAATTCCAGAGTATAGGACAGACGTCTTTGTTTGCTATTAACCTTTTCAGAGCAACAAGGGAACAATTCACTCTCACCTTGGAATACAACATATAACTGTTTGATAGCAATATTAACTCTCACAATCCTGACAATATAACTGGATGTTGGGAGTGTGAAAAAGAGTTCTACTGTGGTGGTATGGTAATATGGAAAAGACTGTTCTACTGTGGTAGTATGGTAATATGGAAAAGACTGTTCTACTGTGGTAGTATGGTAATATGGAAAAGACTGTTCTACTGTGGTAGTATGGTAATATGGAAAAGACTGTTCTACTGTGGTAGTATGGTAATATGGAAAAGACTGTTCTACTGTGGTAGGATGGTAATATGAAAAATAGATTTATACTGTGGTAGTATGGTCATATGGAAAAGACTGTTCTACTATGGTAGTATGGTAATATGAAAAATACTGTTCTACTGTGGTAGTATGGTAATATGGAAAATAGATTTATACTGTGGTAGTATGGTCATATGGAAAAGACTGTTCTACTGTGGTAGTATGGTAATATGGAAAAGACTGTTCTACTGTGGTAGTATGGTGATATGGAAAATACATTTCTACTGTAAATATATTTATACTGTGGTGGTATGGTCATATGGAAAATACATTTCTACTGTGGTGGTATGGTAATATAGAAAATACATGTATACTGTGGTAGTATGGTAATATGGAAAAGACTGTTCTACTGTGGTAGGATGGTAATATGAAAAATAGATTTATACTGTGGTAGTATGGTCATATGGAAAAGACTGTTCTACTGTGGTAGTATTGTAATATGAAAAATACTGTTCTACTGTGGTAGTATGGTAATATGGAAAATAGATTTATACTGTGGTAGTATGGTCATATGGAAAAGACTGTTCTACTGTGGTAGTATGGTAATATGGAAAAGACTGTTCTACTGTGGTAGTATGGTGATATGGAAAAGACTGTTCTACTGTAAATATATTTATACTGTGGTGGTATGGTCATATGGAAAATACATTTCTACTGTGGTGGTATGGTAATATAGAAAATAGATTTATACTGTGGTAGTATGGCCATATGGAAAAGACTGTTCTACTGTGGTAGTATGGTCATATGGAAAATACTGTTCTACTGTGGTAGTATGGTAATATGAAAAATACTTTTCTACTGTGGTGGTATGGTAATATGGAAAAGACTGTTCTACTGTGGTAGTATGGTAATATGAAAAAGACTGTTCTACTGTGGTGGTATGGTCATATGGAAAATACTGATCTACTGTGGTAGTATGGTAATGTGAAAAAGACTGTTCTCCTGTGGTGGTATGGTAATATGGAAAATACTGATCTACTGTGGTAGTATGGTAATGTGAAAATGACTGTTCTCCTGTGGTGGTATGGTAATATGGAAAATACTGATCTACTGTGGTAGTATGGTAATGTGAAAATGACTGTTCTCCTGTGGTGATATGGTCATATGGAAAAGACTGTTCTACTGTGGTAGTATGGTAATATAGAAAAGACTCTTCTACTGTGGTGATATGGTAATATGGAAACGCTCCAAACTGTGCACATTTAGTGATGTACAGTAAGAGGGGGAGGAGTTCTAGGGATGTACAGTAAGAGGGGGAGGAGTTCTAGGGATGTACAGTAAGAGGGGGAGGAGTTCTAGGGATGTACAGTAAGAGGGGGAGGAGTTCTATGGATGTACAGTAAGAGGGGGAGGAGATCTAGGGATGTACAGTAAGAGGGGGAGGAGTTCTAGGGATGTACAGTAAGATGGGGAGGAGTTCTAGGGATGTACAGTAAGAGGGGGAGGAGTTCTAGGGATGTACAGTAAGAGGGGGAGGAGTTCTAGGGATGTACAGTAAGAGGGGGAGGAGTTCTAGGGATGTACAGTAAGAGGGGGAGGAGTTCTAGAAGAGAGAGCCTGGAGGTCACACTGCACCACAGTCTCAGCCAGCCTGTATATACACACACACACACACACACACACACACACACACACACACACACACACACACACACACAGAGACACAGTCAGAGCATGTGCAATGCTGGCATCTCTACTAATTAATGGTAATTCAGTCAGTATGGTCCAAAACCAATAGAAACTGTCTCCCCACTTTCCATTATCCTCCAGGTCACAGAGTAACACGTCTGGGTGTTATTATATATACAGTATAGTAGGTAGACAACTCCAGAAATGTTGTGGAACTAATGAGATTCAATGGAAAAACATATTCATGAGACCACTGCCTTTTATTCCCTCTGTTATGCTGTATTTAACAGTCAAACTAACCACATTCCTACAATGCCTGGAGCAGGCGTGCAATTCACTTTGTGTTATCTTTTGTCCTCAGAAAATGGCTGAAGGGAAGAAACAGCTTTGAGCCTTTCAGGATTTCCGTGTTTCCTGGAGGAGAGAATTGGCATAGAATGGTGTTTTGATGTTCGACAGAGGCTTCAGATGTGGCGAAAACAGAGAGAGAGAGGGAGCGAAGTGAGGGGAGGGTGGTTTAAGGGAGCTCTCTGTGGTGGTCTAAGGTGAGCCGTCTGCCTGTGCTGGTGGAACCCGTCACGGCCATGAAACCATAGAACCAGCCCAGCATATAGCTAGCTGTGTGTTCCTGACTGTTCCCATCTGATGGAGAAGTGGTTTAGTCATGGGAAGGGAAGGACACCTTGTGTGGTTGTCAGGCTGGTTTAAGATGGTCGAGGCTGAGACGAGACTGTGTGTGCCCCAGAGGACGATGGCTGAGTGTGGGCTGATGGATGCCACTGATGCTGTCACTGGGGTGAGGAGGCACACGTGGAACCGGGTGCCTCCTCGCCGGGTGCTGATTTGATCTCGTCTCCATTCTTGAATGTTCGCTGAAGCTTCTGTTTCACACTTACATAAACACACACACACACACGGGTCCTTTGTAGCTCAGTTGGTAGAGCATGTCCCTTGTAACGCCAGTGTAATGAGTTTGATTCCCGGAACCACACGTGTGTACAGTCATGCATGAATGACTGTAGGTTTCTTGGATAAGGCTGTCTGCTAAATGGCACTTACACATGAACCCCCCCAACCCCATAGTTAATGAACACAACCTCCCCCCCATAGTTAATGAACACAAATCCCCCCCATAGTTAATGAACACAACTCCCCCCCCCATAGTTAATGAACACAACTCCCCCCCATAGTTAATGAACACAACTCCCCCCCATAGTTAATGAACACAACTCCCCCCCATAGTTAATGAACACAACCTCCCCCCATAGTTAATGAATACAACTCCCCCCCATAGTTAATGAACACAACCCCCCCCATAGTTAATGAACACAACTCCCCCCCATAGTTAATGAACACAACTCCCCCCCATAGTTAATGGACACAACCCCCCCCCATAGTTAATGAACACAAATCCCCCCCCATAGTTAATGAACACAACCCCCCCCCCCCCCATAGTTAATGAACACAACTCCCCCATAGTTAATGAACACAACTCCCCCCATAGTTAATGAACACAACTCCCCCCATAGTTAATGAACACAACTCCCCCCCATAGTTAATGAACACAACTCCCCCCCCATAGTTAATGAACACAACTCCCCCCCATAGTTAATGAACACAACTCCCCCCCATAGTTAATGAACACAACTCCCCCCCATAGTTAATGAACACAACTCCCCCCATAGTTAATGAACACAACTCCCCCCATAGTTAATGAACACAACTCCCCCATAGTTAATGAACACAACTCCCCCCATAGTTATTGAACACAACTCCCCCCCATAGTTAATGAACACGACCCCCCCTCATAGTTAATGAACACAACTCCCCCCCATAGTTAATGAACACAACTCCCCCCATAGTTAATGAACACAACCGCCCCATAGTTAATGAACACATCTCCCCCATAGTTAATGAACACATCTCCCCCATAGTTAATGAACACAACTCCCCCCATAGTTAATGAACACAACTCCCCCCATAGTTAATGAACACATCTCCCCATAGTTAATGAACACAACTCCCCCATAGTTAATGCACACATCTCCCCCATAGTTAATGAACACAACCCCCCATAGTTAATTAACACAACTCCCCCATAGTTAATTAACACTACTCCCCCATAGTTAATGAACACTACTCCCCCATAGTTAATGAACACAACTCCCCCCATAGTTAATGAACACAACTCCCCCCATAGTTAATGAACACAACTCCCCCATAGTTAATGAACACAACCCCCCCATAGTTAATGAACACAACTCCCCCATAGTTAATGAACACATCTCCCCCATAGTTAATGAACACAACCCCCCCATAGTTAATGAACACAACCCCCCCATAGTTAATGAACACAACCCCCCCATAGTTAATAAACACAACCCCCCCATAGTTAATGAACACATCTCCCCCATAGTTAATGAACACAACTCCCCCATAGTTAATGAACACAACTCCCCCCATAGTTAATGAACAACATCTCCCCCATAGTTAATGAACACAACTCCCCCATAGTTAATGCACACATCTCCCCCATAGTTAATGAACACAACCCCCGCATAGTTAATGAACACAACTCCCCCATAGTTAATTAACACAACTCCCCCATAGTTAATGAACACAACTCCCCCCATAGTTAATGAACACAACTCCCCCATAGTTAATGAACACAGCCCCCCCATAGTTAATGCACACATCTCCCCCATAGTTAATGAACACAACTCCCCCCATAGTTAATGCAGAGAAATGCTTTTCAACTCATGCTTCTCTGTTGTTGGCCATGATCTGTACTGTTTCAGCCCTTAATGGGATCTCACCTCATTGTTATCTACTGGGCCATCCCTCAATCTCTGATAGTAAGAGGCTTGGTACGGTAGAGAGGCATGTTTGTGGAGTAGTTGTGAAGAGTCCTCAGTGTGAAGTGTGGTTGAAACAGACATAGACCACCACTGTGGCCTGACTGCCTGACTCCTCAACACTGCTGATGATGGCTAATGGAACCAACAGTTACTTTAGCACTCAACTAAGTGTCAAGTGCCAAATCTGATTTCAATGTTGTGGTTAACCTTCAGTGTTAAGTGCCTACCCTTTCAAAGGAAATTTAAATTGGATAACTGACTCTGTGTGTGTGTGTTCCCCAGTGAGCATGACGTGGGGGAGGATGACATCTACGACTGCGTTCCCTGTGAGGATGATGGAGATGACATCTACGAGGACATCATCAAGGTGGAAGTACGGCAACCCATGGTGAGAGCTTTGTGTTGGCTTGTGTTTATGTCATTCTCTGCGTGTCTCTTTATCCGTGTGCATGGGTGTGTATGTCTCTGTGTGTGTGTGACCTCTCTGACCTATGATGCTATCTATCTGTCAGTGTGTGTTCTGCCCTGCTCATCTGCTGTGTTTTCCCTTCCTGACGCTGCAGATCAGATACATGCAGGTAAGTGCCCTGACTCACCGATCTGTCATCCGGCTCTATTCAACAGTCTGTCTGAGACGGACGTGTCCCACAACCCCCTTCCCCTCAGATCAATGACCTACAGCACAGCACATGTCAAGGGAAACCCTATCTGCCCCTATGTGTGTGTGACTCAATGTGACGTCAACATATCACCATCAACAACATGACAGTCTCTCTGTATGACATCATCAAAAGCCGCCACATGCCAGATCAAAACCCCGATGCAGACTCTCAATAAAACGCTGCTGTCATCAGTTCCTATGGCAGCTCTGTAGCGGTGATCCCTGGTTGGGTGGTTGTTTTCTATTACCCAGCTGGATCTGGGCCTGGGAGTCTCTAATTGGCTGTGGTTTGACTTGATTATCCCCCTATTGTATTATCAGAACTGCTCATTAACATTCAGCCCGGTTCCAGATGAATACTCCTCTCAGAATGAATACTCCTCTCAACACAACAACCAAGACTGTTGACAGACAATTGAGACGGAGATGATGTCACAGATTTTTGCACATATTATTATTCACAGATGTTTTTTATTTATCTATATTTTTCAACTGTCTCTCAGTTTTGAATTGGGTTGTGATTCACTGATCTGATGCTGTTAGGCTAGCCAGCCTCCCACTCCTCTCTCTACCACCCCCCAACCATAGGCCCTATGAGTAATGCTCTGTGTTCCTCTGTTTGTTTTCCCTGTCCTCATTCTCCTCCTTTCCCTAATGGCGGGCCTGTTTGCATGGCTAAATAAGTCTGGATGTGGCGGACGGCTGCATTTGCCTTGGCCATTCCACGCTCCCCGGCTTGTCTCTGCTCTCCTCTGCTCTGTGGCTGGCCCCAGATGTTCCCCTGATACAGAGCTACATACACAGATGTTCATTAGCACTTGGCCATGAGCAAGCCAGCCAGCCAGCAGTCAACTCATACAAAGCCCCGGGTCCAGTGTTTATGTCACCGCTTTCCCACAACACGGACAATCGGCTCGCGTTTCACAACCTGGTCCCAGCAATTACAGTTCATCAGAAGTATCATATTCTATTGGATCATGTAGGAGTGCAGTGAGGAGGGAGAATTGGGATCATTTCATTAAAAATGCCCATCAAATTCCCATTGAGGGGTTTGGATGCAGTCCTGCGGGGCCTCTGGGGGTGGCGGGCTCTGTTCTGTTTCACAACTCCCTATTGGCAGCTGAAACTCAAAGGGGAAATACATTGTGTCCTTCGTGTGTCCTTGTTACCTCATGAATTCGGCAGATGTTGAAGTTCATTTGGATGATGAGTATTGTACATGGTATATAATGGTAAACAGTGTATACAGGATGTGTACAGTACAATACGATTTGTAATAAAGACCTTGTCAGAGCATGACTAAATAGCAGCCCCATGCATTTGAGACCCATCATTAGACAATTAGCCACATGAACTACATTGTCAGTGACGTGTCATACAGTGACAAAATGACAGCCCAGCATCAGTTCTCCTGCCGTTAATTACCTCCACAGAAAATGGGCATGACAGAAGACGACAAGAGAAACTGCTGCTTAGTGGAGATCCAGGAGACTGAGGCCAAGTACTACAAGACGCTGGAGGACATTGAGAAGGTGGGTGAGGGACGGAGGTGGAGAGAAGTTGTGTGTGTGTGCGGTGGGTGGGTGGCTATCAGTGTTGGTTGTAGCTTTCTGCTCGAGTAGGTATGTTTTGTCACGTCTCCTGTGTCAAACACACAGACGGTGTGGAAATGTCAGCGATTGGCAGGTTCATTGGAGAGAACAAATGTCAGTGGAGCAGGTCGATTGGCTTATTATGGGCACGGTCCCATGAGAAGAGACCGATCCCCAGGGCTCTATGGAGATACACTCGCGCCCACACACAAACACACACAGTTCTCCCAAGGTTGTAAATGATGTTTAGATCAGCGGATAAAACAGCAGCTTCTCCATGATGAGAAATATATTCTTGTCAATGATATCCACTGGTTCCATTAGACTAAAGGTGTGTTTGTGTTTGCTGAGTCAATTAAACCAGAATCACCTTGTTATAATCAGAGGACTTGTTTGGGCTTGATTGAGTTGGGGTTAATAAAGCTGTCATCTCTTCATTGCATTTTAATAGATCTATTTGTTATCATTAAGATGATGTAATGTGACAAGCATACAATGACGTTAGTCAAACAACAGGGAAAGTGTGCCCCAGTAGACATCGGTTTAGCGAACACAGTCAGTGCTCGACTTTCCCAGCATGTCATGGGCACCCTCAACGGATGGCTCGCATGCGTCCGTGTGTCTAAGAGAGGGATTAGGCTGGCAACACCGAGAAGTACCACGTTCTGGCGAAGCCTGTTTTGAGACTCGTTTTCCCTTGGTGCCTAGCGCATCCCATTGAATTGAACCGGTGTTTTAGTCACACCTTTACACTACCACCGATGTATCTACAATACCAACGGCTTGAGTCAAGCACAGTTCTACTGTACAGATGTAGGATCTTAATTTGACCGATATTATCACTGTAAAATAATTGAACGTTGAGTCCATAATGTTGATTGATCGGTGGTTGGGCTATTAGCTGGCTGAAAGTAGGCTACATGAAAAGTGCAATATGGTTAATGTAACCGTGTGTTAGAGTGCATTTTCCAGTTTATTTATGTAAATCATAAAGATAATCTGCATTTCCTGCAGTGCAGGAAAATTCCCAGCAATAACTGCGTGGTCAAATTACCTGTGTATTTTAATTTCACTACTGCTGTTTTGGTTTTGTACAGAATTATATGATTCCCCTGAAGCAAGTACTAAGTCCACAAGACATGGGGGCCATCTTTGTAAATCTGGAGGTGAGTACACGCTGGTGATGATGAGAGTGATCCTTGTGTCAGTGTTGATGGTAGAGGTTGTGTTAAGAAGTGTGGTTGTCCTGTACCCCATACAGGATGTGATTAAGGTCCACTTTGCTCTGCTGAGGGCCATCGACCTCAACATGGTGAGCGGAGGCAACGGTCTGGGGAAGATCTTCATAGACTTCAAGGAAAGGTTAGTAACCTCAAGGATGTTTGCGTGTGTGTGTGTGTGTGATCAGTATTCCCTGTGCTGCACTACATGCAGTTGGATTTAGATGCACGATTTCCTGATAAGACCGGCTAAATGGGGTTAGTTTCAACGGAATAAGTCAATTCATTTAAAACGCATGTAACAAAGAGCTGACTGGGTCTGTAACACTGTAATAAACAAAACAACCTAGCTAGGAGGAGAGCAGCCTCTACATGTACTGCGTTCTGTGTAGGGTGTATATACAGTTGACATGGATTCCTGTCTTCTACTATGTTCATGAAACACAGTGGATAGAAGAGGAGGCAGTCGGAGCTCTAGAACACTCCAGCTGCAGTATAGTGTGGATGATGATTTGCATGCAAATGGTGGAGTGCTGTTGTGATTCCCTCTGCGCTGCTCACTAGGTAATTGTAATAATGGCTCTGGTAATGACGGGATGTAGCCATGACAGCCCTCCAGGAATGTTAGTCCTGATCCAGACTTATTCTGGGACATTCACATGGAGCTGAGCCAAACCGCGGAAAGTATATGTGTGTGTGTGTGTGTGTGTGTGTGCCTATGTGAATGAGCATGTTTGTGTGTACACTGTGGATGGTGATCTGATTGCAGTAAACACCTGGTAAGGGCGATGTACTGTATGCTTGCCGCCGTCCTCCCATCCCAAACAGACAGCAATGGATTTGTATAGTTTCAGTTTGTCAGATTGTGTAGGTAATTATCTCATTGCACGGCTGCTCGGGGAGCTTGGAGAGCTGCATCATAACAGAGCTAGTGTGACGGCAACGACACTCTCTATCCCAATCACACCTCGCTCCCTCACTACCTCCCCAAGCACAAACTCCTCCTCCCCATCTTGCTGACACTGCTGATCTGATTGAGCTGTCCGTAGAGCTCAACTCTCTCACGCTATGCTAAACCAGGCCTGTGATGTAAGCTCTTCACTAATACATTACTGAAATACTACACTTTTAGCTCACTACACAGCTCCTAGTTATGGCCCACGGTCTAATTATGGGCCACCGCTTGGTCTGCCAGCTGATGCTAGGCTTCCACATTACTATGCTGTGTAGGATTAGAGTTGTGACTTGTAGAAGGTTGAACTTCCTACACAGCATAGTAATGTGGAAGTCTGGCTTAAAGTAGCATCAGCTGGCAGACCAAGCGGGGGCCCATAATTTGACCGTGGGCCATAACTAGGAGCGGATGCTGTTTAGCAACAGGCTAAACAGCTCTTTCCTCCGGCCCTCCCATCACCAGAGCATTGAAAGATGTCAACGAAAGGGAATGTTAATATTTACCTTCTGTGACATTCTACTGAATGTGGAACAGGAGGGTATTTTGGGTCATTTATTCATTTGATTTGTGCTGTGCTGTGCTGAGCCATGCATCAGCTGCCTTTGGTATTCAGGAGATGATTGACAGACAAACTCCTGTCGTTTCACTATGAGTGGCTGGCTCTCTACCCGGTAACAGAGCCTGGAGAACCGGGGATTTGTCACCACTCAGATGGATCCATTCTCATAAAAGCCCCTTGTCGATTGGTTCTAAGGGCCCAGCTTCGTTTAATTAATGTTGTTATCTCCGCTTCTAAGTCCCAGTGACCTTTGCAACAATAGGCCAGATTTGTCCTTTCTCTTTGAGAAATGAATAAAAAGCTTTTCAAGTTGTCATTGCTGCGCCCAGTGAATGATGAAAATGTCAATGTTCTCCACAGCACTGCAGCTAATAGCAGCTTTTCTAAAAGGTGCTAAGGCTTGGTGACGGGCTTAATGTTCTGTTTAGAGGAAGGCAGGCAACTTTTTTAAGTGTTCCCCATGTTGGCTTCCCATACCTTACATTGGTGGCTTGCCACTTTTCCCAAACCCCAAACTCATTTCCGGAGTAATCCGCACCCCTGATAACACTGTAATATGTACTTAGAGGCAAACAGAGAAGTGTTTCAACAGAGGGCGCCGCCAGCCTTTCCCTCCATTTGCTGTGTGCTGGATTTGTTCAGCGGAGGTGAGGAGGTCCCAATGCTTCGTGTCAGACAATATTATTACCTCTCTCTGCAGCCTGTCACTTCTGATTTGCCATGAGATTTCAACGCCAGCCTGACACTGTATCCCAATTCCACTGCAGACTCCCTACAGAGGCAGGGGAGAGCAGTAACTCCAAATGGTATTTTCTCTGAAATAAAGTGCACGACGGCGTTCCCATAATGAGAGACTGTGTAGCTGCAGCAGGGGCGATATTACTGCCCGGAAGGGAGAGAGGAGGACTTTAAAGAGAGCACTGACTGAGGAACATCTCCCTCTCTCCCACGGGAGACCTCAGTCTAAAGCGACTGTGGCGTTGAGGGGTTTTTCCCACCTTCACTCCCTCTCTCTTGTCCCTCTCTAGTACTTTAGGCAGTTGGAACTGTACCTAACTATGGCCATATGAATACAACCCTAGACTGTTTGGTTCTTGCCGTTGTCACATCGCAGTAGGACATTTAGTCGAGGACACGTCTTGACAGGCGCTGCTACCCTCCGAGACTGGCAAGGCAACAGAGGAGGCAGAGGCCAAGTGAATCAGGACTTTGTCCACTTCACTTCAACACCTTTTCTCCATGACAGGTCAAGCTCTTTGAGGGCCTGGCAGAAGCCGTCGTGGAGACAAAGTGCTGCTTGAACATCATAGAGAGCTCATTCCCTTTGGGGCCTTGGTCCATGCTGTCGACTGTCTAAAATAGAATCAGCATCATCCAGTCTGTAGGGCCATTAGAACATCGTTTGGTTAACAGAACCCTCATTACATTCATTTCCGTCCAATTATGCGTTAGTTTATATGAGAGAGATGTAAATGAAGGGAATGTGTCCATGAGCAGTCGTCTGTACAGTCCATTGTGTTTCTGTGGTGTTGAGGTTTGCTTTATACAGTGGTGGTTCATATTGTTTTAACAGTCGACAGCTGTGAGTTATCCTTACCACTCCTGGATCAGTTTCTCTACTCATGACGTTTTAGGGTTAGCTTAAGAGTAGAATTGCACAGATTCATATGCTTGTGCAATTCACCTATGAGAGAGAGAGAGAGAGAGAGGTTAGTCAAGTGAAGAGGAGTGAGAGAAAGAGAGAGAGAGAGAGGTTAGTCAAGTGAAGAGGAGCGAGAGAGAGAGAGAGAGGTTAGTTAAGTGAAGAGGAGAGAGAGAGAGTTAGAGAGAGAGTCACTCATAGAGCAAAGGAGTGAAACATAGAACTTTAAAGGGGAGGGGAAAAGAGCAGTAGTACCTGTTGGTTTCTAAGGGAGCATAACTGCACATGTCTCCCAGTGAGATGTGTCCAGACGTCAGAAGAGGCTGTGCCTGTCAGTGTCTCAGGGGCTAATTATGTCTCTGTGTGTACATGGCTTTGTGTGTGTGTGCAGTCATCTGTGTGTGTGCAAACAGTATGTTTGTGTGTGTGTGTGTAATCATCCCCTTTGTTCCACTGCCTGTCTCTGGGAGAACAAAGACAGTGACTCTCCTTTAGAGCTGGAGCAACAAGAAAGCCTGTTATTAGAGGGGTCTGTGAGCATTAGCACTGTGACATGTCCTCTCTGCTGTGTCATTGTCAGAGCAGGCCCTGTGTCCCATGTTGAGGCCTGTCACTGAGCAGGGGACAAATATCTCTGTTAGGATGGCCTATGTTCGCCGCCTCTCCTGCCTGGTTTTGGAGTGTTTTTAGTGGTGGTGGAGGAGCTCCAGAAAGGGGGCCCTCAGGCACAGAGGCACTGTCCCAGACACACTACACAGGCTACAGGAAACCCTACAGTGAACGCTGCCTAACCCCCGACCAGCTGAGCTCTTCCTCTCTTGTGCAGGTTCCTCATCTGTCTCCTCCTGTTTTCTCTGTATCTTTCTCCCTCGCCCCCTGCTGTCTGTCTGTCTGTCTGTCTGTCTGTCTGTCAATCTGTCTGCCTGTCTGTCTGTCTATCTGCCTGCCTGTCTGTCTGCCTGTCTGTCTGTCTGTCTGTCTGTCTGTCTGTCTGTCTGTCTGTCTGTCTGTCTGTCAATCTGTCTGCCTGTCAATCTGTCTGCCTGCCTGCCTGTCTGTCTGCCTGTCTGTCTGTCTGTCTGTCTGTCTGTCTGTCTGTCTGTCTGTCTGCCTGTCTGTGTCTGTCTGTCTGTCTGTCTCTCTGTCTGTCTGTCTGTCTTCTTATATTCAAAAGGATTCAAAACCTTGTGTCTAGTCTCAGTGTGTCTAATGTACCCGTAATCCATTGTCTCACACTCTCATCACAATATCACCTTCCCCACCAGTCCCTCTACCTTCAACATCACGCTCCTGAAATGGCCTCGTAAATTAAGACCTTCATGTTCAATTAGGTCTGTGACACGTGTCATTAGAGGGTGTGGCTGACACCTGTCCCCGGACCCTCAGGATGCTGAATCTAACTGCCTCTGCCTGGCTGCTGTCTCATTATTGACCAAGGCCCCCATTAATCTTCATCAGAGGAGAGGAGCTGTTTCCCTGGATGTGGATCAGGCCCTAATCATGCCCTTGTTAGCCCCAGGCCTCGCTGTCTCTGACCCAGGCCCAGGCAGGGAGCCTCACAGTGGGTGGCCATAGCTACGTTGCTTGGCCTGAGTTCCAACCATCCAGTCATTACTGGGGTTTAGGAATGGAGAGAGCCGGCCAGATAGTCAGACACTGGATGACTCATCCCTACTCATGGGGATCTAGTTATTTTGTGATTGTAGAAAGCGATACGGAGAGGTTGGATAAGTTAGTAGGCATTCTAATGGGGTTTGTGCAATCTGCAGGTGCTTAGTTAGACAGTTTTTTTCTGTAAGAGGCTTGGGAAAGGAAGTGGGTAGGGTAGTTCCTATTGTCAAAGCACTCTATTACTGGCTTATGCTGTAAATTGAGGATTAAGTTAAAGGGTTTAGAGATGTTCTGTAGTAGTTGAATTGAAAGAAGAAGATAACCACCTTTGTTTTAAAATATGGGAGACGTCTCCCAGCTCTCTGTAGCAGTCCCCTTGTCACCGTCAAGGATCTGTCAGAGACATGATTACACCTTAAAAATGGGATTAGACCTTAAAAATGGCAGCTCTGCTCTGCTCCAAATTAAGAGAGAGACTGTCAAAAGCGTCAGAGGGGTTTGGCGCTGCCCGTCGTGCCAATGCCCTACTTTGAAAAAGGAGAGAGAGAAATCTGTGCCACGCGCGGTGCCATCCTCTAGGCAAGATTACTTTGGACTCGTTCCTGGATGAAGCGATCTGTGTCAGGTGCCCATTATGCCATTCAAATGAACGTGCCCTTCATATCCTCACTGGCCCAAATGAACGTGCCCTTCATATCCTCACTGGCCCAAATGAACGTGCCCTTCATATCCTCACTGGCCCAAATGAACGTGCCCTTCATATCCTCACTGGCCCAAATGAACGTGCCCTTCATATCCTCACTGGCCCAAATGAACGTGCCCTTCAAATCCTCACTGGCCCAAATGAACGTGCCCTTCATATCCTCACTGGCCCAAATGAACGTGCCCTTCATATTCCTCACTGGCCCAAATGAACGTGCCCTTCATATCCTCACTGGCCCAAATGAACGTGCCCTTCATATCCTCACTGGCCCAAATGAACGTGCCCTTCATATCCTCACTGGCCCAAATGAACGTGCCCTTCATATCCTCACTGGCCCAAATGAACGTGCCCTTCATATCCTCACTGGCCCAAATGAACGTGCCCTTCATATCCTCACTGGCCCAAATGAACGTGCCCTTCATATATATCCTCACTGGCCCAAATGAACGTGCCCTTCATATCCTCACTGGCCCAAATGAACGTGCCCTTCATATCCTCACTGGCCCAAATGAACGTGCCCTTCATATCCTCACTGGCCCAAATGAACGTGCCCTTCATATCCTCACTGGCCCAAATGAACGTGCCCTTCATATCCTCACTGGCCCAAATGAACGTGCCCTTCATATCCTCACTGGCCCAAATGAACACACTTTCTGAAGATAACTCTTCAAAGCAATATATTAGAATCACCATCTTTCATTCGTGTACGATAATTAAACTACAATTATGACTTATTGGGTAGACTCGTGTATTCTTCAAAATATTGCCCTGGCTTTACACTTCATGTATTACTTCCCTATTAATATATGCATTTTACATCTGCCCCCTATGGTGGCGAATGGGTCACCCACTGAAATGTTTAATAGTGTAGTAATGATTTGAAATCGAACTCTGTTAGCATGGCTTATTCCTCCTTAGTGGCAAAGGCCCAATGTGTTATTACCTAAAACACTGGTCCTTAGAGTCAAAAGCATATTGGTCTATGATGAACTGTGTTGATATTATGTACCCTTTGCAGGAACCCTACAATAGAATACAATATATGCTTGTAATAAAACCGTAAGAGTGAGAATAATGGTGGTGATATAATATTGTGTGCAGGTTGCTGATCTACGGCCAGTACTGCAGCCACATGGAAACCGCTCAGAAGACACTGGATGAGCTCATCACCACGCGGGAGGACGTCAAGATGAAAGTAGAGGTACACTAACCACGCACACACACACACACACACACACACACACACACACACACACACACACACACACACACACACACACACCACACACATACCATCACCCTCCCTTACCACCCAGCTGATATCTGCCTATCAAAGTTGCTTCAAAACCAGCCTTGGTGTTTTGAATCATTACATTTTACAATGATAGTTTGGCTTCCATCTAAAGCTACTATACTGTAGTAGGACAAACAGCAGTGTCCTGCAAGATTTGATAAATCTGGAATCCCCTGCTGGATTAAATCATGGCCCACTGCTGGCCCAGCCATGCTGCTGGGTTGCACAATTCCGAGTTTTTATCTCTGACCCAGTTCCCAACTAGTGTCAGTAGAAGACAGGTCCCTAGGTTCCGGCCCTGAGGCCTGGGGATGTCCTCCTAACACAGCGAAACTCTACAGTACAGTACTGTACAGTCTCTAACTCCCCTCTGTCACTGAGGGACAAGTACTTCCCGGTCAGCCCTGACCATACTAATACATCCTTACCACGGCTGATTGCTGCTGACTGTCTGGAAATAAAACCAAAGGCCACTGGAAGGCTTTGGGAGTTTCCGAGGGAGGACACAGAAAACATCAACTAGTAACTTCTCAGTAGAAAATGAAACCCAAACCAAAGGCCACTGGAAGGCTTTGGGAGTGTCCGAGGGAGGACACAGAAAACATCAACTAGTAACTTCTCCGTAGAAAACGAAACCCAAACCAAAGGCCACTGGAAGGCTTTGGGAGTGTCCGAGGGAGGACACAGAAAACATCAACTAGTAACTTCTCAGTAGAAAACAAAACCCAGTGACGATAGGAGAAGGGTAGTTACTAGTGATAGAAGGCTAGCTCTGTGGTGAAGTGGTGCATTAGGGTACATTAGATTAGGGTGTAGGATAGGGGGAAAGCCTCATATTGGGTCTGGGAGCTGTTGACATAATGGAGATGATTATCACCCTGTTATCTGACATATAGAAGGAGGGCTTTGGAATTGATTCTCCCTCCTCAGCCTCATTCTCGGAGCATTCACACACACACACACACACACACACACACACACACACACACACACATGCATGCGCACACACAGATACAAATACATGCAGGCACGCACGCACACACCCACACACACACACACATATGCACGCACTCACACACGCACGCACTGACAACAATGTGGCTTTTAAAGTGGATTAGAATCAGAGTTATCCCCTCAGGGGAGAGAGAGACATCAGGCCTGATAATCCCAGTGAACAATGAACATCTCTTTCTGTAGAGCAGAGGAAAGCATTCAGTATCTACAGGGTTACGATGGCTCATGGTCTGACTCTGTATGGCTCGTTGTTTATCTTTTCAGTAGCAAGGACGTTGTTATGGCTATTATTCAGAGAGGGGGAGGAATGTGTTTTTTCTTTCTTATAAAGTGGAGGAATGTCCGTATCAGTCTGAATGGCTTGGTGTAATTGTTGTGGTAGGGGCTTGGGACACACAGCTGTTGGTACTGTTGTTGGAATGCACTATTTTATTGGACCGCCCAAGTTTTCTGAGCAAAAATATTATCTTCTTGCGGTCAATTATTGGTATAGAAATGTTTGTATTGCGTTCCGGCCCCCTGACCACCCATTAAAGAAAAAAATCAGCCTGCGGCTGAATCTAGTTGATGATCCCTGCTATACACAGTTCCACGTTCTGATACATTGTAGGAATGCATTATATACTGAACAAAAATATAAATGTTGGTCCATATTTCATGAGCTGAAATAAAAGATCCCAGAAATGTTCCATTTCCAAAAAGCTTATTTCTCTCAAATTAGTTTACATCCCCGTTAGTGAGCATTTGCCAAGACAATCCATCCACCTGACAGGTGTGGCATATCAAGAAGCTGATCATTAAACAGGTGCACTTTGTGCTGGGGACAATAAAAGGCCACTCTAAAATGTGCAGTTTTGTCACACAACACAATAACCAACGCAAAACCATTGAAATTGTAGCATGTTGCGTTTATATTTTTGTTCAGTGTAGTACATAAAGGTTCTGTTGTTTTGGTAGGAGTGCACTATGAAGGTGCAGGAGGGGAAGTTCAAGCTCCAGGACCTGTTGGTCGTGCCCATGCAGAGAGTACTAAAGTACCACCTCCTACTCAAGGTAAGTGGCACAACAAACCCACAATACAACTTGTGGTAACCCTTAGTCATTAAGTCATTAACGTCGATGGAAATAATGTGACACATTCACGTAATTCCTCAGCACCATCACTCTTCACAAAAGAGGACATTCTTTCAGACAATTTGAAAATCCTGAGCATGTCTTGGTATAGAGGTTGAGTGTGCTAGGTTTGTTAAGGCTGAATCTCATGTGGCCACTCAGTGTACATCCTGGTGTCCCTCCGTTTCCTATCGACCCTGGTCCTCTTCAATCACATCACAGGAGGCTGCTGATGGGAGGACGGCTCATAATAATGTCCGGAACAGAGAAAATTGAATATCATCAAACACCTGCAAACCAAGTGTTTGATGTATTTGATACCATTCCACTAATTCTGCTTCAGCCATTACCACAAGCCACCTCTCCCCAATGAAGGTTCCACCAACCTTCAGTGATGCCCACAGACATGGTTTAAACATACACACAGTGTGGCCACTCCCGTCCACACAGACAACCAATGGAGCCTTGTTTCCGGGAACTCTCCCGTTATAGTCATGCTAGTACAGTAGTCATGTATAAAACAAGCTGGCCAGGCTGCCTGATTCAAAACATGATTAATTAACCAGGCCAGCTCAATAATGAATGAGGTGGGGCTAGCTGATGACGTGGGTATGAAGAGAGTAGATGTGAGCGGAGCGCATGGCAGGTGATGATGGGGGGACTGCAGTGTGTGGTTTGTTTTTCATCTCAGACTGGGCTGACTGACTATCTAACTGACTGACTGACTGGCTGACTGACTGACTGGCTGAATCGCTGAATGGCTGACTGACAGTCTAACTGACTGGCTGGCTGGCTGGCTGACAGTCTAACTGACTGACTGACTGGCTGGCTGGCTGACTGGCAGGAGATTCAGAGAAGAGAAACTGTGTTCAAATCAGCCATGCTCTAATCACATTACATGCAGGCCCATTTCACTCGTTCCCATAGCTTTGTGGTTAAGGATTAATATGCCGTGGTCCCAGGGCGTTCAACTGACAGGCTGTGTGTGTGTGTGCGTGCGTGTGCGTGTAAGCCTTAGGGCACATCTTTACTGTGATTAAGCCATATCTGTTATTTGTCAGAATTACACAGTACACAGCTTATACTGTAGCAAATCATTCTGTCTTCAATGACATGGCCAGCAGGCCTAAACTAGCCAACACATACATACCACGTACTGTATAACTCACTCCCATATTATCTTCCCACACTTACCCTTTCTCTAGAAAACTGCTGAAGCATGCATAAAGTCCACTTGAAAGTGTCAGTTCTAACATCACATGCTCTATATTAGCATTTCCCAACTCCGGTCCTCCAGTACCCCCAACAGCACACAGTTTTGTTGTAGCCCCAGACACACACACCTGATTCAACTTGTCAACTAATCATCAAGCCCTCAATGAGTTGAATCAGGTGTGTTCGTCTGGGGCTACAACAAAACTGTGTGCTGTTGGGGGTACTGGAGGACCGGAGTTGGGACCCCCTGCATTATATGCACAGATGTTCCACTAGTACAGTACCTCTGAGAGGTAGGGAGAATATGTGTGGACTGGCTCTAAATGACCCTCATTGTTTGCTGTAGCGTCCATATTTTTAGAAGACACACAGATTTTCTCATAAAGTATTCACTGTTTTTACACAGAAAAACATATTTTGTGGTGATGAAGTTTAGTGAGGGTTCATATGAGTTATATGAGTGTAACTGGGAGGTTTTCTGTTTCCCTCCCTGTTGTGGTGTAGTCATACTGAGATATGTGAATGTTTGTGTAGACTGTGTAGTAGTGTATTGTTAGTGTGTGTGTGGAGTGTGTGGTAGTGTATTGTGAGTGAGTGTGTGGTAGTGTATTGTGAGTGAGTGTGTGGTAGTGTATTGTGAGTGTGTGTGTAGCGTGTGTGGTAGTGTATTTTGAGTGTGTGTGTGGAGTGTGTGTGTGCAGAGTGTGTGGTAGTGTTGTGAGTGTGTGTGTAGAGTGTGTGTGTGTAGAGTGTGTGGTAGTGTATTGTGTAGAGGGTGTGGTAGTGTATTGGGAGTATGTGCGTAGAGTGTGTGGTAGTGTATTGTGAGTGTGTGCGTAGAGTGTGTGTGTGTAGAGTGTGTGGTAGTGTATTGTGAGTGTGTGTGTAGAGTGTGCGGTAGTGTATTGTGAGTGAGTGTGTGGTAGTGTATTGTGAGTGTGTGTGTGGAGTGTGTGGTAGTGCATTGTGAGTGTGTGTGTGTGTAGATTGTGTGGTAGTGTATTTTGAGTGTGTGTGTGGAGTGTGTGTGTGTAGAGTGTGTGGTAGTGTTGTGAGTGTGTGTGTAGAGTGTGTGTGTGGTAGTGTATTGTGTAGAGTGTGTGGTAGTGTATTGTGTAGAGGGTGTGGTAGTGTACTGGGAGTATGTGCGTAGAGTGTGTGGTAGTGTATTGTGAGTGTGTGCGTAGAGTGTGTGTGTGTGTAGAGTGTGTGGTAGTGTATTGTGAGTGTGTGTGTAGAGTGTGCGGTAGTGTATTTTGAGTGAGTGTGGTAGTGTATTGTGAGTGTGTGTGTGGAGTGTGTGGTAGTGCATTGTGAGTGTGTGTGTGTGTAGAGTGTGTGGTAGTGTATTTTGAGTGTGTGTGTGGAGTGTGTGTGGTAGTGTTGTGAGTGTGTGTGTAGAGTGTGTGTGTGGTAGTGTATTGTGTAGAGTGTGTGGTAGTGTATTGTGTAGAGGGTGTGGTAGTGTATTGGGAGTATGTGCGTAGAGTGTGTGGTAGCGTATTGTGAGTATGTGCGTAGAGTGTGTGGTAGTCTATTGTGAGTGTGTGGTAGTGTATTGTGAGTGTGTGTGTGTAGAGTGTGTGGTCGTGTATTGTGAGTGAGTGTGTGGTAGTGTATTGTGAGTGTGTGTGTGGAGTGTGTGGAGTGTGTGTGTGTGTGTGTGTGTAGAGTGTGTGGTAGTGTATTTTGAGTGTGTGTGTGGAGTGTGTGTGTGTAGAGTGTGTGGTAGTGTTGTGTGTGTAGAGTGTGTGTGTGGTAGTGTATTGTGTAGAGTGTGTGGTAGTGTATTGTGTAGAGGGTGTGGTAGTGTATTGGGAGTATGTGCATAGAGTGTGTGGTAGTGTATTGTGAGTATGTGCGTAGAGTGTGTGGTAGTCTATTGTGAGTGTGTGGTAGTGTATTGTGTGTGTGTGTGTAGAGTGTGTGGTAGTGTATTGTGAATGTGTCTAGTGTGTGTGAAATTGTATTGTGAGTGTGTGGTAGTGTATTGTGAGGCTATGTGTAGTGTATTGTGAGTGTGTGTAGTGTGTGTGGTAGTGTATTGTGAGTGTGTGTAGAGTGTGATATTGTATTGTGAATGTGTGTGGTAGTGTATTGTGAATGTGTGTGTTGTGTTCTTCACTGATGGAATGTAACTTCCCCTTACAGGAGCTGGTGAGTCATTCAACTGACCGACCTGATAGACAGCAGCTGAAGGAGGCGTTGGAGGCCATGCAGGTGTGTGTGTCACAGGAGGCTGCTGAGGGAGGACGGTTCATAATAATGTCTGGAACAGAGAAAATGGAATATCATCAAACATGTATTTGATACCATTCCACAATTCTGCTCCAGTCATGACCATGAGCCACTTCACAAGGATAGTAAAACAAGGACAATTTGGACAAGTGGGTCCCCATGAGGACACATGCTATTTTAATCTTAAGGGTTAGGTTTAGGGTAAGGGCTTACGGTTAGGTTTAGGATTAGGAGTTAGGGTTAGGTATCGTTTTAGGCTTAGTTTTAGGATTAAGTGTGTGTGTGCATGCTTTCTTTAGGTTATTCCAGGTATGATCATCAACCATTGTGACATTTTTCTATTTATTCAAAAGGGCTGCTTGTGTGCATAGCTATACACTATATTATAGCTTTAATTCAGCTGCCAGGATATAATAGATGTTATTCCGATATACTGGTGTAAATACGATGTGTCTCTGAAGGACTTGGCTATGTACATCAATGAAGTGAAGAGAGACAACGAGACCTTGAAGAAGATTAGTGAATTCCAGAACTCCATCGAGAACCTTGTAAGTAACTTGATTGTTGCAAACGACAGCAATTTTCTACAATCAGCACTGATGTTTCAATCAATAATGAGTGTTGACCCTTTGTACGTTGTCCTGTTGGCGATTTAAATCAAATCATATTTTAAATCCAATTTTATTTGTCACGTGGTTCATAAACAACATGTGTAGACTAACAATGAAATGCTTGTTTACAGGCCTTTCCCAACAATTTAGAGAGAACTAAATATTAGAATATAGATGTAGAAATACACAATGAGAAACGACAACTTGGCAATATACACAGGGTACCAGTACAGAGTGGATGTGCAGGGATACGAGGTGGTTGAGGTAGATATGTACATATAACTAGGAATAAAGAGACAGATAGTAAACAGTAGCAGCAGTGTATGTGATGAGTCAAAACAGTTAGTGCAAAAAGGGTCCATGCAGATAGTCTGGGTAGCTATTTGGTGAACTATTTAACTAACTATTTAGCAGTCTTATGGCTTGGAGATAGATGTTCAGGGTCCTGTTGGTTCCAGACTTGGTGCATCGGTGCTGCTTTCCATGCGGAATCAGAGAGAACAGTCTATGACTTGGGTTACAGTCTTTGACACTTTGACAAATGTGTTTTTACTGTCAAATATTGATTGAGCAACAGAGAGTGATTGCCCATCCCGCTGGCCCCGGCACACTCCTTCTCCCCAATTTCGTGATATCCAATTCGTAGTTACAGTCTTGTCCCATCGCTACAACTCCCGTACGGACTCGGGAGAGGCGAAGGTCAAGAGCCTCAGAAACACGACCCCGCCAAGCCGCACTGCTTCTTGACACACTGCTCGCATAACCAGGGAAGCCAGCCGCACCAATGTGTCAGAGGAAACACTGAATAAATGGCGACCGTGTCAGTGTGCATTCGCCCGGCCTGCCATAGAAGTCGCTAGAGCGTGATGGGACAAGGATATCTTGGCCGACGAAACCCCTCCCCTAACCCGGACGACACTGGGACAACTGTGCCATCTCATGGGTCTTCCGGTAGTGGCTGGCTGCGACACAGCCCGGGATCAAACCTGTATCTGTAGTGACGCCTCAAGCACTGCAGTGCCATAGACCATTGTGCCACTCGGGAGGCCTATGTGCAGATAGTTAAAGTACAAAAGGGAAAATAAATAAACATAAATATGGGTTGTGTTTACAGTGGTGTTTGTTTACAATATGTCTCTCTCTCTCTCTATCTATCTCTCTCTGTCTCTCTCTCTTTCTCTCTCTCAATCTCTCCTCTCTGTCTCTCTCTCTCTCTAAATCTCTCCTCTCTCTGTCTCTCTCTCTGTCTATCTCTCTCTGTCTCTCTCTCTTTCTCTCTCAATCTCTCCTCTCTCTGTCTCTCTCTCTTTCTCTCTCTCAATCTCTCCTCTCTGTCTCTCTCTCTCTCTAAATCTCTCCTCTCTCTGTCTCTCTCTCTGTCTATCTCTGTCTCTCTCTCTTTCTCTCTCTCAATCTCTCCTCTCTCTGTCTCTCTCTCTCTCTCTCAATCTCTCCTATCTCTCTCTCTTTCTCTCTCTCAATCTCTCCTCTCTCTCTCTCTCTCTCTATCTCTCCTCTCTCTCGCTCTCTCTCAATCTCTCCTCTCTCTCTCTCTCTCTCTCTCTCTCTCTCTCTCAATCTCTCCTCTCTGTCTCTCTCTGTCTTTCTCTCTCTCTCTCTTTTTCTCTCTCTCAATCTCTCCTCTCTCTGTCTCTCTCTCTCTTTCTCTCTTTCTCTCTCTCTCTCTGTCTCTCTCTCAATCTCTCCTCTCTCTCTCTCTCTCTGTCTATCTCTCTGTCTCTCTGTCTCTCTCAATCTCTCCTCTGTCTGTCTCTCTCTCTGTCTATCTCTCTCTGTCTCTCTCTCAATCTCTCTCCTCTCTCTCTCTGTCTATCTCTCTCTGTCTCTCTCTCAATCTCTCCTCTCTCTTCTTGCTCGTCCCTCGCTTCCACTTGTCGCACTCATCTGCAATTATCATGTTTTTCAAAAATAATTTATCCTTCCAGAGTGTGAGCAGAGAATCTTTTTAAGTCTCAACGAATCCCAAACTCAAATGTGCCGTACAAGGCAGTGTTTAGTCTAACAGCAGACGGCTTTTATTGGCCTCGATACGTGCTTTAGATGAAGCCTCAGAGACGCCACAGGCTGCTATTTTAGATGTACTGACTGTCTTGTCAGTCTGTCTGTCCTGCACGTATGCTCATTGTATCACTGACATGAAATCATTGGTGTAGCCAACACAGCCTGAAGGGGGCCGTACAGACACTGGTGAAAGAGTCATGAATGTCATAATGTTATGGTAGCAGAATAAAATGATGACTCACATTTCCCATTTTGACATCTTGACGTTTAATATATCATAAATCAGTTCAGTACCTCGGTCGATGGCAAAATGTATTCATTGAGATTCCACTAGGTTAGATGAATAATTCATACAATTGTGTAAAGTAGACAACAATGTGCTGTTCTTAACCGTCTGTTAGTACCACCACTCATATTCATCACTGAAATAAACAGCATTGGCTACATCTGTTTTTAGACGCCTAAATGAATGATATCTATCCAATGATTCGTCAAGAATGTAACTTCCTGATGCTTCATGAGCATTTGTCATAAAATATCTGCGTGTTTTACTCCTTTGTTTGGAAACAAGGTATATGTAAATAAACACTGTATAACCTCAAAAGATGGTTCAAACTATCATTTTGATATCATGGACTGTCATTCCTTATATCTGTAGCTTTGTCTATGATTTTGAGAGATCAGTGGCGGGGTGTCCGCTTTTTAATTGTTTCGAACTGCAGATTCCAGCTTTAATCCAGGCATGTGTATATGTGACCCAAGCAGCAGGTCAAACTGGAGGAGTATGGCAGACCAAAGATAGATGGAGAGCTCAAGGTGTCCTCCATAGTCAACCGAACAAAGCAGGACCGGTGAGGAGTCAAGCTTCACTATCAAATTCAGACCTACTGAATGTGTGCTCTGTGATTAACAGCCTTTCTTACACATGCGTTCAGAACTCTTAACTGATGTTCTACGGTTCCCTTTCCAAGGTACATATTCCTGTTTGATAAAGTGGTCATTGTGTGCAAGCGGAAAGGCTACTGCTATGAACTGAAAGAGATCATTGAGCTGCAGTCGTACAAAATGTCTGACGACCCCATGAACAACAGGGACGTGAAGAAGGTAGGCAGCAGCCTTGAGCTGAAGAGACACACTCAGTCCAGGTTCTGCAATGTCTTAGCAATCATTACAAATGGTGTCCTTGAGGTAGAACTGCGGTGACGGTCACTTCAGATAAGCAGGCTCATTGGTAATGCATTGAAGTGTCCGATCTGTGTGCGTTGTGCCGGCCTGTGCTCTGCAGAACATGTAAATGCAATGAAGGTCATTTACAATACAGGCCGTGTGCATCTTCCACCAATCTAACCATTCTTTTGAATCTGCATGTGTGGTCGTGTGCATGTGTGGTCGTGTGCATGTGTAACTGGGTCTTCTCTGTTGTGTTTCTCTTTGCATGCATACCAGTCCAGTGGAAAAATGGTAAGCTGAAGCAACCCTTAACTCATCTTCTCATAGCAGCGTGTGTGTGTGTGTGTGTGTGTGTGTGTGTGTGTGTGTGTGTGTTGTGTTGGGTGTCATGCTATGATTGCATGTGCACCCACTGGCTATGTGATTCTCTTAACTTTTTGTCAGATGCATTGCCATGAGTGAACACTGTCTCTTGGTTAGCTCCAAAGGGAATGTGTAGGCTATAAAAAGTGCAATTTGTTACAATCCTCCTTGTCTCTCACCCACTACTCTCTCCATCTACCTCCATATTTCTTTCTCTCGACCGTCCTTTCTTCATTCTCTCTCTCGCTCTGCAGTGGTCCTATGGCTTCTACCTGATCCACCTGCAAGGCAAGCAGGGCTTTCAGTTCTTCTGTAAAACAGAGGACACCAAGAGGAAATGGATGGAGCAGTTTGAGATGGCCATGTGGGTACAGTAGTAGGCCTATAGAAGCAGCATGCAGCCGAGTGGATCTTTCAGACTAATCAGATCCATTTCATTAACACTCACTATGTATCATGTATGTTTCCTCCAATCCCAAAGGTCAAACATCAAGCCGGAGAAAGCCACGGCCAATCAGCACATCTTCCAGATGCACACGTTTGAGAAGAACACCAACTGCCGAGCTTGCAAGATGCTGCTGAGGTGAGACTTGGCACCAGGCGCAGGGCTCCTCCCATGTCCCGGGCCTTATCATGCACTTAGTTGACAGCACTGTTTTCTAAAGGGACGTTAGTGGTACTTACTGACGCTACACACTTACTTTGATATTCAGTCTGTTGAGCTTGCCAGCCTGTCTAAACTCCCTGAATGACAAATCACTCAGCCTTTGAGTCTTTTTGATTTGACTGACAGCTAGAACACCCACGGAAACACTCTAAAAGCCAACCATTACAGTAGGCCCGCATCTAAGTTGACAATGTGAGTGCAGCTCCAGCGCTATGCTGTGCACTCTTCTGACTTCTACTACAGTGGCTGTCTACACTCTACACTCCATGCAATGTATTGACCCAAAAACGACATAGTAGCAACGCTGACCTAAATTCCCACCCCGTGCTGTGGAAGGGACCAGTGTGCTGCTACCTCTAGCTGCTAACTGCTAATTTCATCAGTAGCCCCAGTGTTTTAGTCTGATGTATGGTGCTGGCTATTGGACATGACAGCGTATACACTGCAGAGCATACACGTGCCGTATTTTACATAACGTAGAACGTAATCCACTTGATTGTGTGGCCTGAAAAAAAGAGTGGAACGCTTACAGTGGATGTAGTACATTGAATTAATGGCTATTTTAGCGGGGGCTTTTATTCACAGTGACAGTCAGTTAACACAAATAGACAGTGTTTGGCCACCCAGGAATCAAACCTGAGGCTTTTGGAACAGTAGTGTATAGTGCATTCGGAAAGTATTCAGAACCTTTGACCTCTTCCACATTTTGTTACATTACAGCCGTATTCTAAAATGGATTCAATTATTCGTTTTTTTTCATCAATCTACACACAATACCCCATAATGTCAATGCAAATTGATTATTTATTCATTTACATAAGTATTCAACCCATTTTCTATGAGACTCATAATTGAGCTCAGGTGCATCCTGTTTTCATTGATCATCCTTCAGATGTTTCTACAAATTGACTGGAGTTCACCTGTGGTAAATTCAATTGATTGGAAAGGATTTGGAAAGGCACACACCTGTCTATATAAGGTCCAACATTTGACACTACATGTCAGAGCAGTTTCTCTGTGGAAATAGGAGAACCTTCCAGAAGGACAATCATCTCTGCAGCACTCCACCAATCAGGCCTTTATGGTAGAGTGGCCAGACGGAAGCAACTCCTCAGTAAAGGGCACATGACGACCTACTTGGAGTTTGCCAAAAGGCATCTAAAGACTCTCAGACCATTAGAAACATGGTGATGGCAGCACCATGCTGTGGAGATGTTTTTCAGCGGCAGGGACTGGGAGACTCGTCAGGATCGAGGGAAATATGAACGGAGCAAAGTACAGAGAGATCCTTGATGAAAACCTGCTCCAGAGCGCTCAGGACCTCAGACTGGGGTGAAGGTTCACCTTCCAACAGGACAACAATCCTAAGCACACAGCCAAGACAACAACGCAGGAGTGGCTTCGGGAAGTCTCAGAATGTCATTGAGTGGCCCAGCCAGAGCCTGACTTGAACCCGATCAAACATCTCTGGAGAGACCTGAAAATAGCTGTGCAGCGACCGTCCCCATCCTAACTTACAGAGCTTGAGAGGATCTGCAGAGAACAATGGGAGAACCTCCCCAAACACAGGTGTGCCACATTTGTAGCGTCATACCCAAGAAGATTTGAGGCTGAAAACACTGCCAAAGGTGCTTCAACAAAGTGCTGAGTAAAGTGTCTGAATACTTGTAAATGTACTTCAGTAACAATGGCGCGGAGAAGAAGGCTGACATTTTACGTGTCCCCAACCGATTGTGTTTTTTTGTTTGTTTGCGTTGTTTGTAACTTATGTTTTTACTTATTTTGAACATAATGTTGCTGCTACCGTCTCTTATGACTGAAAAGAACGTCTGAACCTCAGGACTGCGATTACTCACCACGGAATGGCAGAATCCTTTTTTTCCTTTAACGAGTCTGATGAGCCCGACTCGAATGATATACTGCTTTCTCGGGAACAGGCCCAGATCCCTGTGATTTGCGTGAAGAGGAGACGGAGAAAAAGGGGCCAGAGGGCGGGCGGCCTTCTGAGAATTCGTAGGCGATCGAATAAACCCCCACTTCCTTCCATTCTGCTAGCAAACGTACATTCTTTGGAGAGTAAAATTGATGACCTACGCAGAAGATTAAACTACAAACTGGACATTCAAAATGGTAATATCTTATGCTTCACGGAGTCGTGACTGAACGACGACACTATCAACATACAGCTGGCTGGTTATACGTTGCACCGGCAGGATAGAACAGCGGCGTCTGTTAAGACAAGGGGCGGCGGATTATGTATTTTTGTACATAACAGCTGGTGCACAATATCTAAGGAAGTCTCGAGTTATTGCTCGTCTGAGGTAGAGTATCTCATGATAAGCTGTAGACCACACTATCTACCTAGAGAGTTCATCTGTATTTTTGTAGCTGTCTACATACCACCACAGACAGAGGCTGGCACTAAAACAGCATTGATTGAGCTGTATTCCGCCATAAGCAAACAAGAAAACACTCATTCAGCGGCGGCGCTCCTAGTGGCCGGAGACTTTAATGCAGGGAAACTTAAATCTGTTTTACCAAATTTCTATCAGCATGTTAAATGTGCAACCAGAGGGGGAAAAACTCTGGACCACCTTTACTCCACACACAGAGACGCATACACAGCTCTCCCTCATCCTCCATTTGGCAAATATGATCATAATTCTATCCTCCTGATTCCTGCTTACGGGCAAAAATTAAAGCAGGAAGCACCAGTGATTAGATCATTAAAAAGTGGTCAGATGAAGCAGATGCTAAGCTACAGGACTGTTTTGCTAGCACAGACTGGAATATGTTCTGGGATTCCTCCGATGGCATCGAGGAGTACACCACATCAGTCATTGGCTTCATCAATAAGTGCATCGATGACTTCGTCCCCATGGTGATCGTACGTACATACACCAACCAGAAGCCATGGATTACAGGCAACATCCGCACTGAGCTAAAGGCTAGAGCTGCTGCTTTCAAGGAGCGGGACTCTAACCCAGAAGCTTATAAGAAATCCCGCTATGCCCTCCAACGAACCATCAAACAGGCAAAGCATCAATACAGGACTAGATCGAATCGTACTACACCGGCTCTGACGCTCGGCGGATGTGGCCGGGCTTGCAAACCATTACAGACTACAAATGGAAGCACAGCCGAGAGCTGCCCAGTGACATGAGCCTACCAGACGAGCTAAACTACTTCTATGCTCGCTTCAAGGCAAATAACACTGAAACATGCATGAGAGCACCAGCTGTTCCGGAAGAGTGTGTGATCACGCTCTCCGCAGCCGATGCGAATAAGACTTTTAAACAGGTCATCATTTACAAGGCTGCGGGGCCAGATGGATTACCAGGACATGTACTGCGAGCATGCGCTGACCAACTGGCAAGTGTCTTCACTGATATTTTCAAGCTCTCTCTGTCCGAGTCTGTAATACCAACATGTTTTAAGCAGACCACCATGGTGCCTGTGACCAAGAACACTATGGTAACCTGCCTAAATGTCTACTGACCCGTAGCACACATGTGTGTAGCCATGAAGTGCTTTGAAAGGCTGGTCATGGCTGACATCAACACCATTATCCCAGAAACCCTAGACCCACTCCAATTTGCATACCTCCCCAACAGATCCACAGATGATGCAATCTTTATTCACTCCACACTGGCCTTTCCCATTTGGACAAAAGGAACACCTAGGTGAGAATGCTATTCATTGACTACAGCTCAGCGTTCAACACCATTGTGCCCTCAAAGCTCATCAATAATTCTAAGGACCCTGGGACTAAACACCTCCCTCTGCAACTGGATCCTGGACTTCATGACAGGCCGCCCCCAGGTGGTAAGGGTAGGTAACAACACATCCGCCACGCTCATCTTCAACACAGGGGCCCCTCAGGGTTGCGTGCTCAGTCTCCTCCTGTACTCCCTGTTCACTCATGACTGCACGGCCAGTCACGACTCCAACACCATCATTAAGTTTGCCGATGACACAACAGTGGTGGGCCTGATCACCGACAGCAATGAAACAGCCTATAGGGAGGAGGTCAGAGACCTGGCCGTGTGGTGCCAGGATAACAACCTATCCCTCAACGTGATCAAGACAAAGTAGATGATTGTGGACTACAAGAAAAAGAGGACAGAGCACGCCCCCATTCTCATCGATGGGGCTGCAGTGGAGCAGGTTGAGAGCTTCAAGTTCCTTTGTGTCCACATCACCAACAAACTAACATGGTCCAAGCACACCAAGACAGTCGTGAAAAGGGCACGACAAAACCTATTCCCCCTCACGAGACTGAAAAGATTTGGCATGGGTCCTCAGATCCTCAAAAGGTTCTACAGCTGCACCATCGAGAGCATCCTGACTGGTTGCATCACTGCCTGGTATGGCAACTGCTCAGCCTCCTACCGCAAGGCACTGCAGAGGGTAGTGCGAACTGTCCAGTACATCACTGGGGCCAAGCTTCCTGCCATTCAGGACCTCTATACCATGCAGTGTCAGAGGAAGGCCCAAAAAATTGTCAAAGACTCTAGCCACCCTAGTCATAGACTGTTCTCTCTGCTACCACACGGCAAGCAGTACCGGAGCACCAAGTCTAGGTCCAAGAGGCTTCTTAACAGCTTCTATTCCCAAGCCATAAGTCTCCTGAACACCTAATTGAATGGCTACCCAGACTATTTGTTTTCCCCTCTTTTACACTGCTGCTACCTGTACTCTACCTGTACATATTACCTCAACTAACCGGTGCCCCCGCACATTGACTCTGTACCGGTACCCCACTGTATATAGTCTCGCTATTGTTATTTTACTGCTGCTCTTTAAATACTTGTTACTTTTAGTCCTTATTCTTATCCATATTTTGTTGAACTACATTGTTGGTTAGAGGCTTGGAAGTAAGCATTTCACTACTGTTGGTCTACTGTTGTTGTATTCGGCGCTTGTGACTAATACAATTTGATTTGATTTGAAATGTGATATTTCAGTTTATAACTTAGAGAAATTTTATAAAACCTGTTTTTGCTTTATCTATATGGTGTATTGTGTGCAGATTGAAGAGGGGGGAAAAGACAATGCAATCAATTTTAGAATAAGGCTGTAACGTAACAAAATGTTGGAAAAGTCAAGGGGTCTGAATACTTTCCAAATGCACAGCATCCCATATGGTGCATGTTGCACAGTATATTCTATTTAGAGTGGTGTTTAGATAAAGACAGGTCCTAGCTGGTCAGGAATGATTGTGCATGATTAGCTTGTCAGTGTCTGTCTTTTCCTCACCCCTGACCCCCCCCCCCACACTGTCTGTGTCTCCAGGGGGATCTTCTACCAGGGGTACTACTGTTCCCGCTGTGGGACTGGAGCTCATAAAGAGTGTCTAGAGTGCATCACCATCTGCAAAATCAGTAGGTTTACTTTACACTCAACTCCAGTACTGTACATTACAGTGGAACTACACAGGCATAAGAGTAGCTCCATGTGAAGTGTTACTGACAAGTCTCCCTAGATAGACTGTCCAATGGGACATGAATAAATACTGAGTTGTAACATTTTGTTGACCGACTGCTCTTCTCTTCCTCATCCTTTCTCTTTCTCTCATTTTTTTCAGATCCACTCGACGCGGTGAGTGTCCCCACCCCCCGCTTCTTAGACATTCACCTTTGGAAAAATGCAATCTAATGTATCATGAAGAAGTTCTCATATTGCAGTTTTTTTGATAAATGATTGATACATCTGTTTGGTTGTGTAGCATCATAACGCTATAACTCCACTGTGGAGCTCCCTTCTTGACCCTGTTATGTGTTGATCCTTCCTTTTTCAGGACCTTGGACTACCGTCATCAGGTAGGAATGCTGTGTATACAGGAAATCACATAGCACAGTGTAATGTTACTCAGTCAGAAATCAAAACAATGTACAGCAGACTTCGATAAAGATTGCTCTCAAGCTGTCAAACTAATTTGAAGTTGTTAGAGCTACAGCTCTCTGCTTCCATCTAGTGGAAGACTACAATGCAAGCGCCGATTGAGTAGACTAATACAAGCGATGGAAGTGTTGAGATGTATATGGAGAATTCTGTATAGTCTTCATAGCCCATTGGAAGAGTGTTTAGTTTATCTTACAGAATGCATTTGATCCTGACTTCAGGCCCTAAGATGGTGGCAGTAAGGAACTATCATGGGACGCCTGTTCCTCCGGGGAAGACTCCACTCTCCTTCCAGACAGGGGACTTCATCGAGCTGCTGAAAGGGGAACCTGACACCACCTGGTGGGAGGTAAAATCACTCCCTCCCCCCTATAAATAGTGACTATAGGTTATCACCTAACATTCATATCATTATCCTATATCCATCCATAGCAGCAGAGTTGTTGTATATCAACACCTAGTGTCTCTCTCCCAGGGAAAGCTTATCCAAACCCAGAAGAGTGGCTTCTTTCCTAACAACTGTGTAAAGCCTTGTTTGGACCCCAAGGTAAAATACCCCTCACACATACACATTAATTCACTCACTAATGATTTTACTCTATTTATGAACTCTCTAATGCTGATTTTGTTGTTGTCTCCACAGCCTTTGTTCCAGTCCTTCCCCAGCCGGCAGCCCTCAAGGGAAACAGACTACTATGGATACCCCTGGTATGACCCTTCACCTTGGATACATCATACATGTTTCAAATGTTTGGATGCCATCATTTTGAAATGATGATTCAGTGTAGTTTGAAAGTACTATCTTCTTATTTCTCTGCAGTAAATACATTGTATTACTGTGGTATTATGTTAGGACAGTGCATTACTATGTTAAGACAGAGCATTACTATGTTAAGACAGTGTATTACTACATTAAGACAGTGTTTTACTTTGTTAGACAGTGTATTAATTTGTTAAGACAGTGTATTACTATGTTAAGACAGTGTATTACTATGTTAAGACAGGATGTTACTATGTTAAGACAGTGTATTACTATGTTAAGACAGGATGTTACTATGTTAAGACAGTGTATTACTATGTTAAGACAGTGTATTACTATGTTAAGACAGTGTATTACTATGTTAAGACAGTGTATTACTATGTTAAGACAGGATATTACTATGTTAAGACAGGATATTACTATGTTAAAACAGGATATTACTATGCTAGAACGGTGTATTACTATGCTAGGACGGTGTATTACTATGCTAGGACGGTGTATTACCATGCTAGGACGGTGTATTACCATGCTAGGACGGTGTATTACCATGCTAGGGCGGTGTATTACTATGCTAGGACGGTGTATTACTATGTTAGGCCGGTGTATTACTATGCTAGGACGATGTATTACTATGCTAGGACGATGTATTACTATGCTAGGACGATGTATTACTATGCTAGGACGATGAATTACTATGCTAGGATGGTGTATTACTATGCTAGGACGGTGTATTACTTTGCTAGCTCTGTGTATTACTATGTTAGGACGGTGTATTACTATTTTAGGACGGTGTATTACTAAGTGTATCTGTAGTCCTTCAAGGACCTGTGTTCCCCCTCAATGTCCCGTCAGGTTTGCTGGCAACATGGAGCGGACACAGGCTGACAACCTGTTGAAGTCCCACAGCAGTGGAACATACCTGATCAGAGAGAGGACTGCTGAGGCAGAGAGGTTCGCCATCAGCATCAAGTGAGTGTTGTTTACCATTTGCCCTAGGAAAGGTAAATAACAGGAGACTTCTATGTATCTCTAACACTACCAAACCTCCATTCCTTTGCATACTTTATAGTGCAAGTCACTTTATTGACTGACTCAATCTTTGTAGTGTACAGTCGTGGCCAAAAGTTTTGAGAATGAGACAAATATAAATTTTCACAAAGTCTGCTGCTTCAGTGTCTTTAGATGTTTTTGTCAGATGTTACTATGGAATACTGAAGTATAATTACAAGCATTTCATAAGTGTCAAAGGCTTTTATTGACAATTACATGAAGTTGATGCAAAGAGTCAATATTTGCAGTGTTGACACTTCTTTTTCAAGACCTCTGTAATCCGCCCTGGCATGCTGTCAATTAACTTCTGGGCCACATCCTGACTGATGGCAGCCCATTCTTGCAAAATCAATGTTTGGAGTTTGTCAGAATTTGAGGGATTTTGTTTGTCCACCCGCCTCTTGAGGATTGACCACAAGTTCTCAATGGGATTAAGGTCTGGGGAGTTTCCTGGCCATGGACCCACAATATCAATGTTTTGTTCCCCGAGCCACTTAGTTATCACTTTTGCCTTATGGCAAGGTGCTGGAAAAGGCATTGTTCATCACCAAACTGTTCCTGGATGGTTGGGAGAAGTTGCTCTCGGTGGATGTGTTGGTACCATTCTTTATTCATGGCTGTGTTCTTAGGCAAAATTGTGAGTGAGCCCACTCCCTTGGCTGAGAAGCAACCCCACACATGAATGGTGTCAGGATGCTTTACTGTTGGCATGACACAGGACTGATGGTAGCGCTCACCTTGTCTTCTCCGGACAAGCTTTTTTCCGGATGCCCCAAGCAATTGGAAAGGGGATTCATCTGAGAAAATTACTTTACCCCAGTCCTCAGCAGTCCAATCCCTGTACCTTTTGTAGAACATCAGTCTGTCCCAGATGTTTTTCCTGGAGAGAAGTGGCTTCTTTGCTGCCCTTCTTGACACCTGCTTGCTGCCATTCCTGAGCAAGCTCTGTACTGGTGGTGCCCCGATCCCGCAGCTGAATCAACTTTAGGAGACTGTCCTGGCGCTTGCTGGACTTTCTTGGGCGCCCTGAAGCCTTCTTCACAACAATTGAACCGCTCTCCTTGAAGTTCTTGATGATCCGATAAATGGGCGATTTAGGTGCAGTCTTACTGGCAGCAATATCCTTACCTGTGAAGTCCTTTTTTTGCAGAGCAATGATGACGGCACGTGTTTCCTTGCAGGTAACCATGATTGACAGAGAAAGCACAATGATTCCAAGCACCACCCTCCTTTTGAAGCTTCCAGTCTGTTATACAAACTCAACCAGCATGACAGAGTGATCTCCAGCCGTGTCCTCGTCAACACTCACACCTGTGTTAACGAGAGAATCACTGACATGATGTCAGCTGGTCCTTTTGTGGCAGGGCTGAAATGCAGTGGAAATGTTTTGGGGGGAATCAGTTCATTTGCATGGCAAATAAGGACTTTGCAATTAATTGCAATTCATCTGGTCACTCAATCATACAAACTGAGGCAGCAGACTTTGTGAAAATTGATATTTGTGTCATTCTCAATACTTTTGGCCACGACTGTACATTGTCAGGAAGTTGTCATACAGTTTGGGATGCCTTTAGAGGTAGTGTTCCCTATCCTGTGATTCCTCTCTAGTCACTGCAGTACTTCTGTTTCCGACAGGTTCAATGAGGAAGTGAAGCACATTAAAGTAATTGAGAAAGACAGCTGGATCCACATCACTGAGGCTAAGAAGTTTGAGAGTCTACTGGTAATATAGCTTTCATCAATCAGTCACATAATGTCCCCTTACTACTTCTAATGCTTATATGATTAATGAAGGACCCTATTGCTTCTTCCTCTTGTGTTTTGTCTGACAGGAGTTGGTGGAGTACTATCAGTCTCATTCGTTGAAGGAGAGTTTCAAGCTGCTAGACACGACTTTACGATATCCCTACAAATCTAAAGAACGGGGGCCGGCGTCGCGGGCCAGCACCCGCTCTCCAGGTGAGCCCATCCCTGGTGAGCCTTCTTCCTCCCTCTTCCTCTACTCTCTGACAATACAGACATCCCTATTCAGAGTTAGTGCATGCATTCTTACAGAGTGTGCAGGGCTATGGGCACAGAATTAACTGACAGAGACAGGCTGCCGGTTTGTTTCTCCTCCCGCCCCTCTCCTCCCAGAACAGGAGACACCAAGCCAGGCCAGTCATCCTGCAGGGCTCGGTCCCTCCCAGAGTCACCACTTCCCCTGACCTAACCAACCCGCCAAAGAGAGCGTGAGGGAGGAAGGCTGGGCTGGGGCTCCTGGCAGCTGTCTCAGGCCCTGAGCTGGCTGGCTGGCCAGCTGAATAGGCTCTGTTGAACACTCTTCATCATTAGATGTGTAATAAATGATTTGGCTCTGCTCTCTGCTCTGGCCAGCCTCCCACATAGTCTTTCTCCCTCTCCAGCCAGGTCCATCTGGCACAAACAACACATTTTTCTCCCTCCATTTTTCTGGTCAGTGTGTGGAAATGGATGGAGAGATGAATGGGAGCGTGTATGTGTCGTGTGTGTGTGTGTGGTTTAGAGGTGTTGGAAGGGGTGTGCTTCAGGGCAGAGGATAGGGGCTGGCTGGCCAGGAGCAGGATTTAGCGCCTCTGGTGTCTTGGACATTTGTCAAGGTTGTTTTTTTAGTGTGTGAGGCATGGGTATAAAATGGAGTATTGTTTTTCTCCCTCTTGATTTAGGCTATTTTTTTCCCATGGGGGCTATCTGTTTCAAAGCCCGGTGTGTTAGCTGGCCAGAGATCAAGGTGGCCATTGCACGCTCCCTAATGAATTTCCTTTCTCTCTCTCTTTCTCTCTCTCTCTTTCTGTCTTTCTTGTTCTCTCTTCCACTGCCTGTCTCAGCAGCCATTGGCGCTTCCTACAACTTCTCCTTCCTCAGTCCTCAGGGTCTAAACTTCTCCTCTCAGAGCTCAGCCCCCTTCTGGTCAGGTACTCTCTCCTCCCATTTCTTCAGCTCTTGTTCTTCTTCCCTCTTCCCTCTAGCAAGCCACCTCTCCTCTCGTTTCACATCCCTTTTTCATCCCGTACTCTCTCATAGCTGCTGTCATAGGTTCTCATCTCTGTCGTCATGTGTCATCACTGTGCATTACATTGTTTGAAGCATATAGGATGTGCGACTTTATCTTACTGTGCCATCATTGAGTAGAGCATTGAATGAACTGGTTTCTTTAGAAAGTCAAATTGAATCAAGGTGCAGAATCTCCTCTGTATCACTCCTGCACCATCCTCTCCTCCAACCCTAATCTCCACTACTGTCTGTTAATGTTGTGCACTCTCCCACGATCTTTATCTGTGGGCCACCAATGTGTCTGGTCTCTCTGCACTGTTATCCCACGGACTCGCTCTGATGTCATTGCTGCAGTATTCACGCCGAGGGTGGTCAGCACAGCGGTGGCCAGGTACAACTTTGCAGCACGGGACATGAGAGAGCTGTCTCTCAGAGAAGGGGACATCGTCAAGATCTACAGCAAGATTGGAGGAGACCAGGGGTGGTGGAAGGGAGAGGCCAATGACAGGGTGAGAGAGAACAAATATAGGAGGGGCTTAAGAGATGTTATTCATGATATTACAATGTTCTTACTATAGCAATTGCTGTGTAATTACACAGGTATGAGAGAGTCTTAATGTACAGGGTTTCCACAAAGGGAAGTCTACAATGTTGTCTAATCTAGCATTTGCCTCACTGAAATCTAGAAGGCTTTTCTTTAGGCTGCAGTATTAGATTTTTGCCAAGTTTCTGATCTCATTGTTGACATTTCAGATTGGCTGGTTTCCCTCAACGTACGTTGACGAAGAAGGAGTTCAGTGAGGCTGTGATGTCACCACAGCCCCAGTCCAATCACATCACACCTCGCTCCACAGTCCTCAGAGAGGACTAGTTGGTTTCCAGGGAAACACCATGTGGAATACTTTTTGCTGGATACTGATTTTGCAGTGAACAACGTTTCTACTCCGGTTTTCTTCCTACTTGTATGCATCGGCTTTGCTTATGTTGTTTTTTTGTAAGATCTTGTCCTGTTTGATCTCTGTGAGGAAGTCTGTCTGCCTCTTGTTGTTCTGAAGAGGCTGACATGGACTGTGAAAAATTGTAGAGAGGCCCAACACACAGTACATACAGATACTGGGAACCTATAGTTTTATTACATAGATAGACTCCTCCTTTGTTGCAGGTCTATGGGAGGGGCTAATATAATGTATAGATAATTTATTTAACAGAGATCCTAACAATTATTGTGTGTTGTTGAGATTAGCAACACAGCAGACAAAATGAAAAAGAACAAGACACAGGTTTGTGTCTTTTTGCTGGAAGATTTTTGCCTTAGTTGTCATGGCGATGCCTTGAAGGCTTACAGGAGAGATGGAAGGAGAAATGGCCTTGCACACACACACACACACACACTCACACTTGCCCTTGCCTTTGAAGTGTGGTCAATGCTCACAGGATTCGCCAGCTTTCAGTCGAGCTCTACCCATCTATCCTCTACTACAGAGTGGACTATGGATGGAGAAGAAGAGAGAAGGGGGCGATGGACCATTTGGGATTTCTCCAGTCGTCAACACTCTATGTGACTGGTGCAAGAAGGGAGTTAGTTCATTAATTCGTCCCCCTTGCCGACTGAAGATAGACAGTGGCCCTCAGAAACATTGCACTGGAGTCGGGGAATTAAACGGTTCCTGTCGCAGCCCAAAAAACACAGCGACCCACTGAAAGGTGTAATGTTAGGTAGAATGGGTGTACAGATAGAAGGTTCACATCAGTCTCAGCACTTTACGTCTGTGGGATCTCCTCACAATCAACAGGATGCAAAAAGGGAAGCTTTAAGTCAGTCCAACACCCACTTAATGCACTGAAAATCTATCTTGGTGTTCAATGTTTTTGTTGTTTTTATTTCGTTTTATTTTGAACGAGACCACATTTACCTGCTGGAAACTGGACCAACCTGAATTATTTTAAAGCCAAATGCAACCTCTTTTTATTAATGTCCGCATGAACTTTAACCTAGATATTTGTATTATCAGTTTGTTTGTACCTTGCCTTATTTTACAAATGGACACATGGTACTGGGACTTTAGCAAGTTTACAATTGAAATCAAATTTTGTTGCTTTGGTGACTGGCAAAGTAATATGGCAGCTCCTTGAATTACGCAGAATCAAAAAGTCAACATCATTATGATGATCTACCTGAACATAATATGAAGGTGTCACAATATGGACATATTGTATGCAGTCATACATTTTCTATCTCCAAGGGAAAACAGTGCAGCTACACTGGATCATTGACTGAATGACCACATCCATTTAATTAGAAGATAGAGATACAGATGCCTGCCATATTCCCTGGTCCCATCCCAGAACAGTTGCCAAGTAGGCTACCCACAATAATCTACTGACCAGAAGGATTCAAACAATGATGTTGGCTGACAAACTAAGACTGATGTGGTGGAAGAGGAAAGAGTACTGTAAGTTTCTGACCATATGGGACTGTGCATTCCAAAGGCCCACTACTCCCAAATACAACTCCTGCCATCTAGGATTGAAGGAGTTCATTTTGAGGGGAGTACTTGTTAGCTAGGGGGGAGGGGGGGGGGATTACTTAGTCACTGTTTGTGTAGTGGAGAAACCCCATTGCATGTGGTAATAAATATTTCATCTCCTGTCAGTACATCTTCAAAAAATGACTTAATCGTGTACATTTTTTGGAACGGTCGAGTATTTCCAAAATGAGGTCTATCATGAAATAAATATTTCTCTTTTTGCCTAAATTGGATGTTTCTGTTTTATGAGCTAAATTATCTTTTAACAAAGCCTTGTCAAATACCTAATACAGTACCTAATATGTCCAGATGTCATTTGGAACTTTGAGAAGTCAGAGGGAAATGTGATGGCTTATAGGCGCCATCTTGTGGACGTCTGATGACACAACAACATGAGGAGCAGCTGTTAGCATATTGAACGTGAGAATACAACATCTGGGCTGGCTACGCATGACTAGTTTGCCCCACTTCTTCAGGTGGTAAGTCTGTACACTGTTTCACATGGCCTATTTAATGACCTTGGATGATGAATGAAGTAGTTTTTTTACACTCCCATGTAATGCTGTGTGTGTGTGTCACTTAGTAGCTTCGATGACTGATTACAGAGTAGGGACGTTTATGTGTGCCACACGCACACACACACACACACATAATAAAGTGCTGCTATAAGGACAAAATGTTCAAGTATTAAACTAGTGCACATTTCCAGAAAATGACCTTAACACAGTTACAAACTGATTTCACACTTCAGAACTCTGATAGGTTGATATCCTGATGCCTGCACTGCACAGTAAAGGATATCATCATTGACGACAGTGAGTGAGTGAGGGACTGACTGACTGACGACAGTGAGTGAGTGAGGGACTGACTGACTGACGACAGTGAGTGACTGACTGACTGACTTGAGTGAGTGACTGACTGACGACAGTGATTGACTGACTGACGTGAGTGACTGACTGACTGACTGACTTGAGTGAGTGACTGACTGACGACAGTGATTGAGTGACTGACTGACGTGAGTGACTGACTGACGACAGTGAGTGACTGACTGATGACAGTGACTGACTGACTGACGACAGTGACTGACTGACGACAGTGAGTGACTGACTGACGACAGTGAGTGACTGACTGACTGACTTGAGTGAGTGACTGACTGACGACAGTGATTGAGTGACTGACTGACGTGAGTGACTGACTGACGACAGTGAGTGACTGACTGACGACAGTGACTGACTGACTGACGACAGTGACTGACTGACGACAGTGAGTGACTGACTGACTTGAGTGAGTGACTGACTGACTGACTTGAGTGAGTGACTGACTGACGACAGTCAGTGACTGACTGACTGACGACATTCAGTGAGTGAGTGACTGGCTGACGACATTGAGTGAGTGACTGACTGGCTGACGACATTGAGTGAGTGACTGACTGACGACATTGAGTGACTGACTGACTGGCTGATGACATTCAATGAGAGACTGACTGACTGACGACAGTCAGTGAGTGAGTGACTGACTGACTGACGACAGTGAGTGAGATACTGACTGACGTCAGTGAGTGAGTGACTGACTGACTGATGACAATGAGAGAGACAGAGAAAGAGAGAGAGAGAGAGAGGGGGGGAGAAAGAGACAGGGTCTCCCACCAACCAACACCCTCTTTGTGAGTTACTGACTGGCGACAGTGAGTGACTGACTGACTGACGTCAGTGAGTGAGTGACTGACTGATGACAATGAGTAAGTGACTGAATGACGACAGTGGGTGACTGACTGAGGGATTCAGTGAGTGAATGACTGAGTGAATGACTGACTGAGGGACTGAGTGAGTGAATGACTGACTGAGTGAGTGAATGACTGAGTGATTGAATGACTGACTGAGTGAATGACTGACTGAGTGAGTACCTACTTCAAATGAAATCCGAAGTTCACAAAGTTGCGAAACGGCGGAACGTTTTAAAGAAATACAATAAGACATCCCCTTATTTTGGCTGAGGAGTCTAGTACCTTTCGGCAGTTACACCTTCAGAATTTATTCTGCACCTCTCGTTCCCCATAGAGTTGGTCACCTCACACAAGCTCTCAGAGTGATTGCTGATCAACAACTCCCCCGTCACACTGTCTGATGGATCACAAGGTTTGAAGATCAGCAATGAACAGATACATTTTTCACTGCATGTCCAGTCAGTTTAGATACATTTCTATAAAAAATGAACTCTAATGCTCTATTTACCATGAAACCAGTAGAGGTCAGACTTACTCTGCATGGCTGTGGATGGGTCTCTCTTTCTCTTTCTTTCTCCCGCTCCCGCTCTCTCTCTCTTTTTTTCTCTCTCTCTTTCTCTTTCTCTTTCTCTCTCTCTTTCTCGTTCCTTCTCCCTCTCTCTCTCTCTCTCTCTCTCTCTCTCTCTCTCTCTCTCTCTCCCTCTCCCTCTCTCTCTCTCTCTCTCTCTCTCTCTCTCTCTCTCTCTCTCTCTTTTTTCTCTCTCTCGTTCTCTCTCTGTCTGTCTCTCTCTCTTTCTCTCTCTCTCTCTCTCTCTCTCTCTCTCTCTCTCTCTTTCTCGTTCCTTCTCTCGCTCTCTTTCTCCCTCTCTCTCTTTCTCTCTCTGTCTGTCTCTCTTTCTCTCTCTCTTTCTCCCCCTCTCTCTTTTTTTCTCTCTCTCTCTTTCTCGTTCCTTCTCTCGCTCTCTTTCTCCCTCTCTCTCTCTCTTTCTCCCTCTCTCTCTCACTCTCTCTCTTTCTCTCTCTGTCTGTCTCTCTTTCTCTCTCTCTCTGTCTGTCTCTCTCTTTCTCCCCCCCCTCTCTCTCTCTCTCTCTCCCCTTTCTCTCCCTCTCTCTCTTTCTCTGTCTCTCTCTTTCTCTCTCTCTTTCTCCCCCCCTCTCTCCCCCCCCCCCCCCTCTCTCTTTCTCCTCTCTCTCTCTCTCTCCCCCTCTCTCTCTCTCTCTTTCTCTCTCTCTCTTTCTCTCTCTCTCTGTCTGTGTCTCTTTTTCTCTCTCTCTCTTCCCCCCCCTCTCTCTCTCTTTCTCTGTCTCTTTTTCTCTCTTTCTCTCTCTTTCATCCCCTCTCTCTCTCTCTCCCCTCTCTCTCCCTCTCTCTCTTTCTCTTTCTCTCTCTCTCCTCTCTCTCTCTCTCTCTCTCTCCCATGCATAGTTGAGGGGAGAGGACCCCTGGGAGAATTTACAGTTCAGGGAGACAGCCATCCCCACCTCCACCCAGCATTTAGACACCGATGGATACACTGACGACAAAGGAATAAAAATTTGACTCATTTCGTCTCTGTCACAGTTTGATACAACTGAATGAATAAACGGTACAGTGCATATTTCTACCTTAACATTAGAAAAGAAACACCTCTAATATTTCATTTGCGGTAACTATGACGTATTTACTAAATAAAGCCAAGGTCAGTAGCTACACTTCCTGGGGTACAGCAAAAATTTAAAAACCTTACAATATGTTCACAACTGATTTCACAACATATTAAGTGTGTGCCCTCAGGCCCCTACTCTACTACCTACAACACAAAATCCCTTGTGTACTTGTGTGTATAGTGTGTATGGTATCGTGCGTGTGTGTATGCATGTGTTTGTGTTGCTTCACGGTCTCCGCTGTTCCATGTATTTTTATATGTATTTTGTCAAATTTGACTACTTGCATGAATTACTTGATGTGGAATAGAGTTCCATGTAATAATGGCTCTTTGTAGTACTGTGCACCACCCATAGTGCACCACCCATAGTGCACCACCCATAGTCTGACCTCTGGTGGCATGTCTTGATTTTAGCATGGAAATCTTGGTGGGGCAAAAATAAAAAGTGGGATGCATGCCAGCAAAGCCACTACACCACGACACTAAACAATACATTAATTGTCCTGGGTCCTTGGTGACAAACGGTGCCCACAAACTGTTAGGGCCTACATAAAGTGGTCCCAAGTGGTCCCAACAGCAGTACCAACACCTTACCACTGCTACACCAGGGTAGCCTTCTCTGGCAGCAAAACAATTCATTCAGCCTCATTTACTGCCTTTAAAAAAAACATAGCTGATATGGCTGACTTACTGAAACAAATGTGGTTTCTAATGACAATTGAGGTACAAAAAGTAACACAATAAAATAACAATAACGAGGCTGTGTACAGGGGATACCGAGTCAATGTGTGGGGGTACAGGTGACTGGAGTCTCTGACAATTTTTTGGGCTCTCCTCTGACACCACCTATTATATTGGTAGTTGTCATACCAGGTAGTGATGCAACCGGTCAGGATGCTCTCGATGGTGCAGCTGTAGAACTTTTTAAGGATCTGAGGACCCATGGCAAATCTTTTCAATCTCTTGAGGGGGAAAAGGTGTTGTCATGCTCTCTTCACAACTGTCTTAGTGTGTTTGGACCATGATAGTTCGTTGGGGATGTGGACACCATGGAACTTGAAACTCTCGACCCGCTCCACTACAGCCCCTTCGATGTTAATGCCTGTTTGGCCCCCATTAGTAGTCCACGATCAGCTTCTTTGTCTTGATCACATTGAGGGAGAGATTGTTGTCCTGGCACCACAAGGCCAGGTCTCTGACCTCCTACATATAGGCTGTCTCATTGTTGTCGATGATGAGGCCTACCACTGTTGCCGTTAGCAAACATAATGATGGTGTTGGAGTTGTGTTTGGCCACGCAGTCATGGGTGAACAGGGAATACAGGAGGGGACTAAGCACACACCCCTGAGGGGCCCCAGTGTTGAGGATTAGCGTGGCAGACGTGTTGTTGCCTACCCTTCCCACCTGATGGCAGCCCATCAGGAAGTCCAGGATCCAGTTGCAGAGGGAGGTGTTTAGTCCCAGGGTCCTTAGCTTAGTGATGAGCTTCGTGGGCACTATGGTGTTAAACGATGAGCTGTAGTCAATGAACAGCATTCTCACATAGGTGTTCCTTTTGTCCAGGTGGGAAAGGGCAGTGTGGAGTGCAATTGAGATTGCGTCATCTGTGGATATGTTGGTGCGGTATGGGAATTGGAATAGGTCTACGGTATCCGGGAGAATGCTGTTGATGTAAGCCATGACCAACCTTTCAAAGCACTTCATGGCTACTGATGTGAGTGCTACGGGGCGGTAGTCATTTAGGTAGGTTACCTTTGCTTCCTTGGGCACAGGGACTATGGTGGTCTGCTTGAAACATGTTGGTATTACAGACTCAGTGAAGACACTTGCCAGTTTGTCCGTGGATGCTTTGAGTACACGTCCTGATAATCCATCTGGCCCGCGGCTTTGTGAATGTTGACCTGTTTAAAGGTTTTGCTCACATCCGCTACCGAGAGCGTTATCACACAGTTGTCCAGAACAGCTGGTGCTCTCGTGCATGCTTCAGTGTTGCTTGCCTCGAAGCGAGCATAAAAGGCATTTAGCTCGTGTCTTAGTAGGCTCGCGTGACAGGGCAGCTCACGTCTGGTTTTCTCTTTGTAGTCTGTAATAGTTTTCAAGCCCTGTCACATCCGACAAGAGTTAGAGCTGGTGTAGTAGGATTCAATCTTAATCTTGTATTGATGCTTTGCTTGTTTGATGGTTCGTTGGAGGGCATAGCGGGATTTCTTATAAGTGTCCGGATTAGTGTCCCGCTCCTTGAAAGCGGCAGCTCTAGCCTTTAGCTCGATGCAGATGTTGCCTGTCATCCATGGCTTCTGTTTGGAATATATACGTATGGTGACTGTGGGGACGGTGTCGTCAATGCCCTTATTGATGAAGCCGATGACTGAGGTGGTATACTCCTCAATGCTATTGGATGAATCACAGAACATATTCCAGTCTGTGCTAGCAAAACAGTCCTGTAGAGTTTCATCCACGTCATCTGACCCCTTCTGTATTGAGCGAGTCACTGGTACTTCCTGCTTTAGTTTTTGCTTGTAAGCAGGAATCAGGAGGATAGAATTATGGTCAGATTTGCCAAATGGAGGGCGAGGGAGAGGTTTGTATGCATCTCTGTGTGTGGAGTAGGAGTAAAGGTGGTGTAGAGTTTTTTCCCCTCTGGTTGCACATGTGACATGCTGGTAGAAATTCGATAGTGTGGTCTACAGCTTACCATAAGGTACTCTACCTCAGGTGAATAATACCTCGAGACTTATTTATTATTAGACATCGTGCACCAGCTGTTATTGACAAGTAGACCCACACCCCCACTTCTCGTCTTACCAGACGTAGCTTCTCTGTTCTACCGGTGCATGGGAAATCCCGCCAGCTCTATTTTATCCGTATCGTCATTCAGCCATGACTCGGTGAAACATAAGCTATTACAGTTTTTAATGTCCCGTTGCTAGGATAATCTTGATTTTATTCTCCAATGATTGCACGTTGGCCAATAGAATGGATGGCAGTGGGAGTTTGCTCGCCTACGAATTCTCTGAAGGCATTCCGACCTCCGCCCCCTTTTTCTCTGTCTTTTCTTCACGTAATTGATCGGGATTTGGGCCTGTTCCCGGGAAAGCATTATATCCTTCTCGTCACTGATTCCTTCCAAACCACTCATTGATGAATTTGTTTATGTCCAATGGCCGATAAGCACTGTCATGTTTTATGTATAATTTCTCTTCATTATTTATCTTACTGTCCCCAATAATGACAGAACACTGAGATAATCATGGCGCAACTAGAGAACAATACCAACACCTACGCTCCGTATTTCCACTGGTTGCCCCACCACCACAGAAAGCACTGAGCTAGGCTGAAACACCTGCATTTTGGAGCTGCCTTACTCAAGAAAGCAAAAAAGAGACCATGTTTGTATGCAGCTTAATTAACTGAAAGATTTTTAAAAATGTTTACATTGTTTTGACATTGACATTTGACATGTATTGATGCCAAAATAACATGCTAAACAGAAAAGCCCCCCCTCTGCCCCACCTGCCCTGAATGATGGTTCCCCACTGCTTGTGGGGTATGCATGGGTGTCCGAGCTGTGTGCCAGTAGTTATACATGGGTGTCTGAGCTGTGTGCCAGTAGTGATGCATGGGTGTCCGAGCTGTGTGCCAGTGGTGATGCATGGGTGTCCGAGCTGTGTGCCAGTAGTTATGCATGTGTGTCCGAGCTGTGTGCCAGTAGTTATGCATGGGTGTCCGAGCTGTGTGCCAGTAGTTATACATGGGTGTCCGAGCTGTGTGCCAGTAGTTATACATGGGTGTCCGAGCTGTGTGCCAGTAGTGATGCATGGGTATCCGAGCTGTGTGCCAGTAGTAATGCATGGGTGTCCGAGCTGTGTGCCAGTAGTGATGCATGGGTGTCCGAGCTGTGTGCCAGTAGTGATGCATGGGTGTCCGAGCTGTGTGCCAGTAGTAATGCATGGGTGTCCGAGCTGTGTGCCAGTAGTTATGAAGTCAATCTCTCCTCCACTTTGAGCCAGGAGAGATTGACATGCATATGATTAATGTTAGCTCTCTGTGTACATCCAAAGGCCAGCCGTGCTCCCCTGTTCTAAGCCAATTGCAACTTTCCTAAGTCCTTTGTGGGACTTAACCACAACACTAAACAGTGGTCCAGGTGCGACAAAACTAGGGCCTGTAGTACCTTGTTGATAGCGCTGTTAAGAAGGCAGAGCAGCGCTTTATTATGGACAGACTTCTCCCCATCTTAGCTACTGTTGTATCAATATGTTTTGATAATAACAGTTTACAACCCAAAGTTACTCCAAGCAGTTTAGTCACCTCAACTTGCTCAATTTCCACATGATTCATTACAAGATTTAGTTGAAGTTTAGGGTTTAGTGAATGATTTGTCCCAAATACAATGCTTTTAGTTTAAAAAATATATATATTTAGGACTAAATTATGCCTTGCCACCCATTCTGAAACTAACTGCAGCTCTTTGTTAAGTGTTGCAGTCATTTCAGTCGCTGTAGTAGATGAGTGTATAGTGTTAAATGTTGAGTCATCCACCTACATACTGTAGACACACTGGCTTTGGTTGTACCCCTGCACATGGACTCGTGTCATTGTACCCTGTGTATATAGCCAAGCTATCATTGCTCATTGTGTATTAATTTATTATTATGATTTATTTTTCCTTGTATTCTACATTGTTGGGAAGTGCCCGCAAGTAAGAATTTCACTGTTAGCATACACCTGTTGTTTACAAAGCGCATGACCATTAAAATTGTATGTGATTGTCAGGGTAGAGAAAGGCAAGTCGTTGACAGTGTCTGAGGTAAAGCTTTGTCTCTGTTGATTGAAAACAATGCCACTTGTCACAGTAGTTCCTCTATTCAGGGTGGACTACAGTATTTCCTGTCATACAGCTTATTTACCCACCACACACAAAGTTGCTATATGAACACGCAGGGAGCAGAGGAAGGAAGACAGAAAAAGCGGCACCGATTGACATGAGGTAAAAGACCAACGGTAAATTGGAAAAAGAAGAGGAACATTTTGGCTGATAGAGAGAATTGAGAAGCTTAGTGAAACTGACCTAACTTAAACCTGCAGCAATTGTGAGAATGTTAACCATGATAAGGAAAATATGGAGTGGTGAATATCTCTTGAGGAGAAAACCAACCACATGTTCATGAAACTACTCACCATCAGATATTCAAGTCATCACTGCCAACTAAAACCAGGCCACACTACTGGTGTGAGTCCAACACCCAGGCTTAAATAATGCAGAATGTTGACACAGAATGTTGAAATGTAATTCCTGTCTCACTCATCATGACCAGTGACACCTTGGTCATGGCAGAATAAGCGGGTGACAGGGAAGTGATGGAACGAGACACATCATCCAGGGAAGAGTCACCAGCAGCAAAGTCCAGCCCCTTAGTTAGAGCACGGTTACCATGAATGTACTTATTCCCACCGGTGTAGAACAACATTTAAAAACTCTAAAGTATATGGATAAAAATCAGGAGGGGCTTGATATACAGTGAGCTCCAAAAGTATTGGGACAGTGACATCATGTTTGTTGTTTTGGCTCTGTACTCCAGCACTTTGGATTTGAAATGATACAACGACTACGAGGTTAAAGTGCAGAGTGTCAGCTTTAATTTGAGGGAATTTTCTTCCATATCGGGTGAACCGTTTAGAAATTACAGCAGTTTTTGTACATAGTCGTTTTGGAGTCACTTTTATTGTAAATACAAATAGAATATGTTTCTAAACACTTCTACATTCATATGGATGGTACCATGATTAGGGATAATCCTGAATGAATTGTGAACGATGATGAGTAAGAAAGTTATAAGAACCACATATATCATACCCCCCCAAAATGGTGAGAGGTTAGCATGTCTTGGGGGTATGATATTTGTGCATATGTAACATTCTCACTCATCATTATTCACAATTCATTCAGGATTATCCATAATCATGGTAGAATCCACTTTAATGTAGAAGTTTTTGGAAACATATTCTATTCTTATTTACAATAAAACTGACTCCAAAATAACACAATACGTTATTTACCATTTATTTCTATTTGGCACAAAATAATCTGAAACACAACCAAAACAAACAACAAATTTGTAGAGTCACAAGCTTGTAGTCATTGCATGCTATGAACATGTGACCAAATACTTCACTTTTTACTACTTAAATAAACGTATAAAGGAATTTGTCCCAATACTTTTAGTCTCCTAAAATTGGGGGACTATGTACAAAAAGTGCTGTAATTTCTAAAAGATATGCATGAAAATACTCTCAAATGAAAGTTTCCAGACTGCACTTTAACCTCATAGTCATTGTATCAATTCAAATCCAAAGTGCAAAGTAAAGAGCCCCAAAAAATGTATAATTGTCACTGTCCCAATACTTTGGAGCTCACTGTATCTTAGCAACAAGTGTTTAGCAGTTGGAAGAAAATGAATGGGTTCTACCCATGAACCAACCACTTTATCTAACAGCATGTATTTTGATTGCTTGAAAGGTTGTGGAGAGATCTTTACAACACAATGAGATCTCACCTAGAGTAACTTTGTAACATCAATGCCACTCACCAGTTGGCCCTTTTGGGTGGTATCTAGGCTGACCCCTGACCACTCAATATCAATATAATAACCAGCTCTCCAGTGTCCCCAGGGCCCTGGTGTGTATGTACACCCCAGGGTCATTCTAAGATATGATCTCCCCGTGGGCCCTCTGGAGGGTCTGTGGCCCAGTAGAGGTCAGCTACGCCCACATGCTGCCACCTAGGGCCATTCAAATACTGTCACTGTAAAGTCTTTCATTTCTATTGACAGGTTCTCAAGTCTATTGCATTTGACCTTCTAATACTGAATAGCTATTGTAGGCCTATTGCTTAGAAAAACTTGGAGGGATTTTGAATTCAGCTTCTTCTACATAATTCTCTCTGAAAGTATTTTCTTAAATGGTGAAACAAACCATTGATGAACTATCCTTGAATCCTAGTGTGTGTTCTCGTGTTAGTTTGTTAGAACACATTGAAATGAAGTAACTGAGAGATGCAATTCACCTCAACATGTTCAGCAGGAGAACAGCAAACACAATACTCAAGGAGAGAGACCGAAGTCTTCTGGGTATCAGGATGAACTGGCAGTGTCTCCTGTGGCAACACACCTAGAGACCAGATAGTCACCCCAGGGAAAGAATAGTCTTCTGGGTATCAGGATGAACTGGCAGTATCTCCTGTGGCAACACACCTAGAGACCAGATAGTCACCCCAGGGAAAGAATAGTCTTCTGGGTATCAGGATGAACTGGCAGTGTCTCCTGTGGCAACACACCTAGAGACCAGATAGTCACCCCAGGGAAAGAATAGTCTTCTGGGTATCAGGGTGAACTGGCAGTGTCTCCTGTGGCAACACACCTAGAGACCAGATAGTCACCCCAGGGAAAGAATAGTCTTCTGGGTATCAGGATGAACTGGCAGTGTCTCCTGTGGCAACACACCTAGAGACCAGATAGTCACCCCAGGGAAAGAATAGTCTTCTGGGTATCAGGGTGAACTGGCAGTGTCTCCTGTGGCAACACACCTAGAGACCAGATAGTCACCCCAGGGAAAGAATAGTCTTCTGGGTATCAGGATGAACTGGCAGTGTCTCCTGTGGCAACACACCTAGAGACCAGATAGTCACCCCAGGGAAAGAATAGTCTTCTGGGTATCAGGGTGAACTGGCAGTGTCTCCTGTGGCAACACACCTAGAGACCAGATAGTCACCCCAGGGAAAGAATAGTCTTCTGGGTATCAGGATGAACTGGCAGTGTCTCCTGTGGCAACACACCTAGAGACCAGATAGTCACCCCAGGGAAAGAATAGTCTTCTGGGTATCAGGGTGAACTGGCAGTGTCTCCTGTGGCAACACACCTAGAGACCAGATAGTCACCCCAGGGAAAGAATAGTCTTCTGGGTATCAGGATGAACTGGCAGTGTCTCCTGTGGCAATACACCTAGAGACCAGATAGTCACCCCAGGGAAATAATAGTCTTCTGGGTATCAGGATGAACTGGCAGTGTCTCCAGTGGCAACACACCTAGAGACCAGATAGTCACCCCAGGGAAAGAATAGTCTTCTGGGTATCAGGATGAACTGGCAGTGTCTCCTGTGGCAACACACCTAGAGACCAGATAGTCACCCCAGGGAAAGAATAGTCTTCTGGGTATCAGGATGAACTGGCAGTGTCTCCTGTGGCAACACACCTAGAGACCAGACAGTCACCCCAGGGAAAGAATAGTCTTCTGGGTATCAGGGGGAACTGGCAGTAGCTCCTGTGGCAACACACCTAGAGACCAGATAGTCACCCCAGGGAAAGAATAGTCTTCTGGGTATCAGGATGAACTGGCAGTGTCTCCTGTGGCAACACACCTAGAGACCAGATAGTCACCCCAGGGAAAGAATAGTCTTCTGGGTATCAGGATGAACTGGCAGTGTCTCCTGTGGCAACACACCTAGAGACCAGATAGTCACCCCAGGGAAAGAATAGTATTCTGGGTATCAGGGGGAACTGGCAGTATCTCCTGTGGCAACACACCTAGAGACCAGATAGTCACCCCAGGGAAAGAATAGTCTTCTGGGTATCAGGATGAACTGGTAGTGTCTCCTGTGGCAACACACCTAGAGACCAGATAGTCACCCCAGGGAAAGAATAGTCTTCTGGGTATCAGGGTGAACTGGCAGTATCTCCTGTGGCAACACACCTAGAGACCAGATAGTCACCCCAGGGAAAGAATAGTCTTCTGGGTATCAGGGGGAACTGGCAGTATCTCCTGTGGCAACACACCTAGAGACCAGATAGTCACCCCAGGGAAAGAATAGTCTTCTGGGTATCAGGGGGAACTGGCAGTATCTCCTGTGGCAACACACCTAGAGACCAGATAGTCACCCCAGGGAAAGAATAGTCTTCTGGGTATCAGGATGAACTGGTAGTGTCTCCTGTGGCAACACACCTAGAGACCAGATAGTCACCCCAGGGAAAGAATAGTCTTCTGGGTATCAGGATGAACTGGTAGTGTCTCCTGTGGCAACACACCTAGAGACCAGATAGTCACCCCAGGGAAAGAATAGTCTTCTGGGTATCAGGGTGAACTGGCAGTATCTCCTGTGGCAACACACCTAGAGACCAGATAGTCACCCCAGGGAAAGAATAGTCTTCTGGGTATCAGGGGGAACTGGCAGTATCTCCTGTGGCAACACACCTAGAGACCAGATAGTCACCCCAGGGAAAGAATAGTCTTCTGGGTATCAGGGTGAACTGGCAGTATCTCCTGTGGCAACACACCTAGAGACCAGATAGTCACCCCAGGGAAAGAATAGTCTTCTGGGTATCGGGGTGAACTGGCAGTATCTCCTGTGGCAACACACCTAGAGACCAGATAGTCACCCCAGGGAAAGAATAGTCTTCTGGGTATCGGGGTGAACTGGCAGTATCTCCTGTGGGAACACACCTAGAGACCAGATAGTCACCCCAGGGAAAGAATAGTCTTCTGGGTATCAGGGTGAACTGGCAGTATCTCCTGTGGCAACACACCTAGAGACCAGATAGTCACCCCAGGGAAAGAATAGTCTTCTGGGTATCAGGGTGAACTGGCAGTATCTCCTGTGGCAACACACCTAGAGACCAGATAGTCACCCCAGGGAAAGAATAGTCTTCTGGCTTCCATCCTTGAAGAAATAGGCTGAAAAGGTTCTTTTATATTCCGTTTGTAACAATCTGTCTCCAATGACACATCCAAAATCCAGAGTCTGTGTGTTGAGTTCAGGAATAGGTTAGTAATGGGACTGAATTACTTTCTTGCTTAACAGATTGTTGTAAACAACAAGTAAAGAAGGTTCTGAAAGGGTGGGACATGTTTTATCATGGCAACATGCAACAGACAATAACATACAACAATGCTTTGAAAATACATATAGCTCTCTCTGGTACCCTGCTTGAAAACTATCGAAGCACCTGGAATGGTATTCTTAGCATAAGGGTTTGTGTAGAGACAATTTGTGAAAATAAATCACATTGTCTGAGCTTTTTTCTCTCTGAATAACCTTCTATGCTAATTGAACCTGGATTGAAGAGAAAATAATGTAAGACTTGTTTTGTAGACAAGTGTTTCATAACTCCAGTTCTCCAGTACCCCGACACATTTCACATTTCCTCCTCAGGGGTTTGCATACTTGTCGAAATTACATGTTCAAAACTTCTTGCATTGGCCGGGAATCAAACCCGGGCCTCCCGCGTGGCAGGGGAGAATTCTACCACTGAACAACCAATGCCTTGGAAAGGTGAGTTAACCCCAAAGGCTGGAAATCGTATCATAAAGCTTTTTTTCCAATAATATTTTCCACTTTGTGGGCTCAGCAACATTGTTCACCCTAAAAATGTTTTGTCCTTTCTCCCCGTCGGGGAATTGAACCCCGGTCTCCCGCGTGACAGGCGGGGATACTCACCACTATACTAAAGAGGAGCAGGTGGGTCGTAGCTTTGAAAAAACGTGGAGTGTTGGTACTAACCTTAAGTTTGGAGTGTTGGGCTTAAACCCTTCTAACAGAAATATCTGTAGAGACTGAATGGTTGGAGCTAGGAACTACTATGACCCCTCTAAATATGATCCCCAATCAGAGACAACAATAGACAGCTGCCTCTGATTGGGAACCATACCAGGCCAACATAGAAATAAAAAATTTTAGTACCCACCCTAGCCACACCCTGACCTAACCAAAATAGAAAAATAAAAAAGACTCTCTAAGGTCAGGGCGTGACACCCTGGACATGCAGACCTGGTTCAACTTGTCAACTAATCACCAAACACTTAACAAATTGAATCGGTTGACTTTGTCTGGCACCCACAACAAAAATGTGTGCTGTTGGGGGCAATCATGATTAAAAACAATGTTGAAAAGGGGATAATGTCAACTAACTTCATTGGGTAGGCCTACGTTGGATGCAGAGAAAGTACATTGTGTCTACTAACCACTGTTTAGCCAACTGTGCAAGGTTTCTACCAGTAGCTTGCATGGTAAACATGATCAGCTAACAGTAAATCGGTAAATGCCCCCTTCTGCTGCTTGACAGGCAGAGCCCACAAAGGATGGGAAATTAACCGAAATCACTCATACTTGTCAGGCACTTTCATATCACTCAAATATCCAATTAATGGTACCTAATATTGAGAGATATCGTCAGGCTACCCTCATGTATCTGAAATGACATGATCCATTGATGTTTACTGATCATGAAAGCATGTGGTTACTTGCTGTATAACTCTGATGATGAATGTGGAATAATTGGGAATGTGTAGTTCTAGGCTCTTCAAGAGGTGATGATATTAAAACCAAATAGTTATAACATTTATTTAACAATCCCATAAACTTCACGCAGAACGTGTGGTCGCAACCAACAGTGGTCACTGAAAGATACTATCTGCTGCAACAGTGTACTTTTGAGTGTGGAATTTGCATGTGTGGAATTATTTTTGAGGTGATATGAAGGTAGAGGGATTTCTGTTTCTAGAACCGTATCGCAATTGAGAATCGATTCACATTTAGATGGAGTATGTGGCTGGTTTGCCTTGCAGGGACAATTTACTCTTTAAATAGAACATGTAAGGTCCTTGGACTAAGGAGTAAAGTAAGGCTGCTTGATTCCAATATTGGGCTTGGGGTCTCCTTGCCCCCCAGCAGACAAATCGAAACGCTCTGCACCTTATTGTGACGTTTATTGATAACTAGCATTCAACACACAACACCCCATAATGACAAAGTGAATATACTATTTCTTTTTTTGTGGATATGTATTAACAATTAAAAACAGAATCCATGCATCCTGTTTCCATTGGTCATCCTTGAGATGTTTCTACAACTTGATTGGAGTCCACCTGTGGTAAATTCAATTGATTGGACATGATTTGGAAAGGAACACACCTGTTGTCACGCCCTGACCTTGGAGAGCCGTTTTATTTCTCTATTTGGTTAGGTCAGGGTGTGATGTGGGGTGAGCATTCTATGTTTTGTGTTCTATGTTTCTTTATTTCTATGTTTTGGCTGGGTATGGTTCTCAATCAGGGACAGCTGTCTATCGTTGTCTCTGATTGAGAACGATACTTAGGTAGCTCTTGCCCACATGGGTTTTGTGGGTAGTTAATTTCTGTTTAGTGTGTGTTGTTCCTGACGGAGCTGTTTTGGTTGTCTCTTTGTTGTTTTGCATTTTAGTGTTCTGTTTGGAATAAACATGACGAACACGTACCACGCTGCGCTTTGGTCCTCACCTTCTTCCACCAACAGCCGTTACAAAAATGAGATGCATTCGCTACTGTGCTGTATATCATCACACTGTTGATATTCAGTAGCAACGGGCGCTAATTGCTTCTTGAATCCCATTGTGACGTATGGGGGGGGAACTTTTTGGCAGGTGGACGCTATTTGGCATGACAGGCCCCCTACGGGCCGGGCCTGGGCATTCATTATGCACCAAAACACTTGATGTTCTCCACCAGTGTATGTGAGCTGAGTTGGAGTAGAACGTGCCCAATTTCAGTGGAACATGGAGGGAGTTTTCCAAAGGCTGGATGGAGCATTGGCCTTCTCGCCCCCTCCAATTTTGCTCCAAGTAGTGCTCACTTCATGAGCTCGGGCTATGCCAGGCCCAGCATGCATTTGTAGTCTACTTGTGTGCTGCTATAGCCCCTTTCTTTAGCTACTTTCATCAAATATGCTAAATATTTTCATGGAACTGATCAAAATCAAGGTGACTTACAAAGATGAGGACCAAGAGAGGGAGTCCGGTGATGTAGTGTCCACAACTAAAGAATTGTTGTGGAATCTGGAAAGACACATCCCGAAGGCATGATGCTGTACTTACTACATGCACATGCTAAAATAAACTAATGAGGTGGGTAGCTAGCTAGCTAAGTGTGTCATTGTAGCAAAGTATTTATAAACAAAGAAATCATATCTTAAAAGTTGAGTTAACATTCGTTCTGTTATCAATACAATAGGCCATCATTGATTTTGGCCGAATAGACCTGGCATATTACCTCTTTCAAGGAGATTTCCATTTTAATAGGGTTATCTTCTTAGGGCTGCAATCCCGTTAACGGGATCGATATCACAACAGCCAGTGAAAGAGCAGGGTGCCAAATTCAAAACAACAGAAATCTCATAATTAAAATTCTTCAAACATACATGTATTTTATACCGTTTTAAAGGTATGCTTGTTGTTAATCCCAGCACAGCGTCCGATTTCAAATAGGCTTTACAGCGAAAACACCACAAACGTTTATGTTTCCAGCCAAAGATAGGAGTCACAAAAAGCACAAATACAGATAAAATTAATCACTAACCTTTGATGATCTTCATCAGATGGCACTCATAGGACTTCATGTCACACAGTACACGTATGTGTTGTTTGATAAATGTCATATTTATATAAAAAAAATCTGAGTTTAAATTGGCGCGTTATGTTCACTAGTTCCAAAAACATCCAGTGATTTTGCATAGCCACATCAGTTTGACAGAAATACTCATCATAAATGTTGATGAAAATACGAGTGTAACACATGGAATTATAGATATACCTCTCCTTAATTCAGTCCTTCTCAAATAGTGGGGTGCGCCCCCCTGGGCGGGCTCGGAGCAATGCCAGGGGGGGCGCGTGTGACCCCGGGGAACATGCTTTTTTTGCCGCAGGGAGTAGTTTTTTTTGCACCGAACAAGAGCACACAGCACAGAGCAGGAGATATGAAGTGCAGATAACAAACCCTTAAGAGACACCATGGAAACATATTTAACAGGGATGAAAAGAAAGGCGGAGAAAGACGGAGATAATGAGACAAACGTAAGTCTCCCGAAAGCTAAGACGAGGAAATATGACGAAGCGTATGTAGGACTTGGCTTCACTGTGACTACGGTGGGGGACGAGGAAAGACCGGTATGTTTACTGTGTCTATAAATGTTGGCAGCGGACAGCATGAAGCCAAATAAATTAAGGCGTCACTTAAAGACATTACACCCCAATCACGCTGATAAGCCACTTGAGTTTTTTCAGCGAAAACGTGCCGAATATTGCCAACAATCGTCCCGCTTTGTGAATGCTACTTCAGTAAACCAGTGAGCACTGTTAGCATCATATAAGGTGGCGTACCAAATTGCTCAGTGCAACAACAAAAAACCACTCCATTAGCAGAGGAGCTGATACTGCCTGCAGCATTAGACCTGGTCTGGATGACGCAAGTGCTGCAAAAATAACAACTATCCCTCTGTCCAATGACACTGATCATAAAGAGCAGCTGGTAGATAAACTCAAAGACAAACGTTTTGCCTTACAGTTCGATGAAGCAACTGACAGCAACAAAGACTGTTTGTTTATCGCTTATGTACGTTTTGACATGACAAACTTCCTGTGTGAGGATCTACTTTTTTGTAAATATGTCAGAGACAGAGACACAGCTGAAGAGCTATTCGAAATGCTGGACTGCTTCCTGACTGAGAATGGGCTAAAGTGGGAGAACTGCATTGGTGTTTGCAGTGATGGTGCACAGACCATGGCAGGGATGAGAAAAGGACTTCGGGCACTCATCAAGAAGGCCTCACCTAATGCTGAGTGGGCACACTGTGTTATACACAGAGAAGCACTGGCATCAAGGCACCTTTCCTCCGAATTAAGTGAGGTTATGACTGACATTGTAGGTGTCGTCAATTTTATAAAGACCAGACCACTAAAAACAAGAGTCTTCCCTGCTATATGTGAGGAGATGGGAGCTGAACATCAAGCTGTGCTGTTTCACATTGAAGCAAGGTGGCTGTCACGAGGAAAAGTCTTGTCCCGAGCTTTTGAGCTCAGAGAGCAGATAAGAATGTTTTCGGAGCAGGAGCACAAGTACGACCTCGCAGAAAAATTTAGTGATGAGAACTTCCTGGCAAAACTGGCCTACCTGAGTGACATATTTGGAAAGCTAAATGAACTAAATCTACAGCTTCAAGGGGAAGATCATCACCTCCCTCAGGTCTTTGTTGACACTACTGACTATGATGCCACCTCAGTGATTCCATATATTAAGGAGTATATTTCATCACTGATGGGATTCTTTAAAAAGTACTTCCCTGAAAACAGTTCCCAATATGACTGGGTGAGAGATCCTTTCAATGCACCAGCTCCAACTGGTTTCAGCTCTGCAGAGGAGGACCAGTTCATTGATATGACTTCTGACTCCACATTAAGACTGAGGTTCACATCACAGACACTGAGTGAATTCTGGCTGAGTGTAGAGAGGCAGTATCCACTCTTAGGGCAGAGGGCCAAGTTAATGTTGCTGATCAATTTGAATGTATTATTATTTATTGATTATATTTAATTTTATTGTTCAGTATCAAATGGTCAAAAAATGTTTACAGTTTAAATAAGGTTAGAATTTCTTTTTACATTTCAGGCAAATTGATGCACTTTAAGTATTTTCTGCATGGAGGAATGGGCCAAAATACCAGCAACAGTATGTGAAAACCTTGTGAAGACTTACAGAAAGCGTTTGACCTCTGTCATTGCCAACAAAGGGTATTTGTTTATTGAGATAAACTTTTGTTATTGACCAAATACTTATTTTCCACCATAATTTGCAAATAAATTCATAAAAAATCCAACAATGTGATTTTCTAGATTTTTTTTCTAATTTTGTCTGTCATAGTTGAAGTGTACCTATGATGACAATTACAGGCCTCTCATCTTTTTAAGTGGGAGAACTTGCACAATTGGTGGCTGACTAAATACTTTTTTGCCCCACTGTATTAGCAGCTGGGACTGAGGAGCAGGCCGTTTTCTCTGGGAACCTCTGGGCACCTCTTCATCCAAGCTACTCAATACTGCCCCTGCAGCCTTAAGACGTTATTTTATCTAAAATCCCTTAGTACTACCCTTAGATATTTTTTTATAATGATTTAACACAATGAAATGTTTAAATGCTGAGTGCGTAGTGCATCGTACTCCCATATGGTTCAAAATGTATTTCTTTGTAGGCTATAGCCTTGAAACAATATATTCTAAATAATACCTTTTTGTTTGTTCTTAATCTACTTGTTTGAATCCTGATTTATATGAGTGTTTATATGCTGTTTTAATACGACATGTCTTATTTGAAATGATAAGTGCTTCTTACAGTCACCTTTTCGTGTTGTTTATTAAAATACTGTTTATTGAAATCATATGGTTTGGTTTCAATACTTAAAAACCAAATGGTATGTCAGGGTAATCACAAAAATAAATAGTGATGGTTAAATTATGATTTTAATGACTGGAGCGAATTGTGAGCAGCATTTTACTTTACTTTTTTTTGTGATGAGCGAGCAGTGGTTTTTAGTGGAGCGGTTGGAAAGTAATTGGAGCTCCATTAGAGATGAGCTGGATTTTCGACCGCACTTGCATACTCTGTTCTCGACATCTAGACTGTGACAGCGGCTTGGATGCGTACCTCTGGTGTTGTCACGCTTTGTACAAAATAATAAAATGTAGTACGACAGGATATTTCTTAACATAGCTCTTTATTAGCTAGCTATACCTGGCATGTTCACGTGGCTCATACCATGATCAACTGACCATGACCTCACCACCTGGGTGGTCTTAACCAATCATAGCGCAGTATGATACAGAGGTAAAATGTATCCAATTACAATTCAGTATGTTTACACATATGCATATTACATCCCCCTTCTCTAAAAAGAAAAAGAAAGATCTTTTACATATTCTAGACATTTCTTTTGGAAACATTCTCTGTATTTTGAACTCAAGGTAAGTAACCATTTATACTGCACCAAAGCATACTGTTACTTTTGGAACAAAGGATTCTAAGCAACTCAGCTTTTCACTGTAGCAATGACATCTCAACATATCAAACAAATACATTACCAAAGCATTTCAAGTTAACTTTTCAATAACAAGTTTACAGTCTGGAACTCTTTTAGTGCAGCGATCCGTCTACACCCTTTGACATTTCACAGGTCTAGGACAGCTCTGGGTTTGACCTCTTCCTGACCTTGTGTGATATGAAGCTGAGCATGCTTCTGGGTCAGTCAACAGTTCTTGTGGTGTTCCAGCTAAGTATGGTGTATGTTGTGTTGTGTGTGTGTTTAGTCCATCACGTTCTCTTTCAGGGGAACAGTTCATCTCATCAGTGTGTTGTTCTTTTGTGTTCAGTAGGTGATGATGATTGTGGTGGTACACCGCTCCTTCTGCGGTGCGGACGTGATATGAGCGTTCAGTGTCAGCTGGCTAGATGACGACTGCTGGCTTCCAGAGGCTATGCCCCTGGATTCTAACTGACTCTCCGTCCGTCGTTCAGTGGTGGCAGTGGTCTAGCTGATCTGTCCTAGTATCTCTTTTGTTGTTGTTGTCTCTGTGCACATTTTTCATGAATGTCCTTGTAGCTGACGACCTCAGGTTGAAGCTGATGGTTGGTGCTGGGAGGGATTTAGCGAAGTCTGCGGCTCATCAACAGCTGGGCTGGTGATTTGAAGTCGTCAACTGGAGTGTTGCGGTATTCAAGGAGACTGAGGTAGGGTCTCTCTTGTCTGCTTTTGCTTTGTCCATGAGTGATTTAGCAATCTGCACCGATTTGTCAGCAAGGCCATTACTTTGAGGGTAATGTGGGCTTGTGGTGACGTGTTAACTCCCATGCTTTTGTGAAGGATTCAAACTCATTTGATTTGTAACAGGGCCGATTGTCAGATATTAATGTCTCTACAATGCCATGCCTGGCAAAGGCTGCTTTCAGCTTGTGTATCACAGCTGCAGATGTGGTGCTGTGAAGCTTGTCGAGTTTGAAGTATCTGCTGTAGTACTCCACTGTTATTTTTTCAATTTTTAAATGTTTTATTTCACCTTTATTTAACCAGGTAGGCTAGTTGAGAACAAGTTCTCATTTGCCACTGTGATCTGGCCAAGATAAAGCATAGCAATTCGACACATACAACAACACAGAGTTACATGGAATAAACAAAACATAGTCAATAATACTGTAGAACAAAAGAAAACAAAAAGTCTATATACAGTGAGTGCAAATTAGGTAAGATAAGGGAGTTAAGGCAATAAATAGGCCATGGTGGCGAAGTAATTACAATATAGCAATTAAACACTGGAATGGTAGATGTGCAGAAGATAAATGTTCAAGTAGGGATACTGGGGTGCAAAGGCGCAAGATAGATAGATAAATAATTACAGTATGGGGAGGAGGTAGGTAGATAGATGGGTTGTTTACAGATGGGCTATGTACAGATGCAGTGACCTGTGAGCTGCTCTGACAGCTGGTGCTTAAAGCTAGTGAGGGAGATATGAGTCTCCAGCTTCAGATATTTTTGCAGTTCGTTCCAGTCATTGGCAGCCGAGAACTGGAAGGAAAGACAACCAAAGGAGAAATTGGCTTTGGGGTGACCAGTGAGATATACCTGCTGGAGCACGTGCTACGAGTGGGTGCTGCTATGGTGACCAGTGAGCTGAGATAAGGCATGCTTTACCTAGCAGAGACTTGTAGATAACCTGTAGCCAGTGGGTTTGGCGACGAGTATGAAGCGAGGGCCAACCAACGAGAGCGTACAGGTCACAATGGTGGGTAGTGTATGTGGCTTTGGTGACAATCCGGATGGCACTGTGACAGACTGCACCCAGTTTGTTGAGTAGAGTGTTGGAGGCAATTTTATAGATGACATCACCGAATTCGAGGATCGGTAGAATGGTCAGTTTTACGAGGGTTATGATGTAGCCCTCGTTGTTCCAGGTGAACAGATCAGTTGCCACAACCTGCCAGGGTCGGTCTGGGATACAGTGAGGTAACATTGTCTCTTTGGTGTTTGAGGAGCATCATTCAAGACAGGTGGCGCATTAACCAATCCGGGCCAAAACAAAATGTCCCGTGCTCTCTGTTTGCACTTTTCCATGCCCATGTGTCCAGCATGGATCTTCGTCAAAATCTCTTCTCTGAGACTGGTAGGAATGATGATATTTCTCTCGTTTGACAATGATTCCATTGATCTGTGATAGTTTATCGCGATGGTTCCAGAACTCTGAGACGCTCTGAGGGAATTTTTTCCATTCTGTATGTCTTTCCTCAACAGTGTGAGTTGTCAGTCCTTTTCTGTTTCTGCTCAGATATCCTTCAGTTTTGGGTCACTAACTGGTAAGTTTATGTACACAGTGTGCACTTGCATGTCCATGCCGTTAACGGAGGCTGCTGTCCTTGTAGGTAAGAAACTTCCTGGAGAGTGTGTCTGCGACAGGGATGTCTTTGCCTGGACGGTGAGTGATTGTGAAGTTGTATTTTTGTAGTTGAAGGATCATCATTCTTTGTGGCCTTGGGCCTGCGGCTACCGGTTTCCTCATGATTGACTCAAGTGGCTTGTCCTCCAAATACGTACTGATGGAAATGCTTACATCCGAACAGAATGGCATAGAGCTCCTTTTCAATTTAAGCTCAGTTGATTTCACAGTCTGAGAGATTTGGAAGCGTAGCCAATGGGCTTCCTTTCTTGCAGTAGCACTGCAGCTAGTACATACTTCGATGCGTCCACTTGGAGTCTGAGCTCTTTGTTGAGCTCGTAGTAGACAAGGATTGGTCCTGGTTCTCTCGTGGTCAAGTCTTTCACTCTCTGGAAAGCAATGTCGTGTTGCTTGTCCCAGCGAAAGTCACTGGACTGCTTTAGCGGCTGACGCAGTGGTGCATTAGCATTGGAGAGGCTGGGTGCGAACTGGGCTAAGTAGCTGACCATGCCAAGCACTTTTTCCAGCTATCCACGGTTCTTTAGTGGCTCCATTTATTTTATGGCTGATATCTTCTGTGGATCTGGCTTGATTCTTTTCGCTGTGAGAAGATGTCCGAAGTAGCTGACCTCTGTAGCTTCGACTGTGCTCTTCCCAAGGTTGAGCCGGACTCCTTTCTCGCAGGATCTTTGCAGCATTGCGTGGAGGTTTCTGTCGTGTTCCTCTTTGGTTCGACCATAGACAAGGATGTCGTCCACAATTGCCACAACTCCTTCTAGGCCTTCATACACTTTGTTGATCTTTCGCTGAAACTCGCCTTGGGCTGAGATAATCCCAAAAGACAGGCAACAGAACCTGTAGTGTCCAAACGGTGTGTTGAATGTTGTGAGCTTAGATGACTCTTCTGTGAGCTTGATAGCCCAGTAGTGTCAGGCGGTGAGTGTAGCTGGTGCATGAAGTCAGGCGCAGGAGAGCAGAGATGAGTGAACAACAAACTTTACTTAAGAAATAGCACAAAGTAACAATACCAATGTGCCAACAATAATGGTTGCCACAAAGCATGGGTGAAAACAGCACCCGGAGAAAAACAGACGGAAACGTACCGACCTGAACAACAAACAATCGCACACAAAGACATGGGGGAAACAGAGGGTTAAACACATGACCAGTAATTGGGAAATGACAACCAGGTGTGTGGGAAACAAAGACAAAACCCATGGAAAATGAAAAGTGGATCGGCGGTGGCTAGAAGACTGGAGGCGTCGACTGCCAAGCCCCGCCTGAACAAGGAGAGGAACTGACTTCGGCGGAAGTCGTGACAAGTAGCCTGATCTGGCGTCCATGACACTGAAGTAGCATGCTCCCGCTAGCTTGTGTGTGATACCATCTAGTGTCGGTAAAGGGTAATTGCGGCGTTTGATAGCCTTGTTCTCTTGGGTCGAGACATACTCTGAGCTTGCCTGTGCGTGGTTTCTGCACCACCACTAATGTGTTTACCCAATCTGACAGTTCTATAACCTTGGTGACTATGTCAGATTGCTCCATGCTCTCCAACTCCTTCTTCAGACGGGCGTGGAGAGCAAGGGGAATCTTTCTTGGTGGGTAGACCACAGGCGTTGCGTCTAGGTCAAGGTGAATGGTACATTCTCCTGGGAATAATCATATTCCTGTAAAAACATCAGTAAACTCCTCCAGCACATTTTCTGTCTCTTCTGGTGCTGCCACTGATAAAACTAGCTTGATGAGGACCATGTCTAAACATGCTTCAAGACCAAGCACTGCAGGTGCTCTAGTGTCAACAATGTAAAAGTCCAACATCATGTCACTTTCCTTCTATTTGCATTTGAAAGTGCATGTGCATTTTACTGGGAGCTGTTCACCACCATAACCAGTCAGTCTGCTTCAGAGGAATAATGTTTACTTGTGCACCAGTGTCTAGTTTGAACTTTAGCTCTGTGCCGTGTGTTCCTGTGTCAATGTCAGCAAAGGCTTGCTCTGTCTCTGATATTTGATTTTTCTCTGTCACTGAATCAATAAACAGTTCATCAGCATTTGAGTCTTTGATTGACATTTCATCTTCACTTACTGTGTGTACTGTTTTTCCGTGGTAAGCTCTGCACACTTTTGCAAAGTGATTCCATTTTCCACATTTAGTACACTCTTTGCCTTTAGCTGGGCAATTTCCCTGTTCGCCATGCACTTTCTATTCACAATATGCACATGTTTTGGGGCGTTTTGAGTCTGGAGATATGTCTCTCTCCGTTCAGAAGTGCGCTCTCTGGGCACCAGAGATGTGCTTTGATGTCTGTCTGACTGCGTGCACTGCTTGTTCACGTGATGCGCTCGTGCTCCTGCCCGAAATGGTTTTCATCTGAACGTGTGATAGTGATGGGCATCCCGGCTCTTTTCAGTGAGCCTGCTAGTTCAGCTCAGCTCACCAAAAAGAGCCGGCTCTTTTGGCTCCCAAACGGCTTTAAAAAATAAAATGTTTTGTATTTTTTCAAGTCAAACAATTTGCGATAGTTTGACTATGATTGATGTTAAAACAATTCTTATTAAATGAAATAATACCCTACCTTAACCACAATGTATTTAAAAATGCTTTGGTTTGTTATGAAAAAAAACACTATTAAACATCTGCATTGAAAGTATAACTTTGTAATGTATATAAACAAAGTGTATATAAATGTAACAATTCAAAACAATACAATCTGAACAACATAATAGCATTTTATTGCACCGTATCAAAGAAAAATAAATAACAATGTGAAAAACTGCAGCATCCCAGTTAAAACATTAAACTGGTCCCTCTTTTCTCTGTCTTCTTTATTGCCATGTTATAACCAGCAGCACACATCAATGCTGACCATATTTAGCTTTTATGAGACATTTGCATTCAGAAATACAAGCTGCCTCACTTTCGAGGGGCTGATGCGGTTTCTTCTCTCAGGAATTATTTGTCCCGTTTACGAGAAGACCATCTCAGAAGGAACTCATGTGGCCACTATGCAGAGTCTCCCTGTCATGACTTTAGTAAGCTGTGGGTAGACAGAGGCCTTGTTCTTCCACCAGCTGAGAGGATCTGCAGATCTTTGGAGGAGGGGCTTGACATGAACCTGAACTAATAAGTTAATGTTCTCTCTTTTCAGCTATGTGACAGCCTCAAAACTTTTCTTTGGAGGAGGGGCTCCTCCATATAGGATCCTTCGTGCTGCATCCCCAGTTGCTCTCTCATCAAACAGCATCCAAACAGCAGACGTTTGTGGCACTACTGCTGGTGCTTCTGCTCCATCTGCTCCCTCTTCTTCCTGTTGCCCTGGTGCCTGAGCCAGCTGACTGCTGGGACTGTCCCTCCCTGCTGCTGAGGTTATTCTTTGAAGAGCCTCATCAATCGCTCTGGCATCACTGAAGGCTAACTTCTTAAACCTGGGGTCAACGGTTGGGTGCAGCGGTTTCTGATAGCACGTGATTATATTCCATTCTGTGGCACTTTCTGTCCATTGATGAACATAGGGTGTCCATCAACTCTGTCACATGTCCTGTGGTTACATTTGCTTCTCTCTGGCGGCTGGCTATGATTCGCTGCAGACCCTTACACAGGACTATCATTTTTTAGGCTTGTAGTGCAGTCTTGTTAGGCCTCAGCTCAGCATCCCCATCTGGCATTGTGTAGACTTTAGTTTTTCAGCACCTACTGTGATCCTGTGGAAGTATTCCACAGCTGCTTTCACTTTGTCCACAGTGGGCTTCATCACCTTCAGAGCATATCTTACAATCAGGTTGATTGTGTGGGCAAGACAGGGATGATGGGTCCATTTTAATATTTTCATGGCTTTGTTTATGTTAGCTGCATTGTCGCTAACACAACAGATCACTTTTCCATCTACTTGCCATTCTCTGGCCACTCTCAACAGTTCCTCTGCCAAGTTCTCTGAGGTGTGTCTGTCGCTGAACTCAAAGCACTCCAGAAGACAGCTAGACATCGAAAACATTTCAGTGAAGTGACATGTAACCTGTAAGAAGTGGTTACCATTGATGTCCAGCAGTCAGTGGTAAGGCAAACTGCAGTAGCTTTTTGGACACTTTCCTGAAGCCTGTGTTCTCTTGTACAGTTGTGGAATAAGTGATTTTGAAAATAGCTGCAAATTGGTGGCAATCATTTTAGCCAATGCAATGTCAATTTGACCTTGTTTTGCTACAGACAGACTTTGGCATAAACTGGTCCATAGAAGACTGCGTTGCTGTGGGTCGCGGGTTTTCAAGCCGTTCCTCTGCGACCCCCAAATGTTACACAATTTTGTTGTAGCCCAGAACTAGCTCACCTGATTCACCTATTCAAGAGGGATTCGTTGACAAGGAGAGTCAGGTGTTCTAGTGTGGAATAGTTAACTATTAAAGATATTGCCTAGTCAGACCATTATTCCTGTTCCAGCTGACTGAGGTGTTATTAGGTAGGTCATGTTAAGCGTTGCACAGAGCATTTTCAACCAACCTCATCTAAACAAATGAATACAAAACAAACAAAATACATTTTTATCGAAAAGTCAGGCAGAATGTAGCCTAGTAGTTAAGAACATTGGGCCACTAACAGAAAGGTCCCTGGTTTGAATCCCTGAGCCGACTTTGTGAAAAATCTGTTGATATGCACTTGAGCAAGGTGCTTAACTGTAATTACTTCTGTAAGTTGCTCTTAATAAGCTAAATTACAACAAAAAACAACATGTCCATTGTATTTTGAAAACCCAATCAACAATGACTTCATCATCCTAGTAGTTCAACCGGTTTGATAATTGTGTGCTGAATTGATGTGATGTGTTAATTGTATTCTAAATTAACCATGCGTTGTTAATGTGTGTGTGGTCTCGCAGCATAATGATGGCATATAAACACACTATTAATATAGCCAATGTGAAATTGCTTGCTAGTTCGCGCTGTACGCTAATAGTGTTCAATCGGTGACGCCACCCTCACTGAGGCCTTGACGTGGTTGTTCCTCATGCTCAGCAAGGGCCATGGCTTTTGTGAAGCGAATGGTAACAATGGTTTGTGGGTGACAGTTGTTGATGTGTTCAGAGTGTCCCTGGTTCGAGCCCAGGTTGGGGAAAGGAGTGGGATGGAAGCAACATTGTTACATTAATGCTGATGACCACGATCACTCAGTTTGGCTCTTCCATACTGTGGTCAAAGGGTGGTAAATGTAGCTTATGTGAAATGGTTAGCTATGTTTCGTGAGTGACAGTTGTCGATGCATCCCTGGTGGCCAGGTTTGAACCCAGATTGAGGAGAGTGATGGAAGCAACAACAGAACAGATCCAGTGAACACCAAGAAGATTGCAAAAAAATGGGCTTCAAACAATGGTTTGAGGACAATGTAGAAATTATGAATACTGTAATATTGTATTTCTTTATACGTCAATTATATTTTAGCTGTCTCAATGGTCTATATTATTAACTTGTTAAGGTATAGGGGGCAGCATTTCCACTTTTGGATAAATAGCCTTCCTGCTACTCATGCCAGGAATATATTATATGCATATGATTAGTAGGTGTGGATAGAAGACACTCTGAAGTTTCTAAAACTGGTTCAATCATGTCTGTGACTATAACAGAATTTATGTAGCAGGCAAAACCCAGAGGAAAAATTGTTCAGATTATTATTATTTTTTCCTCTGACCGTTCCCTCAGTTGTCTGAATACATTATCATTAATGTGTGTGCTGTGCATACGTGTATGTGCTGTGTGTCAGATTGACAGGTTGAGTTCCACAGTGTCAGTGGAGGACCCCATGAAGACCCCCAATGCCCAGGAGTTGGACAGTATGACCCTACACTCCCACATAGAGAAGCATGCCACAGCATGCCATGGACAGAAGGTGACAGGCACCACATCTCAGAACTCACCCCACTCACTAAGAACCTGACACCGAAACAACAACCGAGAGCATGTACACCAACATGATATATTCTTTGATTTTAATAGTTTTTTAATAGTGTGGTTATAGACAGCAGCAGAGTTGGGATACGGTCCAACATTTGGGTCAAGATCAGAGGTGGCACAACAGGTCCCAGAGAGGTGCAGTGAAAAAAATGATCTGGGGCCTGTAGTTTTTCCTGATCTGGTAACTTAACCAGGTATAAGCCCGGACGTTATACGACATGACGTGATTCATCTGTTGTAAAAAGGTTTAAGATGGGCTATGATGGGACCAGAGTTGTTCTAATCAGGTCACTTGTTGTTGTTTTTTACTCCTGGAAAAACTCCTGGGCTTGGGGAGGATAAAAACCCTGTCAACCCGCAGCAACCTTGTACTTGTTCATATGTATTCTATTTTAAAGGACCAGGGGGGTTTGCTATACACAGACTCAGAGAAAGCAACATCATTGACAAAGTCACAGGGCTGAGCTTGCTATATGGAGGATCGCATCGTGTAGGCCGAATACATTTTTTACTCACAGTCTATGTAAGCTATTTTGTTTAACACAGTCTATGTAAGCTATTTTGTTTAACACAGTCTATGTAAGCTATGTTTGGATTGAATATAAACCAATTTTGATCCCATTCACATTTTCTCACAAACATTTGGGCTATAAATACACAATTTACCACTTTGTTTACCCTAACCAGAGGTACAGGGTGCATAGCAGGGCTAGACAATGCAGCTGCTGTTAGAGTTGATCAGTCGGAAAAATATTCTAGTTTCCATGCAATACAGCATGTCATATTGCTAGTGTTCAGGTGTATAGGCTGCTACATTTATGGAAGAGTTTTTGCTTGTGTCTATTGGGAGTGCTAAATAAATACAGCAGGAAAGTGGAGAGCGTGCCTTGAACTTGTGCATGGTGCTTGGCCCGCACGACCTGCGATTTCCATGAATCTGTTTGGTCAAGACACGCAAAGAGCCTGCAGTTGCACTTAGATGTCAAGGGCAGAGAAGTTGTGTGCGAGTTGACAAACCATGAGGCAAATTTATTTTAAAAAACTGCATTTTGCCCCTTTGCTTCAATGTATTGTGGTGTGGTGCTGCCACCTAATTGAAAATTGGTGTGGTAAATGCCGCCTCACCACACGTGAAGATACCAATAGAACAAAGAAAAAAATAAGGATAAAAGTGTTTGAAATTGAATTTATTACAGATTTAAATATTCAGAAATGTCAAGAACTGGGAGTTCCACTGTATGCTTGTCCCTACAGTGCCTAGAGGATGCTCTGTAGTGTTCCTATCTAATGTGTATCCTGCCTCAGGCACAGTCAGAGGGCTTGGTTTATGGATGGCCACCAAGGAGCTCATCTCTTAGAACAGATGTTTTTTCAAGTCTGAGACAGTGAGGACTTCCTTCAGAGAACATCAAGACAACAGCACAACACTATGTATTGTAAAATAAAAAGTTGCAATGAAACTGTTATTTGTCTACTGTCTATTACAAGTATGTCATTGTCCTTTTATAATGCTGCTGCCCCTTTCAGAGCTCTGTTGCCCAGTTGCACCCAACCATGCTACAAACTCTGCTTGTACCGAGTTTTGACCGAGTTTCTGAGTTTTGAAATCAGTGAAATGCCCGGGGTGGCAGGTAGCCTAGTGGTTAGAACATTGTACTAGTATCCGGAAGGTTGCAAGATCAAATCCCTGAGCTGACAAGTTAAAAATCTGCCATTCTGCCCCTGTACAAGGCAGTTAACCCACTGTTCTTAGGCCATCATTGAAAATAAGAATTTGTTTTTAGCTGACTTGCCCAATTAAAGGTAAAAAAAGATATAAATTAGAGTATGATAGCTAAGGAGATGGAGAAAATTATGTGTTTATAATTTTGTCAGAAAGTCATTTTCATTTCAAGTTAAAACGTACTGTTAGCTAGCTAGCTAATGTTAGCTGGCTGGTCACTAGCTAACATTACGTGTAATATTATCCGTATCGCAGAGCCATTTGCATTGCTAGTTATAGCCTAACATTAGCTAGCTAGCTAACATTGAAACTGGTTGGTTAGCTACCTGCAGATTCATGCAGGGTAGTAACGTTATGAGTTGGATTATGGTTAATTATTTAGCTAGCTAGCTAGCTATGTCTAAACAAAAGACTCCACTATGCAAGTAACCATTTCTCTTCATCTTCTGTATCCTGTCCATGTGACAAATAAATGTTGATTTTATTTGATATAGTATGTGTTTACCAGAGACGGTAATGTGAAGAACATGACCTGCATCAAAGTCAAATTAGGATATAACGTTAGGCCAACAAGACAGTGTCTAAGTTCTCAAATAGTTGGGTGTGCTGTTTACAGATTGGATGTCTAGAGGTACAGTGATCGGTAAGCTGTTCTGACAGCTGATGCTTAAAGTTAGAGAGGGCTCCAGCTTCAGTGATTATTGCAGTCCATTGACAGCAGAAAGCGTTGTTTTAGCGCGTACCCATTGCGCACGGAGGCAATGAGGCAGTGATCGCTGAGATCCTGGTTGAAGACAGCAGAGGTGTATTGAGAGGGCAGGTTGTTTAGGATGATATCTAAGATGGTACTTTAGTATGGCTAAAAGGCTATGAGAACTGGTCGTCTAGTGCATTCGGAACAGAGAGTAAAAGGACCAGATTTCTGGATTCCAGATTCTAGATTTCTAGATTCAAGGCATAATGTACAGACAAGGGTATGGTAGGATGTGAGTACAGTGGAGGTAAACGTAGGCATTGAATGACGATGAGAGAGGTTCTGTCTCTAGAGGCACCATTTTAGCCAGGTGAGGTCACCGCATGTGTGGGGGTGGAACAAAAGGGCTAGCTAAGGCATATTGAGCAGGGTTAGAGGCTCTACACTGAAATAAGACAATAATCACTTACCAAAACAACAGTAGACAAGGCCTATTGACATTAGGGAGAGGCATTTGTAGCCAAGTGATCATAGTAGAGTGGGTTGGGAATTGGGGAATTACAGCTTAACAAAGGACATAGCAGTTGTCTGTATTAGTTAATGTGACGACTGTTGTTCATCGAAAGATTAAAGTTTCTAATTGCGTGATTAACTGAATCAAGCAATTATTAACTCCTTAACCTGGGGCACCATGGGAAAACTGTTTTTTATTGAGTTTCTATTTCCCAGATTAACTCAAAGAATATCAGAATATCGATTTTACAAAAGCCACTAATTAACCAGTTGCCTCTAACAATCTCGTTCTGAACGTCGTATAGCCTGTGAATCTGCACGGACCCGGGTCTCACCAATGAATTCGTACCACACCAATCTTAGTCGAATATTTTTTCACTAAAAAGCGAAAATGATGATAAAAGATACACATAGACAAAACACATAATAGGCTATTGATTAGAACTTAGTATAATGGGCCAGCACACTATGGCACATGTTACCCACAATGGGAATTTCAAAAGAGAGCGAAAAAAGAAAGTACACAAGAGAAATATACATTTGGGGGAATTTGTCAGCTATGCTATTCTAACCCTAGCCTTGCCCCAAACTGCTGCTTTATGGGTCAGAATATAATGAGGTAATTACGTGGGAATGATCGCCAAGGATTCTCTGCATGGACCGTTCCGCTGTTCGATGACGCACTTCTCCTGCACACCTCCCTGCTCGTCCTCCCGGTGTCAATGTCCTTCATGGCTTAGGAGTCTGTTCCCTCATCCTTTTCTCTGGAAGGGGTCTTCTGAGGACAGACAGCTCTGTAGCTCTGAGCTCACAGCATAGGAATGAAACCCTTTAGATACCACGATTCGATGGGAGATGGAGGCTAAGTGGTTCGACTTGAATTCACCCACTGAGACACAGCTACTATCTGTAGCCTGGGTCGAAAAGGATTTCTTTGTCCTCAAACTTGCATTGCGTTCTGGGTTCGTTGACTTTTTTTAGACCTGACAGGTTTTATACCCTTGGGTCAGAAGTGGGCGTAACCGCCTTTAGGGCAATTCTCTGGGCATACCAAGTTAATGAGGCAAGGTCTAAGTTTTTCTCAAATCCAATTTTAGACAACTAACTTCACATTTCATTTTTCCCAAAACATTCTCTTTGATTTGGATATTTTCCATACAACCTACAATGTATAAACATCAAACATATACTAGGAAAGCTCTTCACGTTACAATGTTTTCATAATAACGTCATCTATTAACCTTTAATAACAGAACAAAAATGACATACATTTTCATATTCCATCTATCGTCATGACCACCATTGTGGCTGACGAAAACCATTGTTCCAAAGTCCCTTTAATTCATGTTTAATGTTCTAAGGCTGGTTCTCCATAGTAACAGGACAAAGGAATTTGTCTGTGGCCTGAGATTTACCAGGGGCGTGAGGGGCCATAAAGCCCCCCACATCTTCAGACCCCTAGATCTCTCCTCCTCTGTTGGGGTTGAGGGATAATCTGTAGGGTTGTGGTCTCCTGTAACCTGACCTGATCAGGACAGTCATGACATAGTCATAGAAGTCACTTCTGTTGCCCTCTATGGAAAACACGAGAATTCTCCTGTTCTTTTGGGTCTTGGAGGAGGAGATATTGAAAAGAAAGCTAGCAAGATATAGGTGAGAGCCAGGTAAATATTAAGACACATTTCATACCACATATTGTGGGAACTTGGTTAGCAGTCCTAATTGAACTCAACACACTGATGTTCTACTCTACACATATTGTGACTGTACTGCACTGACCTTGGACTGTGATGCTGCTCTGTGTCCACAGGGGGGAATCCAGCAGCTGTCGGAGCACTTACCCCAACAGATTGGGAGGGAGGGTGTCTGGCTGGGCCAGGCTGTGACGGCCATATGGCAGGTAGCATACAGTAACAGCTCACTCAGGGAGTGACGAAGCGCGACATTTAGATAAGTCACTTCAGACGGGAAACAGGCCGTCTCCTGTGGGCCTCTGTCTGTTCCGCCCCACTGTATCTCTCTCTCCCTGTTATGATACTGAGAGGCACCACCGAGTACTTGCATTATGTTGACTCAGTGTAGATGTGTGTTAGCCTTTTGAGTGAAGACACGCTCTGTGACATTTTGAGTGTTTGTACATGGTGGAAGTGGAGTGAAATTTGTGAGGATTTATCATAGTTACCAAAGATGAAAGGCACAACAGAAATTACCCTCTATAAAAAAGACAATAGACCAAAAACACCTTGTTTACTTGACAGGATAAAAGAGAAATCTATGCAACAGCCATTCTCGAAAAAGATGATTACTTAAAAGGTTAAAATTACTCAAAAGATTTCTTGATTATTTACAAGGTAAAATTATAACTTAAAAGCTATTTCATTGATGCACCACTCTGAGGCTTTCAAAATAACTAAATGATTCCTTTCATGTCCTCTGTGCTGCATGACCATGGTACTACTGTAGACACTGGTGAGTGGTAACTCAGCTTAACACTGCTGGCCCCACAGCGTTCTTCCTTAATAAAAACATAATTGTCTTCCCCTGAGAGTCCAGAGCTTTGGTCATCCATAATGGCCAACACTTGTATTTTTCCCCGAGGTCCTGCCCTCCAGGGTCATCTATAATATTCACTGTGGCTCCATATCTCTGTGCTGTTCATCTCAATGGGCTCCTCAGGGCCGATAGTGCTTCCTGGTCTGGCCTGCTGGAGAGGAATACTAATGATGCTGAAGCTACTGTGGGCTGTATAGTACATTGTATGATGTGCAGTAATGTACAGACTTACGTTATAATTTTTTTAAATGTATACACTATAAATACAAAAGTATGTGGACACCCTTTCAAATGAGTGGATTCGGCTATTTCAGCCACACTCATAACTGACAGGTGTATAAAATCGAGTGTAACAGTGTAAAGTAAAGTATGTCCGCCATACTGTAGCTCCCTTCAGTAACCACGAGCACAACCGTTCCTTGATTTTAACTGGCGGCTTTATTCTGTAGTTTTAGTCAGAATTATCACCTTCCATGAGAACTATAAAGTAAATGAAAAATACAGTTAAGCACACTCTTACAACTTTCTTGTCTTACGAGTGACTTATTAGCTTGGTATAACTCTGAAAAAATACCTCATTGGCTGCTTATTACAGAAGGGAGGAAATCAAACTTCACACTTATTATTCCTGGCATGAATTCACACTTCATCTTAACATACACTCTTCAACCTTTATGAACTACACCCGATGACATGAAAACTTAGCTAACGCAGCGCAGGATTGCCTTCCCTCCAAAAGTGTGTTGCTACAATAAGGATCCCCGTTACAACAGTATAAGCTACGTAGTTCCGCTTGTATTATCATTTCCCCCGCACAGCGGATACGTAAACAATTCAAACAAAAGACAACGACATAACCTGTAAGTCTAACTGTCAGTTACACATACATCAGAAACACCAAATCTAAAAATGATCTCTAAGAGAGAGGGGCATTATTATTAGAAGAGTGGTCTAAAAGTGGATCTAAAGAGCATTCGGAAAGTATTCAGATCTCTTGAATTTTTACACATTTTGTTACGTTACAGCCTTATTCTTAAATTAATTAAATCGATTTTTCCCCTCATCAATCTACACACAATACCCCATAACGACAAAATAAAAACAGTTTTTTACTAATTGTATTTACATAGGCCTTATTTACATAGGCATTCAGACCCTTTGCTATGAGACTTGAAATTAAGCTCAGGTGCATCCTGTTTCCATTGATCATCAATCATCAATTTCTACAACTTTGTTGGAGTCCACCTGTCGTAGATTCAATTGATTGGACATGATTTGGAAAAGCTCACACCTGTCTATTTAATCCACAGTTGAAAGTGCATGTCAGAGCAAAAACCAAGCCATGAGGTCAAAGACAGGATTGTTTCGAGACACAGATCTGGGGAAGGGTACCAAAACATTTCTTCAGCATTGAAGGTCCCAAAGAACACAGTGGCCTCCATCATTCTTAAATTAAATACGTTTGGAACCACCAAGACTCTTCCTAGAGCTGGATGCCTGGCCAAGCTGAGCTGTCAAGGCACACACCTGTCTATATAAGGTCCCACAGTTGACAGTGCATGTCCGAGCAAAAACCAAGCCATAAGGTTGAAGGAATGGTCCGTAGAGCTCCGAGATTGCATTGTGTTGAGGCACAGATCTGGGGCAGGGTACCTTTTTTTTCTTCAGCATTGAAGATCCCCAATGACACACTGGCCCCCATGATTCTTAAATGAAAGAAGTTTGGAACCACCAAGACTCTTCCTAGACCTGTCCACCCGGCCAAACTGAGTAATTGGGGGAGAAGGGACTTGGTCAGGGAGGTGACCGAGAACGTGATGAACACTCTGACAGAGCTCCAGAGTTCCTCTGTGGAGATGGGAAAACCTTCCAGAAGGACAACCATCTCTGCAGCACTCTACCAACCAGGCCTGCATGATAGAGTGGCCAGACGGAAGAAATTCCTCATTAAAAGGCACATGACAGCCCGCTTGGAGTTTGCCAAAAGGTACCTAAAGACTCTCAGACCATGAGGAACAAGATTCTCTGGTCTGATGAAACCAACATTGAAATATTTGGCCTGAATGCCAACCGTCACGTCTGGAGAAAATCTGGCACCATCCCTACAGGGAAGCATGGTGTTGGTAGCATTGTGAGGTGGGGATGTTTTTCAGCAGTAGGGATTGGGAGACTAGTCAGGATTGAGGGAAAGAGGAATGTAGCAAAGTAGAGTACCTGCTCCAGAGCGTTCAGGACCTCAGACTGGGGAGAAAGTTCACCTTCCAACAGGACAACGACCCTAAGCACACAGCCAAGACAACACAGGAGTGGCTTCGGGTGTCACGCCTTGGTCATAGTATTTTGTGTTTTCGTTATATATTTGGTCAGACCAGAGTGTGACATGGGTTTATTTTGTTGTGTTTCGTATTGGGGTTTTATAGGCATTGGGATTGTGGTTGATTAGGGGTGTGTCTAGTGTAGGCTTGGCTGCCTGAGGCGGTTCTCGATCAGAGTCAGGTGATTCTCGTTGTCTCGGATTGGGAACCGTATTTAGGTAGCCTGAGTTTCACTTTGTATTTCGTGGGTGATTGTTCCTGTCTCTGTGTAGTTTCACCAGATAGGCTGTAATTAGGTTTCACGTTCCGTTTGTTGTTTTGTATTTTTGTATAGTTATTTCATGTGTCACTTTTCCATTAAAGTCATGCGTAACCACCACGCTGCATTTCGGTCCTCTCTTTCGACAAACGAAGAACGTCGTTACAGAATCACCCACCACACACGGACCGAGTGGCGTGGTAACAGGCAGCAGGAGCAGCGAAGGGAGGACGTTATGGATAGCAGAGGCTTGGAGTATACGACGTGGGAAGAAATAGACAGGTGGGCGGCCGACCCAGAGAGAGTGCCTGAGCCCGCCTGGGATTCGCTGGAACAGTGCGAAGAGGGCTATAGACGAATGGAGTCGAAAAGAAAGACACGGCGGCGCAGAGCGAAAAACGAAAAGCAGCCCCAAAAATGTATTGGGGGGGGCTCAGGGAGAGAGTGGCAGAGTCAGGAGTCAGACCTGAGCCAACTCTCCCTGTTAATCGGGAGGAGCAGCGATATAAGGACTTCTGGTCTTGGGAGATGATATTAGACGGAAGAGGACCCTGGGCTCAGCCTGGTGAATATCGCCGCCCCAAGGAGGAAGCAGAGGCAGCAGGAGATAGGAGCCGACGATACGAGGGAACACGGTTGGCAAGGAAACCCGAAAAGCAACCCCAAAAAATTATTGGGGGGGGCTTACAGGGAGTATGGCTATGCCAGGTAGGAGACCTGCGCAAACTCCCTGTGCTTTCCGGTGGGCTAGAGAGACCGGGCAGACACCATGTTATGCTAGTGAGCGCACGGTGTCTCCAGTGCGGGTGCATAGCCCGGTACGGTTCATACCAGCCCTTCGTATTGGCCGGGCTAGAGTGGGCATCGAGCCAGGTAAGCTTGGGCAGCCTCGGTGCACAAGAGCTCCAGTGTGCCTGCACGGTCCGGTCTATCCAGAGCCACCTCCACACACCAGTCCTCCGGTAGCAGCTCCCCGCACCAGGCTTCCTGTGCGTGTCCTCGCTCCAGTATCACCAGTGCCAGCACCACGCATCAGGCCTACAGTGCGCCTCGCCTCTCCTGCGCTGTCGGAGTCTCTCGCCTCTCCAGCGCTGTCGGAGCCTTTCTCCTCTCCTGCGCTACCGGTCTCCTGTCTGTTCAGCGCTATCAGAGCCTTCCTTCCCTCCTGCGCTGTCGGAGTCTCCCGCCTGTTCAGCGCTATCAGAGCCTTCCTCCTCTACAGCGCTGCCGGAGCCTCCTGCCTGTTCGGAGCAGCCTGTGCTGTCAGTCTGCAAGGAGCTGCCAGTCTGCAAGGAGCTGCCAGTCTGCAAGGAGCTGTCAGTCTGCAAGGTGCTGCCAGCCTGCATGGAGCAGTCAGAGCTGTCAGTCTGCAAGGAGCTTCCAGTCTGCAGGGAGCTGTCAGTCTGCAAGGAGCTGTCAGTCTGCAGGGAGCTGCCAGTCTGCAGGGTGCTGTCAGCCTGCATGGAGCAGTCAGAGCTGTCAGTCTGCATGAAGCAGCCAGATCTGCCAGTCTGCAAAGAGCTGCCAGTCTGCAAGGAGCTGTCAGCCTGCATGGAGCAGTCAGAGCTGTCAGTCTGCAAAGAGCTGCCAGTCTGCAAGGAGCTGTCAGTCTGCAAGGAGCTGTCAGCCTGCATGGAGCAGTCAGAGCTGTCAGTCTGCAAGGAGCTGCCAGTCTGCAGGGAGCTGTCAGTCTGCAAGGAGCTGTCAGTCTGCAGGGAGCTGCCAGTCTGCAGGGTGCTGTCAGCCTGCATGGAGCAGTCAGAGCTGTCAGTCTGCATGAAGCAGCCAGAGCTGCCAGTCTGCTAAGAGCTGCCAGTCTGCAAGGAGCTGTCAGCCTGCATGGAGCAGTCAGAGCTGTCAGTCTGCATAGAGCAGCTAGATCCACCAGTCAGCCATGATCTTCTAGATCTGCCAGTCAACCAGATTCTTCCAGATCAGCCTGTCAACCAGAATCTTCCAGATCTGCTAGTCAACCAGAATCTTCCAGATCTGCTAGTCAACCTGAATCTTCCAGATCCGCCAGCCAGCCAGGATCTACCGGAGCCTACTACCTACCTGAGCTTCATCTCAGTACTGGGCTTCCTCTCAGTACTGGGCTTCCTCTCACTACTGGGCTTCCCCTCAGTTCCGGGCTGCCCCTCAGTTCCGGGCTGCCCCTCAGTTCCGGGCTGCCCCTCAGTCCGGAGCTGCCCCTCAGTCCCGAGCTGCCCCTCAGTCCCGAGCTGCCCCTCAGTCCCGAGCTGCCTCAGTCCCGAGCTGCCCCTCAGTCCCGAGCTGCCCCTCAGTCCCGAGCTGTCCCTCAGTCCCGAGATGCCCCTCAGCCACGAGCTGCTCCTCAGTTCTGTGGGGTTCTGGGTGAGGACTATTAGGCCATGGTCGGCGGCGAGGGTGGATTATCCCAGGACGCGAAGGGGAGGAACTATGACATTTATGGAGTGGGGTCCACGTCCCGAGCCGGAGCCGCCACCATGGACAGACGCCCACCCGGACCCTCCCTATGGTTTTGAGGTGCGTCCGGGAGTCCGCACCTTGGGGGGGGGGGGGGGTTCTGTCACGCCTTGGTCATAGTATTTTGTGTTTTCGTTATATATTTGGTCAGACCAGGGTGTGACATGGATTTATTTTGTTGTGTTTCGTATTGGGGTTTTATAGGCATTGTGATTGTGGTTGATTAGGGGTGTGTCTAGTGTAGGCTTGGCTGCCTGAGGCGGTTCTCGATCAGAGTCAGGTGATTCTCGTTGTCTCGGATTGGGAACCGTATTTAGGTAGCCTGAGTTTCACTTTGTATTTCGTGGGTGATTGTTCCTGTCTCTGTGTAGTTTCACCAGATAGGCTGTAATTAGGTTTCACATTCCGTTTGTTGTTTTGTATTTTTGTATAGTTATTTCATGTGTCATTTTTCCATTAAAGTCATGAGTAACCACCACGCTGCATTTCGGTCCTCTCTTTCGACAAACGAAGAACGTCGTTACATCGGGACACGTCTTTGAATGTCCTTGAGTGGCCCAGCCAGAGCCCGGTCTTGAACACGATCAAACATATATGGAGAGACCTGAAAATAGCTGTGCAGTGACGGTCCACATCAAACCTGACAGAGCTTGAAAGGATCTGCAGAGAAGAATGGGAGAAACCCGCCAAATACAGGTGTGCCAAGCATGTAGCGTCATACTCAAGAAGACTCGAGGCTGTAATCGCTGCCAACGTTGTTTCAACAAAGTACTGAGTAAAGGGTCTGAATACATATGTAAATTTGATATTTGAGCTTTTCTTTTAATTATAAATGTGCAAAAACGTGCTTTGTCAATATGGGGTATTGTGTTTAGATTGATGAGGATGTGTTTTATTTAATCCATTTTAGAATAAGGCTGAAACGTAACAAAATGTGGAAAAGTCAGGAGGTCTGAATACTTGCCGAATGCATGTATTTTTGTCTTGCCCATTCAAACTCTGATATGGACACATACACAATCCATGTCTCAATTGTCTCAAGGCATAAAAATAATTTTCCTCCCCTCTGTCTACGCTGATTGAAGTGGATTTAATGAGTGACATCAAGGACTCATAGCTTTCACCTGGATTCACCTGCTCATGGAAAGAGCAGGTGTTTGTTTTGTATACTCAGTATAGTCTATTACACAAAGAGTCAGAATGGGAACAATTCCAAAAGCACAACATTATTTTACAGTCATTAAATGTACAAGTCCTTTACATCCCCAAGGCCATTAGAGTCATGAATGAAACATAAAGGGAGGCTGGCATGCAGGATGTCTTGGATAAGAAAGAGAAAACATGCAAGGGAGAGGGGACATGCAAGAGAGGAACAATTACTAGTGTACATCTGAGTCCATTTCCTAGTGCCTGTTTTAGCAATGAGTCACGCTCACTGGAGTGCCACAACCTAAAACAATTTCGGTCCACTACGATGCAAAACTGTTGGCCCTCATATTCAGGTGCCACACAAACACACCGAGTCCTGTTTTCCTCTCCATCTTTTCTGTAACACAGCCAGCAATTTCTAGAGGGGGCCTGTAGACAGGGCACGTGCTGTGTGTGAAAAGATGAGCTTACAGTTTTATCAGACAAAGGTCTGTCACAAGATGGACACCTGTCATTAACATCAATAGCTCCTAACTGACGAGCAAGGATCTCACTGAATGTCATCTGGTAGTAACCAGTTTGCCGATTTTCCTTGCCAGATGCTGAATGATTACACTGCCATTCCTGGGACAAAAGTTAACTGTTGACAACTGCCATGACAACACAATGGGGGACAAAAGTTTTTTCCACCACTTCTGGGTCTTCGGCAAATCATTGTAAGAGTTGATCAGACTTGTCAACTCCACCCATCTGTCTATTGTAATTGTGTATTACAGTAGGTTGGCGGTCCACTTTCCTATTCGAAATAACATCCTGTCAGACTAGCCTCGTTACTTGAGTGGAATCATTTGCATTAGGAACATTGGAAAGGCAAGTACATGTATGTGTGTCTCTTCACTGTATGGCCAATACATTACCACCTATCCGCCTATTTGACACTCCCACTTTTTAAAGTGCTTAAATGTGTCCGGAAACTGTTTCCGGTTTACCCTGCAAGTCCTACATGCATTGAACCCCTGTTCTCTCAGACTACTTATGAGTGTGGATGATGTATAAAAGTTGTCGAACCAAACGTTGTAACCCTGGTTTGCATACGGCACAACTAATTCATCAACAACTTTCCTAGCTAGGTCAACCACACGACCATCCCAACTGCCGGAAACAATGAAATCCAAAGTGTAGCCTGTGTCAAATGAAGCAATGACCCTTAATTTAAATCCCCACCTAGTTGGCTTCCCTTCATATACAGAGGCTTTCGAAAGTATTCACCCCCCTTGGCATTTTTCCTATTTTGTTGCCTTACAACCTGGAATTAAAATAGATTTTTGGGGGGTTTGTATCATTTGATTTACACAACACTTTGAAGATGCAAAAATATTTTTTATTGTGAAAATATACAAGAAATAAGACGAAAAAACGGAAAACTTGAGCGTGCATAACTATTCACTCCCCCAAAGTCAATACTTTGTAGAGCCAACTTTTTCAGCAATTACAGCTGCAAGTCTCGTCGGCTATGTCTCTATAAGCTTGGTATGTCTCTATAAGCTTGGTACATCTAGCCACTGGTATTTTGCCCATTCTTCAAGGCAAAACTTCTCTAGCGCCATCAAGTCGGATGAGTTCTGCTGGTGTACAGCGATCTTAAGTTATACTACAGATTCTCAATTGGATTGAGGTCTGGGCTTTGATTAGGCCATTACAAAACATTTAAATGTTTCCCCTTAAACCACACAAGTATTGATTTAGCAGTATGCTTAGGGTCATTGTCCTGTTGGAAGGTGAACCTCCATCCCAGTCTCAAATCTCTGGAAGTCTGAAACAGGTTTCCCTCAAGAATTTCCCTGTATTTCATTCCTTCAATTCTGACCAGTTTCCCAGTCCCTGCCAATGAAAACATCCCCACAGAATGATGCTGCCACCACCATGCTTCACTGTGAGGATGGTGTTCTTGGGGTGATGAGAGGTGTTGGGTTTTCGCCAGACATAGCATTTTCCTTGATGGCCAAAATGCTCGATTTTAGACTCATCTGACCAGAGTACCTTCTTTTTTTCTGGTCATTCTTCCATAAAGCCCAGCTCTGTGGAGTGTATGGCTTAAAGTGGTCCTATGGACAGATACTCCCATTGCCGCTGTGGAGCTTTGCAGCTCCTTCAGGGTTATCTTTGGTCTCTTTGTTGCCTCTCTGCCCCCTTGCCTGGTCCGTGAGTTTTGGTTGGCGGCCCTCTCTTGGTAGGTTTGTTGTGGTGCCATATTCTTTCCATTTTTTAATTATTGATTTAATGGTGCTCTGTGGGATGTTCAAAGTGTTTTATAGTTGTTTATAACCCAACCCTGATCTGTACTTCTCCATAACTTTGTCCTTGACCTGTTTGGAGAGCTCCTTGGTCTTCATGGTGCCCCTTGCTTAGTGGTGTTGCAGACTCTGTGGCCTTTCAGAACAGGTGTATATATACTGAGATCATGTGACACTTAAATAAAGTCCACCTCTGTGCAATCTAAGTAATTATGTGACTTCTGCACCAGATCTTATTTAGGGGCTTCATAGCAAAGGGGTGAATACATATGCATGCACCACTTTTCTGTTTAAAAATACATGTTTCTTTAAAAAAAAAGAATTTTTCATTTCACTTCACCAATTTGGACTATTTTGTGTTTGTCCATTACATGAAATCCAAATAAAAGTATATTTAAATTACAGGTTGTAATGCAACAAAATAGGAAAAAAGCAAAGGGGGATGAATACTTTTGTAAGGCACTGTACTGCTTTAATCCTGATTGCCCCTTTTGATTTGACCATGCACTCATCTACGGCTACATTTTGATTTGACCATGCACTCATCTACGGCTACATTTTGATTTGACCATGCACTCATCTACGGCTACATTTAGATTTGACCATGCACTCATCTACGGCTACATTTAGATTTGACCATGCACACATCTACGGCTACATTTTGATTTGACCATGCACTCATCTACGGCTACATTTTGATTTGACCATGCACTCATCTACGGCTACATTTAGATTTGACCATGCACTCATCTACGGCTACATTTTGATTTGACCATGCACTCATCTACGGCTACATTTAGATTTGACCATGCACTCATCTACGGCTACATTTTGATTTGACCATGCACTCATCTACGGCTACATTTAGATTTGACCATGCACTCATCTACGGCTACATTTTGATTTGACCATGCACTCATCTACGGCTACATTTAGATTTGACCATGCACTCATCTATGGCTACATTTTGATTTGACCATGCACTCATCTATGGCTACATTTTGATTTGACCATGCACTCATCTACGGCTACATTTTGATTTGACCATGCACTCATCTACGGCTACATTTTGATTTGACCATGCACTCATCTACGGCTACATTTTGATTTGACCATGCACTCATCTACGGCTACATTTTGATTTGACCATGCACTCATCTACGGCTACATTTTGATTTGACCATGCACTCATCTACGGCTACATTTTGATTTGACCATGCACTCATCTACGGCTACATTTAGATTTGACCATGCACTCATCTACGGCTACATTTTGATTTGACCATGCACTCATCTACGGTTACATTTTGATTTGACCATGCACTCATCTACGGCTACATTTTGATTTGACCATGCACTCATCTACGGCTACATTTTGATTTGACCATGCACTCATCTACGGCTACATTTTGATTTGACCATGCACTCATCTACGGCTACATTTTGATTTGACCATGCACTCATCTACGGCTACATTTTGATTTGACCATGCACTCATCTACGGCTACATTTAGATTTGACCATGCACTCATCTATGGCTACATTTTGATTTGACCATGCACTCATCTACGGCTACATTTAGATTTGACCATGCACTCATCTACGGCTACATTTTGATTTGACCATGCACTCATCTATGGCTACATTTTGATTTGACCATGCACTCATCTACGGCTACATTTTGATTTGACCATGCACTCATCTACGGCTACATTTTGATTTGACCATGCACTCATCTACGGCTACATTTTGATTTGACCATGCACTCATCTACGGCTACATTTTCATTTGACCATGCACTCATCTACGGCTACATTTTGATTTGACCATGCACTCATCTACGGCTACATTTAGATTTGACCATGCACTCATCTATGGCTACATTTTGATTTGACCATGCACTCATCTACGGCTACATTTAGATTTGACCATGCACTCATCTACGGCTACATTTTGATTTGACCATGCACTCATCTATGGCTACATTTTGATTTGACCATGCACTCATCTACGGCTACATTTTGATTTGACCATGCACTCATCTACGGCTACATTTAGATTTGACCATGCACTCATCTACGGCTACATTTTGATTTGACCATGCACTCATCTACGGCTACATTTTGATTTGACCATGCACTCATCTATGGCTACATTTTGATTTGACCATGCACTCATCTACGGCTACATTTTGATTTGACCATGCACTCATCTACGGCTACATTTAGATTTGACCATGCACTCATCTATGGCTACATTTTGATTTGACCATGCACTCATCTACGGCTACATTTAGATTTGACCATGCACTCATCTATGGCTACATTTTGATTTGACCATGCACTCATCTACGGCTACATTTAGATTTGACCATGCACTCATCTACGGCTACATTTTGATTTGACCATGCACTCATCTATGGCTACATTTTGATTTGACCATGCACTCATCTATGGCTACATTTTGATTTGACCATGCACTCATCTACGGCTACATTTAGATTTGACCATGCACTCATCTACGGCTACATTTAGATTTGACCATGCACTCATCTATGGCTACATTTAGATTTGACCATGCACTCATCTACGGCTACATTTAGATTTGACCATGCACTCATCTACGGCTACATTTAGATTTGACCATGCACTCATCTATGGCTACATTTTGATTTGACCATGCACTCATCTACGGCTACATTTAGATTTGACTGATACAGCTTTTTACAAATCTGTTTCAGGTGGTCCAGTAAGTACTGCAGTTTTCTAAGCCTATCTGCATTATCTTCAGTGGCAGGATCCACGATGTGTAAAGCAGCCAACAGAGCTTTGAAGAGATTACGCATCATAAAAGCTCTAGCCCAAGAACCCCGAAGAGACTTTGTACCCCATTATCGATGAAGGTCAGGCAGTGCAGCAAATCCCATGTAAATGCGCAGTCCAAGAAATTAGTGGAATTCTGTAGGTGTAACCTCAAGTCACGCTCTGAGGCAATCACCATACAATGGGCACTCCAAAATAAGACCCCAACCCTGACTATTTGTGAACTAACAAACCTCTGATACCAATGCCTGCGTGAAAAACAAGAAGTCTATATCCCTTAGTCTTTATTGAGCAGTCGACCGAACTGCCTGAAGTACACTGCCAAGATCTAAACCAACTGGATGTTCAGACGAAAAAGGGATGGGTCCCAGTGCCTGTGTATCAACATCACCATAGGACTGAAACGTGCTATCGGCGAGACAGAGTGTTTACTCTTACGGTTATGTGGAGCACGGACAGAAAGACTTAAGAGACAAGAGAAAATAGCTCCAGTAATTGTTAGTATACTCAGTAATATACAGCATACATTTTTTTTAAAAAGGTCCTAATATATAGAAAGGTTTGATAATACATAACAATAAAATATAATTTATAGCCGTAACCCCGTATTATCCGCATATTTAATAGCGTTTAAGAAATATATTACCTTCAACAGTGTGATCCTGTGAGCAAGCCATTATGTATTGTGACTATTTGTGTTGTAAAAATGTTAGCAAACGGGTTAGCAATTATCATGTTTGATATTTCAGTGTAAATACTACAATTATCAGCTTTTTGATAAGAGGTTAAGCTAAAAGACATACATCTCGGTATTATTGGCATACGGCCCCCAGTTATTGGCCACCTTACTATTTTGTTCAATTACAAGATATATCCGTTTAATTTTGCTTAAAAAAAAGACACCAACCTCATCTCTGAAGTGTTTACTAGATTGTGGACTAGTTGGCTAGCCTTCCGGGAAAAAAAAGAACTTGCCTGTCAACTTTTCATTGTGGTGCGCCCTCCTGGTGCGCCCTCCTGTGGACTCTTAAAAATGGTTCTTCTCCAATATCTTATTCAAATCATGTCTCATTTGTTTTACAGATTAATCTCATGTTTTGAGAAAGTAGATAAAAGTTGAATACTAAAATATAAATGAGTATGAATAATTTACATCAAATAAAACTTTAATTTCAGTGATGTGTATTGACATAAACAATGAAAACACTGTTGGAGTTTGTTGCAGAGATGCACTTGGAAAGTAAAGGAAGAAATACACAAGATGGTTGAATAAATGTGATGGACCACCTCGATTCAGTCTTATATAGCAAAATTTGAAATTGTGTTTTTTTACATTGGATAAAAGTAGAGACTCCGAGCTAGAAAATGGTATATCATACACTGTAGTTGAGGAACAATGGGAAAGTAATTCTGAATGGAAAGTTGATTAACTTGTAACCCCACTTTTGAGAAAATGGCTCTTGAATGTTTATGTACACCTACTACAGAGCCTTTCTTTGTCTACACCCATTCAGCATTGTTCACACCCTCTTAAACATTAGCCCCACCCATCTCTTTAAGGATTCACCTGTGAGATAATGTGGTAAACACACCCTATATCGAATAAAATAAATAAAAGGTGTATTTGTCACATGCACAGGATACAGAAGGTGTAAACAGTACAGTGAAGTGGTAACTTGCATAGTAGCAATATCAAACACAGAAAGTGTACAGATAAAAATATTGGAGAAATATTTGATCATTATTAGATGATGCTTACCCGACACACTTGTCTACCCTCATATCAAACACCAATGGTTTTCACTAAATTCATGGTTTATATTTAAAATAATGTTTTACTGCTTTGTCATTGTATTATTATATATATGTTACATGCGATAAAGGTGTCTTCTCTTGTCATGATGTATTTTTTTGTCCTATATTTTGATGTTATTTTTAAACGTTTAATCCCAACCCCGTCCCCGCAGGAGGCCGTCATTGTAAATAAGAATCGGTTCTTAACTGACTTGCCTAGTTAAATAAAGGTTAAATAAAATAAAAAAATAAGGCCACACAGAGTGCCAGACATAATTACAGACAACTGTGTTAATATGAAGGACCTAATAAGGCCACTACACATCATGTTAAAATAAAATACAAACTTTAAATTTAGCAACATTTTGGTTGTTTACTAGTAAACTTCGAAAGTTTCCAGTAATATACCCTCCTTTTGCAACCCTAGATTTGACACAACGTTCGTGGCTCATTGGCAGATGGTGTAAACACAGAATACTGGGTTTAAATGTTACACTAGGGCAATAACAATGATTGCATTAGTTAAGCGAGAATGGGCGCAAATCATGTGGTTTGCTGATTACACATGCTGCATACTGACACAATTGCTTTCGATCATTCATTCATCCCCTGATTCACGAATTCCCTGATGACTACCTCATTCAGTTTGCAATAGTCTCTTTAAATGGTCTCTGTACAGTATTTTACTTGTATCCAGAACTGAACACAGATAAACGTTTGGGATCTGGTCAATGGTCATGGTGTGAACATTATAGTGCTGTGTAGTAAGACCTAGACTAAAGCACCTCCAGTACCTGAATGTAGATGTAAACCTGCAGTCAAATGATCACATGTCCAGGCTCTTGACCCATGAAGTACAGAGCCCCACTGCAATACTTTATTGTCAACACTGGACCCACTTCTTACGCAGTGGGTAGAGGATAAAGCAACAGGGGACAGGAGTATACATAGAGAGATGAGGAGGAGGAGAGTGGGTAACAAGCTCTGTTCCAATCAGGCACTAAAAGGCTTGGTTTAACTAATCGTCTTGCCACCTGAACTCAAGGGCGTACGCTATAAAATGGGACAATAAAGCGCATGATTAGTTCAATGGGGGTGTTTTACAGACTGGTCGGGGGAAGTGGACAGCAGGAGCTTCTAGCTGCAGCCCTGGAGAAGGGATGTCTGTCTTTCTCTGGGCTAAACAAACAGATTCAAGCGGTTCCTTCTGAAACTGGGTGACAGAATTTTCCTTCGTATCAGTAGAGGCCTATCACTCCAATCCGTCAGTGACAGACAATCATGAAGGGCTGCTGTTCCAGTGTAACTGTCTGCCAGTCTAGACACACACCTCATCTTTAAAAGGGAAAGTCTTCTGCTCCACTGGCTCCCTCATTGTGACTCAGTTTTCAACTAAGTTAATATTCAGTGTATTTTACCCATCACATTCTCCCCCCTCCCTCCCCTTCCTCCCTCCCTCCCTCCCTCCCCTTCCTCCCTCCCTCCCCTTTCTCTCTCTCTCTCTCTCTCTCTCTCTCTCTCTCTCTCTCTGTCTCTCTCTCTAGCTCCTCACTAATTCATTCTCTCCTTAATGTTTCCTTAATGTTAGTCTTTTTCCCCTACCTTGATTACCGGCACATCTGTCTCTCCAGTTTTTCTTTTGACAGTGACCTGTGAAACAGAACTGAGATATATTTGTAGCCTCCGGCAAGAGTGCTCAAGGATTTTTCACGGCTCATTTTCTATCTCCAACTTTGTTGCTACATTCTCACAAGACCCAGAAGAAAGGGATAAGAAACTAAAGATAAATACAGCACAAATGCAGTTACGTACCACTATGTGCTTTTCTTAGAAACAAAGAGAGATATGCATTGTAATAAACTGATAACCAAATCCATTTTCAAAGGTTTAATCTTCCACAGAGATTAATTTCTACTGTATATCTTTAAAATCACTTCAACTTAACAATAACTTACTTTCCGTGCTATATTAAACAAGTCCGAATGTAGTCCTATACACACAGTGTCTGAGAGCCTTTCAGCATGCTGTATGAGGCTTGGGTCATAGTGGGCAAATCAATGCTAATGCATTGCTTACCTGTTTTCCTACAGTGTAAACAAGCCACATGGATTAACTATGAGTGGCAGATCTGTCGGGTCCCATGCCATTGCCCTAGCCTGCTGTCATTAAAAAGCTCCTCTTTCAGAGCAGAGAAGATAGATGGCAATATCAGGCTCTGGGCCGCTTGGCTGCCAGTCAAGTCCATTTGAAATTCCAGTTTAGTCATGTAGAACTATACTGAGAGGGAGATTATTGCCCAGAACCTAATTTCACCCCTGTAGATTGCACCTTAATTCACCCACATCCACAACAGAAAATACATACACGCACACACACAAAAGGTGCACACACATACAAGCAAACGTGCATACACAAAAACAAACACACACACACACATGCATGAAGACACATACACAGACAGGTGCACATGTACACACACTCATGCACACAAACAGCTGCCATGCTCAAAGCAACCTAGCTACTACTTGTAAAACACAATCACACATACACCCAGAATCAAGTATATATTCAAACTAAATTCTAATTTAGAACATGGAGAGCTATGTGTATTGTATAGTAGAACATTGCTAGAAAATCAGGTCAAATGAACTCTATTGAGTCATATTACAGACATTTGCTAAGAGTGATGACAAGAGACTAGTTTTGAGGCTGACAACCACAAAACAACAGCTTGACATATGTAATCAACTTTGGAACAAATAAAACATTTAGAGTATGAAAAATGAATAAGTAGCAATGTTCACAGCCAAACAACAGCTAAAGCTCTCATATCCGGGCACCACAATCTCCCGCAGAGTATACTAATAGGAAGTAAAGCCAAACAGTTCATAAATCATTGAGATGGCTTGAGAAACAGGCAAAAAGGATGACCACTTATTATAAAAGATGGATGGATGGGGGATAAGTTCTACAACCACCAAAACATGATCAGAGAACATGCAACACGCAGACAGTGCCAGAGAAGGGCTCTGTGTGTGTTTGCATACATGTGTGTGTCACTGTCATGTGTGTGTTTAGTCTTGTGGATCTATATAATGAGTATAACATCTGAGTGTTCTTCAGTATGTAATTGGAGTATGTCCAATGTGATGAAACCTGTGATGATTTACATCATTGTGATGAAAACATGTCTTTCTTTGTTTGGAGGGTTTCTTTGTCTATGTACTATTGATAAGGAATGTGTGTGGGTTATGCTTGGGCGGTATACAGTATACCGGGGTATTTGAAATACCCACAGTGTGATTATTATTACTGTGAATATATATATATATTTTATTCAATAAAATTCAATTGAGTCAGTCACAAGGTGTGTTTGTTAACAAAGAGGACACACGGAAAAAGGACGTTTAGTGGCTTGACGATCCAGCCGAAAGAGGTGATCAAGTTACACTTGAAATACACTACTCATGTTCGCCAGCTAAATATCTTAGCTATAACTATATGTTAACTATCTAAAATGTCTCCAGCTCAGGGCTCCAGCTATGCATTTGGTTTAATAACTTGCTAGTTATAGGTGGCTAGCTTGCATGAGCCAGCTTCTTGGTTACAGCAGGGACAATCAATCCCCTCCTGGATTCGCCTTTTGAGATAGTTGTACTCTATGATCTGGGTTGTCTGTCCTTGCAATTAGTTTATGTTCGTTTGAGCTTGTTAGCATTTAGCTAGCGTCCGCTATGGGAATTCGCTAGAACTTTGTTAGCATTTGTTTTGTTGTTTAGTGTCCCTTGTGTGTCCCACAATAGTGTCCCTTGTGTGCACTACCTGTAATATGGAAGAGGAACAGTATGAAGGTATGGAAATCTGGATACCGCCCAAGTGTGCGTGTGCACGACAGTGTGAGTTGGCTTTACACAACGTCCTCACTTCTTCCTTAGTCAGAATCCTGCTCCATGCCAAGGTCTATCCATACCCAGCTTTATGTCAAGGTCTCTCCATACCCAGCTTTATGTCAAGGTCTCTCCATACCCAGCTTTATGTCAAGGTCTCTCCATACCCAGCTTTATGTCAAGGTCTCTCCATACCCAGCTTTATGTCAATGTCTATCCATACCCAGCTTAATGTCAAGGTCTATCCATACCCAGCTTCCTGTGACTGGAAATGCCTGGACAGTTTCCAGGGCATCTGAATTTCAAAGTGAACACACAGATGACTTTAAGCGGGGTATGCTAATTTTATTCATCATTCACCCCTCTTTTTGGACGGACCTTTAAATCACTGCACTGCCTCTGGTTTTAAGAATCCCTGTCACCTGCCAGGCTGCCTAGCTGATTTAGATCCAACGGGCCACTGGCGACAGAGCCCGGATGATCCCTGCTGCATAATTCAATGCTGTTCCCAGACCTGTCTCATTAAGTGTCCTGGATAGGACCGAGGCTCGATGGGTGGCGGGCATTAGGGTCATGCCTCCATCCCAGCTCCATGGGTAGGGTAGAGCCAGAGTTCATAGAGCCAGGGAGCAAGAGCGCCATGGGAGACACAGCCAGGCATGAGTCAGTGGAACCAGGGTCTTATCATATCTGCATGGCTGCCCTGGTTAATACACAGGAATGGCTGAGTTGTGATTTGCTGTGTCACTGAGTATTTCATTAAAGGGGTGATGGGGTAGGGGTGACAGAGGTAGGGTGAGGCCTGACATACACACACTGACCTGCCAGGTGAGGAAGGCAGGTAACAATGACTGATCTGCACAGGTAGGAGTGGGTGGCTGTTGTCACGTTTGCACACTCATCGTCCTGTGGGACAGACACACACATGCATGAGCACACACATACACCCACACGCGTGCACACACATAAACACACACATGCACGCACACACAAATCAAATCAGTAACACAAATCAGTCACGTTGGGGAATGGATGGGTAAATACAATGGAGCAATGCATCAGCGATGGAGAAGACAAAACACTTACAAGGCAGCTGGAGGCCTTGAAAAAGAAGAACACAGCACTGGAAAATAGATGTAGGAAATTTGATCTGAAAATCCAAGGCTTGGCAGAAGACCGAGAAGGATATGATCCTACAGCCTTCTTTGAAACATTCTTCTTCAACCTGTTTGGCTCCAGTGTCCCGGCACATTAAACTACAAATTGCGCACAGGTCTCCAAGTGGCCCCCCGTCAGCCGCCGCGCAATGTCATGGTAAGATTTCTGCAATTTCAAGATAAATTACACATAGGACTCTCTCAGGAGAAGGGCCATCTGAGAGTTGAAAGTGCATGGATCCGAATATTCTCTGACTACTCAGTGGAGGTTCAGAATCATTCCTAGCAGAGAATAACCTCACCAGAAAATACACAAGTCCTCCCCAAAACAAAATGATGGATAGAATGGTAAGACATTCACCAACAAATAAGTTAAGTCATTGTTAGGTTAATATTATGCTCAACATGAGTAGTGTGGTGCCTAGAGTGGGATTTCTGCTTATGAACTTTCTGCTTATGAACTTGTGCCAAGTCCTTTAGGACTTTATGAGGGAACTGTGGTGGCAGTTCTTCTAGGCAGAGTTGCAAAGAAAAAGCCATACCTCAGACTGGCCAATAAAAAGTAAAGATTAAGATGGGCAAAAGAACACAGACACTGGACAGAGGAACTCTGCCTAGAAGGCCAGCCACCCGGAGTCGCTTCTTCACTGTTGATGTTGAGACTGGTGTTTTGCGAGTACTGCCAGTTGAGGACTTGTGAGGCGTCTGTTTCTCAAACTAGACATTATAATGTACTTGTCCTCTTGCTCATTTGTGCATCTGTGCCTCCCACTCCTCTTTCTATTCTGGTTAGAGCCAGTTTGCGCTGTTCTGTGAAGGGGTAGTACGAGATCTTCAGTTTCTTGGCAATTTCTCGCATGGAATAGCCTTCATTTCTCAGGACAAGAATAGACTGACACGTTTTCGAAGAAAGTTCTTTGTTTCTGGCCATTTTGAGCCTGTAATCGAACCCACAAATGCTGATGCTCCAGATACTCAACTAGTCTAAAGAAGGCCAGTTTTCAGCTGTGCTAACATAACTGCAAAAGGGTTTTCTAATGATCAATTAGCCTTTTAAAATGATAAACTTGGATTAACTAACACAACGTGCCATTGGAACACAGGAGTGATGGTTGCTGATAATGGGCATCTGTACCCCTATGTACAGTTGAAGTCGGAGGTTTACATACACCTTAACCAAATACATTTAAACTCAGTTTTTCCACAATTCCTGACATTTAATCCTAGTAAAAATTCCCTATCTTAGGTCAGTTAGGATCACCACTTTATTTTAAGAATGTGAAATGTCAAAATAATAGTAGAGAGAATTATTTATTTCAGCTTTTATTTCTTTCATCACATTCCCAGTGGGTCAGAAGTTTACATACACTCAATTAGTATTTGGTAGCATTGCCTTTAAATTCTTTAACTTGGGTCAAACATTTTGGGTAGCCTTCCACAAGCTTCCCACAATAAGTTGGGTGAATTTTTGTCCATTCCTCCTGACAGAGCTGGTGTAACTGAGTCAGGTTTGTAGGCCTCCTTGCTCGCACACGCTTTTTCAGTTCTGACCACAAATGTTCTTTGCTATTGAGGTCAGGGCATTGTGATGGCCACTCCAATACCTTGACTTTGTTGTCCTGAAGCCATTTTGCCACAACTTTGGAAGTATGCTTGGGGTCATTGTCCATCTGGAAGACCCATTTGCGACCAAGCTTCCTGACTGATGTCTTGAGATGTTGTTTCAATATATCCACATAATTTTCCTTCCTCATGATATCATCTATTTTGTGAAGTGCACCAGTCCCTCCTGCAGAAATGCACCACCACAACATGATCCTGCCACCCCCCGTGCTTCACAGTTGGTATGGTGTTCTTCGTCTAGAAAGCCTCCCCCTTTTTCCTCTAAACATAACAATGGTAATTATGGCCAAACAGTTCTGTCTGGTCTGATTTGTTTCATCAGACCAGAGGACATTTCTCCAAAAAGTATGATCTTTGTCCCCATGTGCAGTTGCAAACCTTAGTCCGCTTTTTATGGGGGTTTTGGAGCAGTGGCTTCTTCCTTGCTGAGCTGCCTTTCAGGTAATGTCGATATAGGACTGGTTTTACTGTGGATGTAGATACTTTTGTACCTGTTTCCTCCAGCATCTTCACAAGGTCCTTTGCTGTTTTTCTGGGATTGATTTGCACTTTTCGCACCAAAGTATCTCTAGGAGACAGAACGCGTCTCTTTTCTGAGTGGTATGACGGCTGCATTGTCCCATGGTGTTTATACTTGCGTACTATTGTTTGTACAGATGAACGTGGTACCTTCAGGAGTTTGAACCAGAAGAAAAAGAAACGCACACCTATTAAGACGAGGTGCTGGCTAGCGGAGTAGAAACTTAAAAATAAAAGAGAGCCGCACACTCTAGGAGCGCAGATGCAAAAATGTAATAACGTTTCAACAGCCAAGCTATCTTCATCAGGTAGTTTCAGGAGTTTGAAAATTGCCCCCAAGGATAAACCAGACTTGTGGAGGTCTACAAAAAATGTTCTGAGGTCTTGGCTGATTTCTTTTGATTTTCCCATGATGTCAAGCAGAGGCACTGAGTTTGAAGGTAGGCCTTGAAATACATCCACAGGTACACCTCTAATTGACTCAAATTATGTCATGTAGTGTATCAGAACTTTCTAAAGCCATGACATCATTTTCTGGAATTTTCCAAGTTGTTTAAAGGCACAGTCAACTTAGTGTACTGTCAACTTGCCAAAACTATAGTTTGTTAACAAGAAATGTGTGGAGTGGTTGAAAAACGAGTTTTAATGACTCCAAACTAAGTGTATGTAAATATATATATATATATATATATATATGTATATATATATATATATATATATAGTGCCAATCAAAAGTTTGGACACACCTACTCATTCAAAGGTTTTTCTTAGACATTGTCCTGTTATGTAACAAAGCCTGACACTGTGATATGGAAGTCTTCATCGTTATGTACCATAGCAAGTACATCATTAGATTTGAATGAATGGACATGAAAACACTTTGTCCCTGGGTTTTATGACACGGTTGTCATTTTCATGTCAAAGAAAGTGTTACTCACTTTTCAGTCTGATGTTTCACTATTTAATCATTCTAAAACAGTAGTCCCCATCTTATACCGGCTCATTCGTTAAAAAGCCTGGCTTTCTGCCAGACATCTTTGCTTTCAGACGGAGCTCTGTGTGACACCCCAGCCAGCATTGACTGGCTGACTTCTTAGTGTGTGACACATTCAAAGCGCTTAGCCTTGACAATACTGATTAAGTTATTCTGTATGTCTTCACAAGTGAGTACTACAAGTTGGGTCTTTAAATGTAAAGAACATTACTGGTTACTGCAATCACAGCTCTGAGGCAAACCGACAGCCCTGCAGTGTTAAATCGTAGGGCTTTTCTGTACAGGGCCATTTCTGAGAGTGCCATGCAGGCAGTCACTGGGGCATTGAATCCAATTTACCTGAGTGCTAGTCAATGATTCAAAATCTAAAGCACATTCTGATCAATACAGCGGTTAACCAAAGTGATGCGTCTTATCTATTCCTCTCCTCCTCTCGCTCTCACTATTTCTTATTCTCTTTTCCTTTTCTGTCTCTCGCTCTCACTATTTCTTATTCTCTTTTCCTTTTCTGTCTCTCGCTCTCACTCTTTCTTATTCTCTTTTCCTTTTCTGTCTCTCGCTCTCACTCTTTCTTATTCTCTTTTCCTTTTCTGTCTCTCGTTCTTCCTCTTTGTCCCTTAATTCTCTGCACCTCTATTTTCAGTCACTGTCTTACTCTCTCTCTCTCTCTCTCTCTGGTCCCATTGTCCAATTCTCTTGACTGTTTCTATGTTGTCCACAGCATTTTCCACAAGAGGGGCACAACCTACCAGTCGGTCAGTAATTAACGCAAACACGCACGCACGCACGCACGCACGCACGCACGCACGCACGCACGCACGCACGCACACACACACACACACACACACACACACACACACACACACACACACACACACACACACACACACACACACACACACACACACACACACACACACACAATTGATTAGCACCTTTGGCTCATAAGAGAAATGAACTGTCCCCACATTGATAATACCGCTCATCCTTTTCTCATATACAATGTTCAAAAGATGTTCCCAGTCTGTACTGTATATGAACACGATTTGTCCCCCCACATGATCCACACTAAACCCAGGGGCCTGCTGCACATAACATTTTCATGAGAGTAAAATTCATAATTTATGTTCTATTCAAAGTACATTACAAATGTTTCATGTGATGCTAATACAGATGTAGGATTTATTTTGATCACTCTGTTGCAGGAGAACTTTCCTGCAATGGAGGACATGTAAAACCTGTAGTATATTTGAGGTTTAAAAAGGCTTCTGAAGTTTGTAATTTCCACTTTGAAATTTCAGACTTGATTTTCCCTTGTGAATAATGTATCGAGCCCTTCAAAAATGTCATTTTTTTATAATCAATATAATAATTCACATTTCCTGTTGCTGTAGGATTATTTTCCTGATGTATCAAACTGGCTCAAATTAAGGTCCTACATCTGTATTATGAGGTAGTTTGGAATTTGACTGCTGACCTGCTGACACATAACACAGTGGGATCTTGGGCACCTGTGAACATAGACAGTATAGTCAGTACATAACAGTATGGTCAGTATCCTTTTGAGATGCAATACAGATGTAGGATCTTCATTTTAGCCTGTTTGCTATAGCAGGAAAAAAATATTGCAGCAACAGGAAATGTGCATTATTATATTGATTATAATGAGTTATACATTTTTACGGGTTGATACATTTTTTATAAGGGAAAATCAAGTCTGAAATTTCAAAGTGGAAATTACAAACTTCAGAAGCCTTTTTAAACATCAAATACACTACATGTTTAAAATGTCCTGCATCACAGGAAAGTTCTCCTGCAACAGGGTGATCAAATTAAGATCCTACATCTGTATATGAACAGAATTTGTTCCTCCACATGATCCAAACTAAACGATGTGTGTGTGTGTATGAGGAACATTACTGTACATTAAAGTCACATTACATGAATAAGCTCGCAGAGCCCTGAGGTTCGCTGCACATAACATTTTCATGAGAGTCAAATGACTCATTTATGTGGCATTCAAAAAACATTAACATGTTTCATGTGATGCTGATGTTAAGAGGCAGTTTCGAATTTTACCGCTGACATACTTTAAATATACTGAACAGAAATATAAACGCAACATGTAAAGTGTTGGTTTCATTTCAACAAAAAACGTATTTTTGTTGTGCACAAATTTGTTTTCATCCCTATTAGAGAGCATTTATGTTTTGCCAAGATAAGGTGGATGGACACCTGACAGGTGTGGTATATCAAGAAGCTGACTAAACAGCATGATCATTACACAGGTGGAACTTGTGCTGGGGACAATAAAAGACCAGTCTAAAATGTGTAGTTTTGTCACACAACACAATGCCACAGATGTGTCAAGTTTTGAGGGAGCGGTTTATTGGCATGCTGACTGCAGAAATGTCCACCAGAGCTGTTTCCAGAGAATTGAATGTTAATTTATCTACCATAAGCCGCCTCCAACATTGTTTTAGAGAATTTGGCAGTACGTCCACCTGGCCTAACAACCACTGAACACGTGTAACCACGCCGGCCCAGGACCTACTCATCCGGCTTCTTCACCTGTGGGATCGTCTGAGACCAGCCACCCAGACAGTTGATGAAACTGGAGTTCTGTCTGTAATAAAAACTCATTCTGATTGACAGGACCTGGCTCCCCAGTGGGTGGGCCTTTGCCCTCCCAGGCACACCCATGGCTGTGCCCCTGCCCAGTCATGTGAAATCCATAGATTAGACTGCTGTCTTTATATGAACTGTAAATCAGTAAAACCATTGAAATTGTAGCATATTGCATTTATATTTTTGTTCAGTATAGATGGTTTGATGTTGGTCACCTGTAAATATCGACAATATGGTCATCACATACTGTAACAGTATGGTCAGTATTCTTTCGATATTGCCACACTGAAGGTAAAACTCTCTGATAAGCAGTGGCGACCTGTCATTCAGGGTAGGTGGGGCAGAGCTGTCTTGAGCCCCACATTTTTTGCAAAACATCTTTTTTTATACGTGTCACATATCAGTTTTCACTGGAAGTCATTTGCTGTTCTTCTCTTTTCAGAATTTAGCCAAACATACTTCAATTAGAGTGAACTCAACAGTATATATTAATATAGCCGTTAATATAGCCGCATAAAAACACGGTCTCTTTTTTTGGTTTCTTGAGTAAGTGTTTCAGCCTAGCTGAGGGCTTTCTGTGGTGGTGGGGAAAGCCAGCAGAACATACAGAGCATTATCACATTATCTACAGTAGCTTTGATTGGACTGATCTCATGTCACCATCATACTTTCTAAATCTTAGCTAGCAGTCATCATCATGAATCAAGTCGACGATCTACTGACAAATCCTTTTTAATCCTTGTCATGTGAAGATAAATAATGAAGATATATTAATGATAAAACGTGTCGGTGCTCATCGGTCATTGGACATAAACATTACACAACAAGTTGGAAATCGCAAATTCATCAATGAGTGGTTTGGAAGGAATCAGTGACAGTGGCTAACTGTGAGCATTGCAAAGCAATCACTAGTCTGCTATTCAGTGGAGTGGCTGTGTGGTCCCACATCTGGGATTAAGTGGCTCTTTTCCAAGTTAAAAATGATAAATATTCAACATTGGCCATGCTGGTAATGAAGCATGATTTGTGCCCCGCTCAAACCAACTGTTAACTCGGGAACTGCGAAAACTTGACTTCAATGAGTTCAAGACAACTGGGAAGTCAGGAATAAACAAGCTCCGACTGGGAAAATACGTTTTGAACAGTCATCCAACTTGTAATTGTAAATCCGGTCTCTTTCTTGAGCTACGACCTGAAGATCAATGATGTCATCATGAATTCCCAGTTGTTTTGAAAGCACGATAAATCCAGAGAATGCCAGACTTCGATGACAAATTTTCCCAAGAAGAAACTGCAAAGACCGTGACGCAACCGAGGTGCACACGAACACACACGGAAGAATAATTACCCACAAAACACTGGTGGGAAAAGGCTACCTAAGTATGGTTTTCAATCAGAGACAACGACAGACAGCTGTCCCTGATTGAGAACCATACCCAGCCAAAAACAAAGAAATACAAAAACATAGAAAAAAGAACATGGAATGCCCACCCTAGTCACACCCTGGCCTAACCAAAATAGAGAATAAAAAGCCTCTCTATGGCCAGGGCGTGACAACAACAAGGTGAGTCCAAAAATGTATTGTATGCTGCTGCATAAATGATGTAATATGCCAGGGAGATATGTATACTGTAGCTAAGAAAGTAATACTAAGTGTATGTTGTGTAGTAAGATGTTGGTAGCCCATGTGCCTCACCCTAATAATTTGGTCTATTTACCCCTCTTAAGTTTGCCTGCTGTTTAGACTTGGTGGTGCAATTGTAGCCTATAACCTGTTTTAGTGTAATGTACTCATCAAATATTGTAAGAGCTTTCATTGTCTGCTTATATGCCCCCTTTATTTATACTACGGTTCTGTCTTGGTGTACAGAGAGAACACTGTAAGAATAGCCCATGTTCTGAATTCTGTCACTGTACATTTCAAAAGTGCTAAACAAATAGTTATATTGACTACGTCCGTCCTAGCTTGCTCATTAATGTCTTGATCGAAATTACAGATTGCCTCTTATCCGCTTGTCGTCCCCTTATGCCATAGTTTGTACATCTCAATTGTCAGTTGAAACCACATTTGTTTATGCAGGTCAGCCATATCACCTATGTTTTTTAAAAGGCAGTAAATGAGGCTGAATGAACTGTTTCGCTGCCAGACGAGATTCTGCTGATAGCCAGGTGGAGCAGTGGTAAGGTGTTGGGACTGCTGTTAGGACAGCTTTATGAAGGCCCTAACAGTTTGTGGGCACCGTTATAGTGCAATTAATGTCTTGTTTAGTGTTGTGTTGTGTAGTAGCTTTGCTGGCATGCATCCCACTTCTTTTTTTTCCTGCCCCACCAAGATTTACATGCTAAAATCGCCACTGCTGACAAGAATTGAACATTCACAGTAGGACAGATTGGCTTGACTTGAATTATGAATATTATATTCAGTGCAACGCTGCATCTGTTCTGTCTTTGTTGCATTAGATGCACTAAAATGTCAAAAAGTGTGTTATTTGCAATAAGCAATCCTCCACCAGTGTGGTTTTACAAGGTCATTTAAAACGGCCCAATCTCTTTTAAGTGGATGGAAGTTCATCTCAACAAGCATAACACATTTACAATCCACTAATATTGGAAACTGCAGACCTCAAGTGTACTGTTAGTCAGTGCTTCAGGGGCGATCTGTGTGTGGCAAGTGCATCTAGCTCATCCAGCTGTCATCCCTCCTCTCTCTCTGTCTTACACGCTCTGCTGCAGGCATTCTGGCATGAGAAGGGTTTCTTGGGAGAGATATTGGCTCAGCCTTCTGCGGAGTGTCCCTTGAGTGTCACCTTAGACGGCACCAGCTCCAGTGGGAGTGCTGCTATCGTGGGCATTTCTAGTGTGCAGGCCTCCAATTGGAGCTCCAGAGAGGTAACGAGGATGGAAAGATGGCTAAATAGAGGGAGAGTTGGAGGGGATGGATGGAAGGATGGATGAAATGATATGAGGCATAGGAGAGAGAAACAGGGAAGAGAGAATAGAGAATACCCTGTCCCTGAATACGCCCCTGGGGGGGTCAGAGTTTATATGAACCATAAATCATGTTATTAAAGAATGGATATTGTTCAACTGTGAATAACCCAGTCAAACAGGCTCCTGTTTTTACCCTGGTTGAACCCAGAGGCATCTATTGGATACCGGCCTGGCGCCTTCATTATTTTATTAAACATCCCTCTCTTGACTTCACTCTCAAACTTTTGTATAATTTCAGCCATTAGTTTTGACAGTGATGCTCACGAACCAAAACCGTACCCCTGTTTTTTTGTGTAGTATGTCATCAATTTTGTGTGATATGTTACGCATTTTGTAATTATTGTGATATGTTATGAATCCAATTTGGGCAATATGTGTTTAATATCCCGAAGACCATCTTCAACACCCCCTACAACTTCAGAGATACAGTACATGTGCAAAACAGAGACACACAGACTTACTGTAGACTGCCTGTTGCCTCAAACATACAAAGCAGATGGTCGTTAGCTACTGTACACTCATTCTATCTTTAGTTAAAGAGACAGAGAAAATAAGATAATCAAGGAAAAAATAAACTACGAACAGTTTGGAAGCCACATTTGTTAAAGTGAAAATCGAGTCAAACATTTTCTGTTGTTATATTTGAGACTATGAGCGAGGGAAAGAGAGAAAGAACATGGGGAGAGAGGGAATCTGTTAATGTATATCATTTGGCTGAAGAGTATTGAGAAGGGTGCTTATTGGCAGAGTGTGGTGTGTCTAAAGTGGTGTTCTCACCCCTTTACAGTATATCAGGCCAACATGAGAGGCTCCATATCCATAAAAAAAATGTCAGTAAACTGTTCACTCCATATTTTTTGCTAAATACAAGCTGCTACCTATTTTTGGGGGGACATCAAGCATTGAATTGTTTTCACACACTTTTTCAGCCTTGATAATTGAAGTGTTATGCTTGGCTGCATGTCAGCTTTCACGGGAAGTTTCAACAGGCAAGGTTCAATTTCTCTCTTGTCGTGAGATCCTTGCCTTGAAACAAAGAGCAAACAAAACAATCAAATTGGTGTTCTCTCAAAGATGTATAATGAAAAGAGAAAATACAAAACAGATTGCACCACACTCTATCTGGGATTATAAGCAGATGATTCAATTAAACTGCATCTCAGTGGGATTCTACAATTTGCCTGACGACTCAAACGGAATTCTTCCGTGGGAGTGGCGTAGCATTTAATTAGTCCAAGAGAAAGTCAAAATACACTACGTTCCCATGCGTGAATCATGTTTTCTCAACTGAAAATCTGATAAACATGTATATGTTTATTACCGTAGTAAAAGACTAGTTCATTCATTATGATGATCCATTTATGACATGTTGCCCCTAAGGCATATAGTCATATAAAACATGAATCAGGGTTAAGAAGCAGAGGAGACATATTAACTGTCTGAAGTAACCCTCACTAAGTAACCCTTTAGTACCCCTCAAGGGGGGGTGTCTCTATTGGGTGCAGGCGTGCACATTGTTTATATGGGCCTAATAGTATAGATGTCATTTAACAGTCAAAATGAATGCCCTTTTTAATGTGGCATGAACACAACCAGTCATGATGTTTTCATCTGATTATCAAACAAATCACTTCAAAAAAGTGGGCTGCCTGTGAATGTTTGTCCACTCCAAAATAATTCCTGGATCCAAACTGCATGTCTACTTGTGCCATTTGATGAATGGAAATAGACATCTGTTACAGAGCACCAAGAAGTGTTCCTAATGACATTCAGCTATGGTCATTGATTAGGCCTACATTAATTGATGCTTCTTGCTGACAAATTTATATTTTTTTTATAGCCTGAAAAGTCAGGACACCTGAAATTTCTATGAAGCTGTTTTGGGAAAATGGGATGGTCATCTAAACACACATGGTCAATTTACTAGACTAGGCTACAAAGAGAACTTTAAATAGGCCTACTGGTAGCTAGTAAAAAACTGGAACTGGTAAAAGATAGGTGGGTAAACCCTGCTGGTTGCGGTGAAACAAGTAACTCTCCCTATACTTTTAATGCATTTGTATCTGTCTTTCCTTGCGTTTACTCTCCATTAGACCTACACCACTGCCGGTTGCCTACCCTCTCAGCAGAGGCAAATTTATACACAAGAACATACGCAGGCTTCAGATAAAGTTGCTGAAGATATCACAAGGTTAGAAGTTATATCATGCAATCAATCAATCACATTCAGAAACAGACAATGAAGGCATTGCCAAATATTGGAGATGTCTATTTTTGTGCTTTCTCAATTTAAAACAGAAAACAAGCTAATCAAGGCCATGGATAGCTACCACACCTCGGTGCAGAGAAAACACACAGCAAGAGGAGTGTGTTTTGGAAGTACAAACTTACAAAGGAGTAACATGAGGCTTAAGAGGCAATTAGTGACACAACAATCAATGGCGAGAGCATGAGAAATACAAAAATACAAAGTAGACCTACATTTCTCTGGGAACAGGTAGCCTACATTCCTCTGGGAACAGGTAGCCTACATTCCTCTGGGAACAGGTAGCCTACACGCCTCTGGGAACAGGTAGCCTACATTCCTCTGGGAACAGGTAGTCTACACGCCTCTGGGAACAGGTAGCCTACATTCCTCTGGGAACAGGTAGCCTACATTCCTCTGGGAACAGGTAGCCTACATTCCTCTGGGAACAGGTAGCCTACATTCCTCTGGGAACAGGTAGCTTACACTCTTCTGGGAACAGGTAGTCTACACACCTCTGGGAACAGGTAGCCTACACGCCTCTGGGAACAGGTAGCCTACATTCCTCTGGGAACAGGTAGCCTACATTCCTCTGGGAACAGGTAGCTTACATTCCTCTGGGAACAGGTAGCCTACATTCCTCTGGGAACAGGTAGCCTACATTCCTCTGGGAACAGGTAGCCTACAGGCCTCTGGGAACAGGTAGCCTACATTCCTCTGGGAACAGGTAGTCTACAGTGCCTTGCAAAAGTATTCATCCCCCTTGGCGTTTTCCTATATTGTTACAACCTGTAATTTAAATAGATTTTTATTTGGATTTCATAATGAAATGAAAAAAATGACTTGTTTCAGAAAAAAATAATAATAATGAAAACGGAAAAGTGTTACGTACATAAGTATTCACCCCCTTTGCTATAAAGCCCCTGAAAAAAGATCTGGTGCAACCAATTACCTTCAGAAGTCACATAATTAGTTAAATTAAGTCCATCTGTGTGCAATCCAAAACATTTTTTAAATATTTTTTTATAATTTTTATAAATATAACACTCAACTGGTTGAAGGGGAAACATTTAAATGTTTCATAACGGCCTAGTCAAAGCCCAGACCTCAATCCAATTGAGAATCTGTGGTATGACTTAAAGATTGCTGTACACCAGCGGAACCCATCCAACTTGAAGGAGCTGGAGAAGTTTTGCCTTGAAGAATGGGCAAAAATCCCAGTGGCTAGATGTACCAAGCTTATAGAGACATACCCCAAGAGACTTGCAGCTGTATTTGCTGCAAAACGAGGCTCTACAAAGTATTGACTTTGGGGGGGTGAATAGTTTTGCACTCTCAAGTTTTCTGTTTATTTGTCTTATTTCTTGTTTGTTTCAAATAAAACATATTTTGCATCTTCAAAGTGGTAGGCATGTTGTGTAAATCAAATGATACAAACCCCCCAAAAATCTATTTTAATTCCAGGTTGTAAGGCAACAAAATAGGAAAAATGCCAAGGGGGTTGAATACTTTCGCAAGCCACTGTCAATATAATACATGAATCAAAGCATGTTAACGCCCTAGTTCATGAGTTGTCCATAATTTATGAGTTGAACGCTAGGAGTCTTCACAGATCGTGTGACATAAAACGATACCTTTCTTTCCTTACACTAATTATACTTATTACAGTGTTATATTAAGCATTTAACAATTGAATGGTATATGCTTTGAAAGCATTGAAACCCTCTAAGAATCCTGGATCTTGGCGATATCGCTGTGCTGCACTATAAGTGTAGCTATGCCTACGTAACATGTCATTCTGTTTTGCTGTGAAAACAGTTCTCATGGGCACATAAATCCAAAATATGTAGGCCTATGCCATTGCAAAATGGAATGGTTCTAACCAAAAGAGTCGACTAAGGGCCTAGTCCTAGTGTCATTACAATCCTGAAGAGTCTATTGACGCACCCATGCGTCAATCTAATTAACATGATTTAAAAAAATCTCCATCAAAATCTTTCTGTTGAAGCAAGAGATATGTCTTGCATAGGCTCCTTCTCAATCTACCACATCCTCCTATGTCGGCCTTCTGCATCTGTAGTGGGAAGTGGCAGAGCTACAGTGCTGTTTGTCAGACCAGGAGACATACCGAAAAATCGGTGATGTCTGTAGCATCCGAATGGTTTGGACTCTCATGAACATGATGGTGTTTTGCTCTATGACCCCCACAAGTGTCACTGACTGGTCTGAAGGTAAGCCATACATAGGTAAGCCATGACCATCTTAAACAATTGCATATGTTATCTTAGTAGAACCCCCACCACCCTTAAAGTTAAATAAATGGTCTACTTCTTCTGGCCACGGAGGGCACGGAGAACACCAATACCCATGCGCACCTGAAAACCAAAGCAATGAGCGCTCTAATCAGCTGACTGATAAAAGCAAATGATTATAAATCAACAGATATATCCAATGCAGTGGAATAAAGGCAATGTTTATCAAGGACGCATTGGTGTACAAATGGAGAAATTTGGGAAGTACAGTGGGGGGAAAAAGTATTTAGTCAGCCACCAATTGTGCAAGTTCTCCCACTTAAAAAGATGAGAGAGGCCTGTAATTTTCATCATAGGTAGACTTCAACTATGACAGACAAAATGAGAGAAAAAAATCCAGAAAATCACATTGTAGGATTTTTTATGAATTTATTTGCAAATTATGGTGGAAAATAAGTATTTGGTCACCTACAAACAAGCAAGATTTCTGGTTCTCACAGACCTGTAACTTCTTCTTTAAGAGGCTCCTCTGTCCTCCACTCGTTACCTGTATTATTGGTACCTGTTTGAACTTGTTATCAGTATAAAAGACACCTGTCCACAACCTCAAACAGTCACAGTCCAAACTCCACTATGGCCAAGACCAAAGAGCTGTCAAAGGACACCAGAAACAAAATTGTAGACCTGCACCAGGCTGGGAAGACTGAATCTGCAATAGGTAAGCAGCTTGGATTGAAGAAATCAACTGTGGGAGCAATTATTAGGATATGGAAGACATACAAGACCACTGATAATCTCCCGCGATCTGGGGCTCCACGCAAGAGCTCACCCCGTGGGGTCAAAATGATCACAAGAACGGTGAGCAAAAATCCCACAACCACACGGGGGGACCTAGTGAATGACCTGCAGAGAGCTGTGATCAAAGTAACAAAGCCTACCATCAGCAAGCGCATTGAAGATGAAACGTGGCTGGGTCTTTCAGCATGACAATGATCCCAATGAAGGGCAATGAAGGAGTGGCTTCGTAAAAAGCATTTCAAGGTCCTGGAGTGGCCTAGCCAGTCTCCAGATCTCAACCCCATAGAAAATCTTTGGAGGGAGTTGAAAGTCTGTGTTGCCCAGCAACAGCCCCAAAACATCACTGCTCTAGAGGAGATCTGCATGGAGGAATGGGCCAAAATACCAGCAACAGTGTGTGAAAACCTTGTGAAGACTTTTCTGTATTTTCTTTTCTCATTTTGTCTGTCATAGTTGAAGTGTACCTATGATGTAAATTACAGGCCTCTCTCGTCTTTTTAAGTGGGAGAACTTGCACAATTGGTGGCTGACTAAATACTTTTTTGCCCCACTGTAGGTGGCAGGGAAGTCAGGCGCAGGAGAATTGAACTATATCAATGGATCAATGGAGTAGTTTAGTAACTTAACAACATAGCTCCAAAACCATGGTACATAATAAAAGCAAAGTGCGTACGAGGACCCATCGCGCACCAATACAACCTTCACAAACATGAAAACAAACAATCTCTGACAAGGACATGAGGGGAAACAGAGGGTTAAATACACAACAGGTAATGAATGGGATTGGAACCAGGTATGTAGGGAGACAAGACAAAACCAATGGAAAAATAAAAAATGGATCAATGATGGCTAGAGGACCGGTGACGTCGACCGACGAGCACTGCCCGAACAAGGAGAGGCATCGACTTCGGCAGAAGCCGTGACAATGACATAGAGGTGGGGGTGTTCATTTAATTTGGAAGCTTTTATTTTCATATTTTCATGTTACATGGTAATGGCTGGAGCAAAATAGGTGGAATGGTATCAAATACATCAAACACATGGCTTCCATGTGTTTGATACCATTACATTGGCTCCGTTCCAGCCATTATTATGAGCCACCCTCCCCTCAGCAGCCTTCACTGACCTAATCCCATAAGCCAATAATTATGCTTTGATTTTAAAAACACCTCTCCTTTCCCTTTCTGACAAATTCCTTTCAGGATTAGTTTATAGCCGCCCTCTCCACATCTATCCCCATGTTGAATACAACAATGTACATTGTAGTATGTACAGTACTGTAGTAGTGTTTGGTGAGAGGGTAGTCCAACTTATTACAGGGTTCCATGTCATGTGAAGGCATTAGCACATCGATCGGTGGACCTTAGCTTGAACGGGCTTCTTGGAACTACATTCATATTTTAACAGGCCAAGCATATTTCTGTGCATGACGAGCCAATGTGAAGTGAGAGCTTCAGATCTAAGTCTAATTTATCCTCCTGTTCAGCCTGGTAAAATACCAGGGAGAGGGAGTCGCAAGCCACAACCGCTATGAGGAGAAAGTAAGTTTCTATTGGCCTCGATATGAACGTGCCTGAATAGGACAGTCCCTTAAACTCTTCATATTTAATAATATGTTTCCTATAATATTCTTTATATAGTAAGAAATAGCTTTGGTTTAAAGACACTGGGAAACCTTGGGACTGTGTTGGATGAGCAGTAGACTGGAGCCTCTCCAGTAAGCCCACTGTTCCGTCTGCTACTACAGTCCCTGGGTAATAACCAGGCCCGGCTCCAGGATTACATACCTGAGGGGCCATTTTAAATCCACGGGGGGGGGGGGGGGGGCACAACTAGTATTGCTTTAGAGCCTTAAAAACACAAGGTAGGTTGGTCCTGCCACTATTCAAATGTACAAACATGTACAAATATGTATCTGAAATGTAGCCGTGCACATCGACAAACGTTGGTTTATATGATAACACGAGAAAGATATGGGGCCCACTACAACATGTGTATATGAAATGCAGCACTAGCTGCAGTAGGCCTACATATAATTAGCGCATACAAACACTCACATTTCAGCTCGACAGGATGAGCATCACTAGCTTATCAAAAACTCTTACAGGCTTCATAACTTAAACTTCAATAATTTAAACTATAGGCTACATTTCTGTTGAATTTGTGACATTTCGTATTAAGCGTAACAAGCCAAGAGTTTCAGAAAACCTAACTAAATCAAACTAAGTGAATATTCTATAGTCATAGCTGTTGTGAAATGTCCTACATGGCAGTAGCTCATTTGAATCTGCAGTGAATAAGAGTAAATGCCCATTCTGAGAGCAACACACACGCTATAGCAAGAGAGCAGGGAGGGGGCGAACAAGTAGGCTGTGTCATTTTCATCGTATTGACATGCCTTTTACAGTAGCCTATCATACAATGACTGTGTAATGGAAATGAATGAAAACAGAGTGAACATTTGTCTACTTGTTTCAGTAGGCTACACATGATATTGCTCCTGCAAATAAAATTTAAAAAACTTGTGCCTATCTGAAATTCAAGACAATGGACAGAAGGCTACTGCCAGTCAGCCTGATGAAAGGATGCACTTCCAATTTCAGCGTCACCTCAGAGCAAAACCAATCGGCAACATTGTTCCAATTCCCGTCAAATAACGCAAAGTTGTATATCTATCAATAGCAATTAGACCTGCAAAAGTAAGCAATGACATTAAGAATCACAGATAATTCTAAAATATGCATTGAAGTCAAAAGCAAAGGCCTAAACTGTACATTAAATGTAAAAAATCTGGCAAACAACCAGTAGGCTTACATGAGGGAAAAACTATTCATGAATAATTCTGGCATGATGGCCAGGGACATAAAGGTTGTAGTTTACCATTTAGACGAGTTGCAGCCTCCTCCATTCTGTGTTAAACCTCATGAGAAGTTTGAATTCATTGGCCTTCCTGGCGAAATTTACTTGTCAGGTCTTTCTCAATTGCCAACTGGACAAGCTGGGCTTTTCGTTGATATAACAGGCTGTGTCTGTGTTCACTGAATACGTTCTTCAGAGCGGAGAAGGAATTTTTGCACATTGCTGTAGATGTCCCAAATGTTAATCCAAATTCATGTTTCAGTGCCAACAGCACAGCTGGCATTGCTTGCAAAGGCCCGCCGTATCTTTGAAGAACACTGAGTGGGGTCCATTTGTTGTTGCTGGCTGTGGTTGCGATTTCACTTTGCAAGAATAAAAAAACTCAGCTTCCACTGGTTCTGTTTTTGTTAGATCCAACAGGCCGTCAGGTGGTAGGGGCTGGGGTAACGGAGGTACAGGTACTGTGATGCTACCCTCCTGCTGTTGGTCAGCAGGCAGTGTGGGGGATGGGCAAGTACTACATTTGCTGCTAAGCTCCTCAACCTCGGTGGTCAGGTCAGCAGGCTGCCCGGTGAGCTCAGCATCGCAGTCGACATGGTGGTCCTCAGTTGTTTTGCTCTTGGCAGTGCCCAGCCATTTTCGGATATCCATTCTGATTAGTCGGCTATAATTATTCAGCACACCACTACTAAAACGTAACAGATCTAGTAGCTACTAGCTAGTCTATTATTAGCTGTAGCTCTCTGGTAAGGTAAACAACTTCTTTCCCTCTCTGTGACAAATAAAAACATTACATTTGACCCCGTCCTGGGTGGGATCCAATGAGCTTCATAAATGTTTATTTATTTTATTTTTTATTTAACCTTTATTTAACTAGGCAAGTAAGTTAAGAACAAATTCTTATTTACAATGACGGCCTACCAAAAGGCAAAAAGGCCTGCTGCGGGAATGGGATTATTATAATTTTAAAAAATTCGACAAACACACATCATGACAAGAGAGACAACACAACACTACGTAAAGTGAGACCTAAGACAACAACATAGCAAGGCAGCAACACATGACAAAACAGGATGGTAGCAACACAACATGACAACAACATGGTAGCAACACAACATTGCAGCAGCACAACATGGTAGCAGCACAAAACATGTTACAAACATTATTGGGCAAGACAACACCACAAAGGGTAGAGACAACAATACATCATGCAAAGCAGACACAACTGTCAGTAAGACTGTCCATGATTGAGTCTTTGAATGAAGAGATTGAGATAAAACTGTCCCGTTTGAGTGTTTGTTGTAGGTTATTCCAGTCGCTAGCTGCAGCGAACTGAAAAGACGAGCGACCCAGGGATGTGTGTGCTTTGGGGACCTTAAACAGAATGTGACTGGCAGATCAAGGGTTTTATGTGGAGGATGAGGGCTGCTGTAGATATTTCAGATTGGGGGGAGTGAGGCCTAAGAGGGTTCAACCAGTGTGTCTTGCAACGGGTATATAGAGTTGACCAGTTTACAGAGGAGTATAGAGTGCAGTGATGTGTCATATAAGGAGCAATGGTGGCAAATCTAATGGTCAAATGGTAAAGAACATTGAGAGCACCCTCACCTGCCGATCTATAAAGTATGTCTCCCTAATCTAGCATGGTTAGGATGGTGATCTGAATCAGAGTTAGTTTGGAAGCTGGGATGAAGAGGAGCGATTACGATAGAGCAAACCAAGTCTAGATTTAACTTTAGCCTTCAACTTTGATATGTGCTGAGAGAAGGACAGTGTACCATCTAGCCATACTCCCAAGTACTTGTATGAGGTGACTACCAAAAGCTCTAAACCCTCAGAGGTAGTAATCACACCTGTGGGGAGAGGGGCATTCTTCTTACATGACCTTTGCTTTGGAGGTGTTCAGAACAAGGTTAAGGGCAGAGAAAGCTTGTTGGACATTAAGAAAGCTTTGTTGTAGAGTGTTTAACGCAAAATCTGGAGCGGGGTCAGATGAGTATAAGACTGTATCATCTGCATATACATGGATGAGAGAGCTTCCTACTGCCTGAGCTATGTTGTCGATGTAAATCGAGAAGTGTGTGGCCTAGGATTGAGCCTTGGGGTACTCCCTTGGTAACAGGCAGTGGCTGTGACAGCAGATTTTCTGACTTTATACACTGCACTCTTTGAGAGAGGTAGTTAGCAAACCAGGCCAAAGACTACAAGAATGCAATGGTCTACCGTATCAAAAGCTTTGGCAAAGTCAATACAAATAGCAGCACAACATTGCTTAGAATCAAGGGCAATGGTGACATCATTGAGGACCTTTAAGGTTGCAGTGACACATTCATAACCTGAGTTGAAAGCAGATTGCATACCAGATAGAATAGTATAGACATTAAGAAAGCCAGTTGATTATTGACAAGTTTTTCCAACAATTTTAATAAACTTGGCAAAATAGAAATAGGCCTATAACAGTTAGGATCAGCTTGATCTCCGCCTTTAAATAAATGATGAACTGTGGCTGCCTTCCAAGCAATGGGAACCTCCCCAGAGAGGAGAGACAGGCGGTCAGAGATAGGTTTGGCGATGATAGGAGCAGAAACCTTAATAAAGAAGAAAGGGTCTAAACCATCTGACCCAGATGTTTTTGGGGGTCAAGTTTACGGAGCTCCTTTAGCAGGTCAGACTCCGTCTGCAGGGAGAAACTTTGTAGGGGGGTAGGGGAGAAATAGGGAGGAGCATCAAGGCTAATCACATTAGGAGTGGTGGGAGATGAGGAAATGTTGGACGGGCAAGGAGGCATGGCTTAGTCAAATAGGAATACTGACTTAATGAAGGGGTGATTAAAGAGCTTAGCCATAGCAGTAGCCAGTAGCAACCACATCATCAACATTAAGGGACAAGGGCAGCTGTAAGGAGGAGGGTTTATTCTCCAGGTCTTTCGCAGTTAGACCCACAGAGAGAGAGAGAACTGCTCCTTAAAGTAACTAACTTTGACCTTTTGGATAGCCTGAGTGCACTTATTTCTCATTTTCCTAAACGAGAGCCTGTCAGCCTGAATCTGTGTGTGCTGAGCCTTTCGCCATATGCAATTCTTGAGATCACGTCGAACCAGCGGCTGAACCCGTTTTTATTTCTCATGTTCTTTATGGGACCGTGTTCGTTAACAATACCACTGAAAATATAAAAAAGGAGGTCCAAGCATCTTTGACAGAGGGGATCAATCTGATTTTATATCATTTTACAGAGGACAGTTAATGAATTAAGGCTTGCTCATGAAAGTTTTTTAGCAAGCATCTATGACAAATCAGGACAGGTAATTTCACTAAGCAGCCATTACGAATGCAGGCTGTAAAATAGTGATCACTAAGGTCATTACAGAAAACACCAGACTGATATCTATCAGGATTATTTGTGAGGATAACATCGAGGAGAGAAGCCTTTTCTGTGTGTTTGGAGTCACAGCCTTGTGGGATTGGTAATAATGAGAAGGATGTAGGGAGTCCCATTGCTTTAGGACTTAGTCAGGTGGTTTAAGCATATCCCAGTTTAGGTCACCTAGCAGGACAAATCCAGACTTAGTGTAAGGGGACAGGAGAGAGCCTAGGGCAGGTAGGGTACAGGCTGGTGCTGATGGCGGACGATAGCACCCAGAAACAGTCAACAAAGACCGATTTGATAGTTGAATGCTTAAAACAACCGAGCATTGAAGGTGATCCTTGGTAAAGATTGCCACTCCCCCACCTTTGGAAGATCTGTCTTGCCGAAAAAGGTTATAACCAGAAAGGTTAACATCAGTAACCATGTCTCAGTAATGACCAACACATCTGGATTGGATCTGTGAACCCATACTTTCAATTGATCCATTTTAGGTAATACACTTCTAGTGTTAATGTGCAGAAAACCCAGGCTTTTACGAGAGCAGAAATCAGTGAAGCAGATATCAGAGCACAAGTCAGAATTGGGGCTAGCAACAGTACATGGGCCAGGGTGTACATGTACATTTCCAAATATCATCAGCAGTAATACAATGAAAGCACGGCAGAGTACAGGGAGAGCTCTGCAATGTTGATTTATGACATTTGAATGTTCATTAGATGCCAACAAGATCATATTGTACAGCAATTTCATCAGGTAACATGAATACAAAGCCGGTGAGAGGTGGTTAGAATAGGATGGGAGGCCAAAAGTCTGTGTAACCAATAGAGAGTCAGAGTCCCAAGTGTGGGAACAAACATAGTCTGTCCCACAGTTGGCTAAATAAGAAAGTTCATAGTCAACAAAGCCTTCAGGAGTCATGAGGCAAACAGCAAAATAGCAAAAAGCACAATAAAAAACAGAAAATATATAACGACTTGGGGCCATTGTAAGTTCAGAGTAACTTGCCCCAACAGTGCCTGTGTGCTGGAGGCGAGCGAAAGCTCAGGAGAGAGGAGGGAATGTGGTGGGGTACCTGTACCAGACAGGGGGAGACAGGGCAGACGGTGAACAGGTGGAATCCAAGCAGCAGTGCAGTAGACAACGGGAGTTGGTGTCACAGTCACTTGGGAGAAGCTTTTATTTCTGGAGGCAGATTTCTTGTAGATAATACCAGTGGATGGTCTCTGAACAGCGGCAGAGGGTTTCAAAGGCCTCTGGATTTTGGTGGGGCAAGCTGCAAGAGACTCCTGTCACTTGCTGGGTCCAAAGGCCTCAACACCTCTCACTTCACACCTCAGTGCTAATTGAAGTTGTATCTGGTCTGTCCTAGCAGACCTGGCATCCTTTAGTCAGCATTAAGTCCCCACAAAGTCAAATATATCATCGTAATGTACTTTATTTTTCATTTTTCTTCTTCTTCTTGGCTTTCAAAATAGCATCAGACAAAACACTACTCACTCAGTTCCAGGTTGGATGGTATCCTCAGGTCTCTGCTGTTTGTTTGCCAGAGCACCCTCTGTATAGCATGGAAACAGGAAACCTCACATGCAGCTGTGTCTCTTTCATGACCTCTATCTAAATAAGGTAATGAATGCCCAATCAGAATGCATTTTTTAAATGTAACTACTACATATGGCATTATCACATCCCCCCTCCCTCCACCTCCTCAAATCATGGGGGGTCGATGTCCGGCTTTGCCACCCCGTAGAGCCGACTCAGGTAATAACTGCCATCAGAGCTGAAGTCAACAACTGCCCGCTGTTTTTTCTCAAAACATCTCTCCAGCAAGAACATTTGAACAGCATGAAGTCCACCGGTCAAATAAGAGCTTCCCTGGGATCAGTCAGTCTTGTGGGGAAGTGGAAAACACACATCGCTTGTCCCGGTGACACAACTCACTGCCCAGATTGACAAACGAGCACATTGGCTTGACATAAGTTGTCTGTAGCAATATGTTAGCATTCTGCTCCCTGGGTGGCCTTTCATGTGCTTAAGCTTTGAGTGGCTAGGAAGAATTGGCCCTGAGGACTCCAGGGCTTGAGAGGGCATGGAGGAGGAGGATTTTCCCTGCTTGACTGGTTATGAGACTCTGGAGGAAGAAACAATATGGAGGGATATCAACAAGTATGAGATACAGTAGAGACAGAGGGGAAGTCAGTGGGTTAATGAATTTACTCACAACACAGTGGGAATATGACATAGAGCAGATTGGCCTCTTAAGAGGTATGGCTGGTTGAGATATAATATTACAGAGAAGACAAGCACAAACCACATGATCTTCTCTTAGGAATTCATGGCTGTCAGCAATTGATTCATTTAAACATGCAATGGTAATGGATGTAAACACATGAACATAAAAGCTGTTGTATTGTACATACTGTATGTAGTGAATAGAGATGCTTCTGTTTGTGTCTGTGCTGCTGTTGTTGTAGTAGAGGGACTGCAACTTGTGTTCTGCTGTGTTGTGAGTTTTCTGCAGGACTGTACAGTATGTTCTAGTTTTGTGTTCTACTATGTGTTTAGCGTTGTAGGATTGTGTGTTCTGTGTTCTGTTGTGTGTTGTGTGTGGTCAGGACTGGGCCTTGCAGGAGTACAGCGGGGGTATCCTGTTAATGTCATGGCACCAGTGCTGCTGACATATTACCACCCCGGCCTCCGCAGGCCCTGTGGCAGGTAATAAACCCTGCTAACTGCTAAGCTGCTACTGTTCACCATCCTACCAGCGTGCAACACCAGTGAAATGCTGCATCTACCCTGTATATTTACCAACACACCTTCTATGACAGCCCTTACACTATACTCTTTCTCCACCCACATATTGTCTATGCCCTCTCCTTCCACCGTAACACACACACACACACACACACACACACACACACACACACACACACACACACACACACACACACACACACACACACACACACACACACAATCAGCCTCTGTATCCCCCATCCGGCCCCATAACAAACCCACACCAGCTAGCTCCTGAGCAACAATCTGAACCAACCTAAGGACGAGCAATATAATTGATGTCTTCTTCAGTAGGAGACATTAGTTGAGGCCCAAAACTGTACAGTTGAAAGAGATTGGGCAAAACCGTAAGTCTAGCTGCACATCTGATTGGCCGACGTACAGCAAATTGAGAAATGATGTGACTAAACTCAACAAAAAGAAAAATAAACTGTATTATGAAGCCAAGATCAATGATATAAAGAATGATGGGGAAAAAAACTTAGTAGTACTTTAAATGAAATTATGGGCAGAAAGAGAAATTCAACTCAATCTTTCATCGAATCAGATGGCTTTTTCATCACAAAACTATTGATTTTGCCAATTATTTTTTATAATTACTTCATTGGCAAAGTAGGGAAACTGAGGCAGGAAATTGACCCACAGCGATCAGTGAGCCATTGTATTCATTATTTAAAAAAAAAAGATTAATTATGAAAGAATTTTGTCAAGTTAGTATGGGAGAAGTGGAAACATTATTGTTATCCATCAATAATGACAAACCTGCTGGCATTGACAACTTAGTTGGAAAGCTACTGAGGGTGGTGGCTGACTATAGCCACTCCTATCTGTCATATTTTTTTATCTGAGCCTAGAGGAAAGTGTTTGTCCTCAGGCCTGGAGGGAAGCCAAAGGCATTCCGCTACCCAAGAATGGTAAAGCGGGCATTACTGGCTCTAACAGTCGACCTATCAGCTTGCTGCCAGCTCTTAGCAAACGGTTGGAGAAAATAGTGTTTGATCAAATACAATGCTATTTCTCTGTAAACAAATGAACAACAGACTTTCAGCATGTTTATAGAGCAGGACACTCAACATGTACTGCACTGACACGAATGACTGTGGGAGCGGCACTGTTAGATGTCAGGGATTCTATTGACCATAACCCGTTGGAGAAACAATGTATGTGTTATGGGTTTTCAACCTCTGTCATATTGTGAATTTTGAGCTATTTTTATAATAGAACACAGAGGGTTTTCTCCAATTGAAGCTTATGTTAAACATGTAAAGTGTGGTGTGTCTCAGGGCTTTTTACCAATGACCTGCCACTGGCATTAAACAAAGCCTGTGTGTCCATTGTCATAACTCTCCTGTGATGATCTGAAGGAACAGGTTACAGTGGGTCCGCTCTACAGCGTGCTCTCTCTCATAGAGGGGGGAGAGCGGGAAGTCCGCTGTTTTATGGCGGTCCTAAAATACACTGTATCTATGCTCTGTAGTGTTTGAGATTGGAATGTAAACTGTAACACAGAGAGAGACTTGGACATCAACATTTTGAATAATTAAACATTATTTATATTTTTGAGAATGTGGGAGTGGTCCGTCGACACTTAAGGGACAGTCATGTCGAGTTTGTCTCATTTGGCGATCTCATGAAGGATAGGAAACACACATTACTGTGCCTTTGCCTGTGTCCACTTCTCAATTAGGGGGTTTACATCTAAATGTTGTGAAACGTATATGATTACACATGAAACTATTTGTGAAAAGATGAAATGTGACGTTAGCCTTCTAAATGAGAGTATGGATTTTCATATAAAGTTTAACTAGTCAGTGGTCACGCCCCCGTGAGTACAGAAATTTACATCGGCGTCATGGAATCACCCCCATCTTCCACAGAGTACAAAACCCTCTCGTGACGAAAAGTTATAATAACAATTGAGTTAATAAAGCTTCACACAAACATGGTCTCTTTTTTGCCTTCTAGAGTAAGGCAGTTAAAAAATGCAGGCATTTCAGGCTAGCTCAGTGTTTTTTGGAGGACAAAGAACGCTGAGTTGCATCCAAAGAACACCATACCTACTGTGAAGCATGGGGGTGGAAACATCATGCTTTGGGGCTGTTTTTCTGCAAAGGGACCAGGACGACTGATCCGTGTAAAGGAAAGAATGAATGGGGCCATGTATCGTGAGATTTTGAGTGAAAACCTCCTTCCATCAGCAAGGGCATTGAAGATGAAACGTGGCTGGGTCTTTCAGCATGACAATGCTCCCAAACACACCGCCCGGTCAACGAAGGAGTGGCTTCGTAAGAAGCATTTCAAGGTCCTGGAGTGGCCTAGCCAGTCTCCAGATCTCAACCCCATAGAAAATCTTTGGAGGGAGTTGAAAGTCCGTGTTGCCCAGCAACAGCCCCAAAACATCACTGCTCTAGAGGAGATCTGCATGGAGGAATGGGCCAAAATACCAGCAACAGTGTGTGAAAACCGTGTGAAGATATACAGAAAACGTTTGACCTCTGTCATTGCCAACAAAGGGTATATAACAAAGTATTGAGATAAACTTTTGTTATTGACCAAATACTTATTTTCCACCATAATTTGCAAATAAATTCATTAAAAATCCTACAATGTGATTTTCTGGATTTTTTTCTCATTTTGTCTGTCATAGTTGAAGTGTACCTATGATGAAAATTACAGGCCTCTCTCATCTTTTTAAGTGGGAGAACTTGCACAATTGGTGGCTGACTAAATACTTTTTTGCCCCACTTTAATTTGGTATTGAAAATCACATCTTTTCGATTTAGTGTGATCCTTGTCCCTGCTTTCCATCGCTAAGCCGCGATGGGCTATATTTGGAGACTTTGGAGACTTTGAGCTGCACACAGGCCTCTGAGTGGTCCGTTGTCAGCCGCCTGCGAGGGGGCTCAGGATTGACTTCATGTGTAAAAAGTTCCTTTCACATAGATACGTGGATCCAAATGCTGAAGGCATTGCACATGCAACCTTCAGACTGTCAAATTTCATTGGCAGGCTCTTCCAACAGTGAATAAGGGAGGACCCTTGATCTTTCTCAGTCCCTTCCAGTTCTTTGCACAGCTCCGTGAATTTTGATGACCAAAGGGAGGATGCCTTTAGCTTGATCTGCTGCATTTCAAAGTCCTCGGTACACTCCGATAATGTCAGTACTGATGGTGTGTCGCGTTGACAGCCCTTTGAATTACCTGAAGTAGCGGAACTTTCCACTTTGAATATCCCGCAAGTAGATGTCTAGCTTGGCAACGATTGGCTTGCACCCTTGAGCTCATTGAGGTGACCTGTTATGTCAGTGAGAAACATCAGTTTTACAAGCCAATCCTCCTCCTCAAGCACTGGGTAGTTTTGGCCCTTTTCAGACAGACAGGTTTTAACCGTATCCAAACACTTCACAAACCGTTCCAGAACCTTCCCTCCACTTAACCACCTGGCGCTGCAGTGGAGAGGCAAGTCTTTGTGAATTTGTTCCATCTTTTCCAGCAGTGACCGAAACTGTCTGTGTGTCAAAGATGAGCGAGCAACAAGGAAATTCACGATTTTAACTATAGTATTGGAATTTGAAATCTTGGGACACAGATTCTCTTGGTGAATGATATAGTGAAATTTAACCACGGGGTGGCCAATCTTATCTTCAATCAACTTTGCGAATCCTTTATGTTTCCCCACCATAGCATGGACACCATCAGTTGTAATAGAGAATATGTTTTTAACATCGACACCCTCTCCTCAAAATGATCAGTGAAGGCTTTTGCTACATCTTCCTCTTCAGTAGTACCATGCATGGGTTATAGACAAAGCAGGTCCTCATGTACCTGCTCTGAGTCACAGTATCTTGCAACACCTGCCAGACATGGAATGTCATTCACATCCACACTCTCATCAAGGTATAGACAATCTTGATGGGAAACTATTAAGAATAGTAGCATATCTTTAACCAAAACCTAAAGGAGTGTGTTTGTCCACATGTGGAAGGAAGTTAAAGTAATTCTGCCTAAAAATAGTAAAGCATTATTAACAGCCGCCGATCAGTTTGCTGCCTGTTCTTAGAAAACTGATGAAGATAATTGTGTTTGACCAAATACAATGCAATTTTTTAGAGAGCAAGTTAACTATGGACTTTCAGCATTCATACATCAAAATGTATTTGCCACATGCGCCATATACAGCAGATGTAGCCTGTACAGTGAAATGCTTACTTACAAGCCCTTTTCCAAAAATGCGAGTTAAAAAGTACGAAAAAAGTGCAAATAATTCACAAAGGAAATAGTAACTCAATAATATAACAATAACAAGACTATATACAAGGAGAACCGAAACCAAGTCAATGTGGTAAAATGTACATATTTCTGTCCTGTTGCCTTGCCACTTTGTCACTACTTACAGTACCAGTCACAATGTTGGACACACCTTCTCATTACAGAGTTTTTCTTTATTTTTACTATTTTCTACATTGTAGAATAATAGTGAAGACATCACAACTCTAAAATAACACATATGGAATCATGTAGTAATGTACAAATATTCTTCAAAGTAGCTACTCTTTGCCTTGATGAGAGCTTTGCACACTCGTCACTGTCACAGTCGTCCTCCTCTTCATCTGAAGAGGAGAGGCGAGAAGGATCGGAGGACCAAAATGCGGCGTGGCAGGTGTTCATGATGAATATTTAATAAAAGAAAACACTGAACACTGAATACAAACTATACAAAAACAATAAACAAATAACGACCGTGAAGCTATAAATGAGACCTGCAACTAACATAGACAATCACCCACAAACAAACAGTGAAACCCAGGCTACCTAAGTATGATTCTCAATCAGAGACAACTAATGACACCTGCCTCTGATTGAGAACCATACTAGGCCGAAACATACAAACCCCAAATCATAGAAAAACAAACATAGACTGCCCACCCCAACTCACGCCCTGACCATACTAAATAAATACAAAAACAAAGGAAATAAAGGTCAGAACGTGACAGTACCCCCCCTCAAAGGTGCGGACTCCGGCTTCAAAACCTTAACCTATAGGGGAGGTTAACCTATAGGGGAGGGTCTGGGTGGGCGTCTGTCCGCGGTGGCGGCTCTGGTGCGGGACGTGGACCCCACTTCACCATAGTCTTAGTCCGCCTCATTGTCCACCTCCGTGGCTTCCTTTGGGGGGTGTGTTTCTATGTTTTGGTTGGTCAGGGTGTGATCTGAGTGGGCATTCTATGTTGTGTGTCTAGTTTGTCTGTTTCTGTGTTTGGCCTGATATGGTTCTCAATCAGAGGCAGGTGTTATTCATTGTCTCTGATTGGGAACCATATTTAGGTAGCCTGTTTGGTGTTGGGTATTGTGGGTGATTGTTCCTGTCTTTGTGTTTGTTGCACCAGATAGGGCTGTTTCGGTTTTCCACGGTTTCTTGTTTTGTATTATGTTCATGTTTAGTTTTCTTATTAAAAAACATGAACTTCAACCACGTTGCATTTTGTTCCGCCTCTCCTTCCCAGGAAGAATCTCATGACAGAATCACCCACCACTACAGGACCAAGCGGCGTGGTGACAGGCAGCAGCAGCAAGAGCAGCGCAAGGAGGACTGGACATTGGAGGATGACACCCTCCTGGACGGTAAAGGACCCTGGGCACAGCCAGGAGAATATCGCCGCCCCAAAGAAGAGCTGGAGGCGGCGAAGGTGGAGAGGCGCTGGTATGAGGAGGCAGCACGGCGGCGTGGATGGAAGCCCGAGAGTCAGCCCCAAAAATCTCTTGGGGGGGAGGCACACAGGAAGTGTGGCGAAGCCAGGTAGGAGACCTGCGCCAACTTCCTGTGCTTACCGGGGGGCTAGAGAGACCGGGCAGGCACCGTGTTATGCTGTGAAGCGCACGGTGTCCCCAGTGCGGGTGCATAGTCCGGTGCGGTACATACCAGCTCAGAGTATCGGCCGGGCTAGAGTGGGCATCGAGCCAAGTGCCATGAAGCCGGCTCTACGCATCTGGTCTCCAGTGCGTCTCCTTGGGCCGGCTTACATGGCACCAGCCTTGCGCATGGTGTCCCCGGTTCGCCTGCATAGCCCAGTGCGGGCTATTCCACCTCGCCGCACTGGCAGGGCAACCGGGAGCATTCAACCAGGCAAGATTGGGCAGGCTCGGTGCTCAAGAGCTCCAGTGCGCCTGCACGGTCCGGTCTATCCGGTACCACCTCCATGCACCAGCCCTCCGGTGGCAGCCCCCCGCACCAGGCTGTCTCTCCGTCTCATCCCTACAGGTGCTCCCGCCTGTTCAGCGCTGCCGGAGTCTCCCGCCTGTTCAGCGCTGCCGGAGCTACCCGTCTGCCCAGCGCCGCCAGTCTGCAAGGAGCCACCAGCGCCGCCAGTCTGCAAGGAGCCGCCAGCGCCGCCAGTCTGCAAGGAGCCGCCAGCGCCGCCAGTCTGCAAGGAGCCGCCAGCGCCGCCAGTCTGCAAGGAGCCGCCAGCGCCGCCAGTCTGCAAGGAGCCGCCAGCGCCGCCAGTCTGCAAGGAGCCGCCAGCGCCGCCAGTCTGCCAGGTGCCGCCAATCTGCCAGGAGCCGCCAGTGCCGCCAGTCTGTAAGGAGCCGCCAGTGCCGCCAGTGAGCCAGGATCCGCCAGAGCCGGCAGTCAGCCAGGATCCGCCAGAGTCATCAGCCAGTACGGAGCTGCCCCTCTGTCCCGAGCTGCCCCTCTGTCCCGAGCTGCCCCACAGTCCAGTGGGTTCATTTAGAATGGTCGCCGTGGTTAGGAGGCCACGGAAGCAGACAATGGGGGGTACTGTCACACCCTGACCATAGTTTGCTTTGTATGTTTTGGTTGGTCAGGGTGTGATCTGAGTGGGCATTCTATGTTGTGTGTCTAGTTTGTCCGTTTCTGTTTTTGGCCTGATATGGTTCTCAATCAGAGGCAGGTGTTAGTCATTGTCTCTGATTGGGAACCATATTTAGGTAGCCTGTTTGGTGTTGGGTTTTGTGGGTGATTGTTCCTGTCTTTGTGTTTGTTGCACCAGATAGGGCTGTTTCGGTTTTCCACGGTTTCTTGTTTTGTATTATGTTCATGTTTCGTTTTCTTATTAAAAAACATGAACTTCAACCACGTTGCATTTTGGTCCACCTCTCCTTCCCAGGAATAATCTTGTGACAGTCACACTTTTGTCTGTAGTGTCTTTTTCGTTGTGTAGGACCCCAGTATGACTAGCTGTCATCATTGATGTCAGATAATGACGATTATAGTACAATACATAAATGGACAGGAGAGAGGGTGATGGAGAGAGCAGGAAAGATGGATGTAGAGAACAAGAGGGAGAGAGACTACTGTATATGTACACATCTACCTCAATTACCTCGTTCCCTTACACATCGACTCAGTACTGATACCCCATGTACTGTATATAGCCAAGTTATCATTACACATTGTGTATTCATTCCTCGTGATATAATTAAATTGTTGGGAAGGGCCTGCATTGTTGGGAAGTGCCTGTAAGTAAACATTTCACTGTTAGTCTACACCTGTTCGTTACAAAGCATGTGACAAATAAAATGTGATTTGATTTGATGTAGGTACGTGTAAAAGTAACTAGGCTATCAGGATAGATAAGAAACAGAGTAGCAGCAGCATGTGTGAAAGTGTGTCTATATGTGAGCTCGGACCCAGTGATGTACTGTGCCGTACGCACTACCCTCTGTAACTCCTTACGGTCAGATGCCAAGCAGTTACCATTCCAAGTGGTGATGCAGCCAGTCAATATGCTCTCAATGGTCCAGTTGTAGAACTTTTTGCCAAATCTTTTCAGCCTTCTGAGAGGGAAGAGATGTTGTCGTGCTCTCTTCACGACTCCGTTGGTGTGTTTGGACCATGAAAGTGATGTGGACATCGATGAACTTGAAGCTCTCGACTGCTCAGTCGATGTGAACGGGGTCGTGATCTGCCCTCCGTTTCCTGTAGTCCACGATCAGCTCCTTTGTCTTGCTGACTTTGAGGGAGAGGTTGTAGCCTGGCACCACACTGCCAGGTCTTTGACCTCCTCCCTATTGGTTGTCTCATCGTCATTAGTGATCAGGTCTACCACCGTTGTGTCGTTGGCAAACTTCATGAGAGTATTGGAGTAATGCGTGGCAATGCACTCAAGAAGGGCACACACATTGTAGTGCACTGACTCAGATGACAGATGATTGGTTAAAATAAATGGATAATAAGATGATAGTTGGAGCTGTATTGTTAGATTTCAGTGCAGCCTTTGATGTTATTGAAGAAACTCACTTGCTATGGCTTTACATCACCTGCCATCACATGGTTGGAAAGTTATTTATCCAATAGAACCCAGAGATTGTTCTTCAATGGAAGCTTCTCTAACATCAGATATGTACAGTGTGGTCCCTCAAGGCAATTGCCTTGGGCCATTACTCTTCTCTATTTTTACATGATTTGCCACCGGTCTTACACAAAGCTAGAATGACTATGCATGCGGATGACTCCACACTCTACATGTCAGCACCCAAAGCCAGTGAGCTCACTGAAATAAGGAGTTACGATCAGTAACGGGTGATTAATAATAAACTGGTATTAAATACATATAAAACAATTGTATTTGCTTCAAAACATTCTCTAAGAATGGAGTTTTGTGCATAAAGGGTGTGACCGTTGAGGTAGCTAAACTTCCAGGTGTGTAACGAGTGCGCTGAGAGTTGGGAAGCAAGTTCAGGGAGTGAGTGTTTTAATAAATAAAAGAAACAATGAACAAAACACAACTAACGCACCAACATGAAAACAGAGTTAATAACACCTGGGGAAAGAACCAAGGGGAGTGACAGCTTTAGGGAAGGTAATCAAGGATGTGATGGAGTCCAGGTGAGTGTCATGAGGCACAGGTGCGCGAGAAGATGTTGACAGGTGTGCGGGATAATCAACAGCCTGATGACCTAGAGGCCAGAGAGGGAGTATACGTGACAAGGTGTAACATTGGATGGTCAATTATCATGGTGATATTGACCAAGTTACTGTGAAGAAGTGTGTCTGTTATAAAAAGATGTTCTCTATTTTTTACACAAAAAACAACTGTACTAGTTGTTCAGGCTCTGGTTTTGTCCCATCTTGATTACTGTCTGGTAATATGGTCAAATGCAGCAAAGAAAGACAGGACAAAGTAGCACGCCTTGCCCTTATGTGCACATACAGAACTAACATCACCAACATGCATGCCAGTCTTTCCTGGTAGAGGGTTGATGATTTAACTACATCTCTTGTAGTTTTTATGATAAATATTACTGTGATGAAAATTCCAGATTGTTTGCATTATCAAATAACATTCAGCTCAGACACCCATACTGTACACGCCCCACAAGACATGCCAGCAGGGGTCTCTTCACAGTCCCCAAGTCCAAAATGAATTCAGGACAACGCACAGTATTATACAGGGCCACGGTCGCATGGAACTCCCATCACCAATTACTCAAGCAAACATCAAAATGACCTTTAAAAAATGTATTAAACAACATCTCATGGAACGGCAGGACACAACCACAAGCACCCGCACACACAGACACTCTAACACACATTATCTCTAAGTTGTATTGTTTGTATATAGTTGTATTTAAAATGTGTGTGACTGTCCTTGTCTATCAGTGTATCAGTGTTTTGTTACTGGTCATGTGTTGTGTGCTTTGTGGACTACAGGAAGAGTAGCTTCTGCAAAAGTGAATGGGGATCCAAATAAACCAATAATGAACAAATAAGGTACATATAGAACCCAAAAGAATCAGTGGACTAGCCAAACCTCTCATTATATATCTCATCCAATCCCATGAAGTACTATACGATTACTGAATATGATGAATAATGTAAGAAACTGTAATTACTTTTAAGAGCTCCCCAATGAATGGAAGCCCTAACCAGGGGATGAGGTCGTTTTAATAAGAGAGAGAGTGTGTTTACCGTCTATTATTGTGCAGGACAGCCCAACACATGAACATCAGCCACTCACATGTGAGTGATCCGTATATATATATATATATATATATATATATATATATATATATATATATATATATATATATATATATAGAGAGAGAGAGAGAGAGAGAGAGAGAGAGAGAGAGAGAGAGAGAGCATTCAGTTGTTGAAAGGCAATGTTGGTAAAGTGACCCCAGAGATTCATGGATAAGTAAGCCTACACATCCATAATGCATACAGAGTAAATACTGTGCACAGAAAAGAGAAGTAGCAAATTCACTCCCCCCAAAACACATCCTTCTGAAAATGGTATCTGTTAGGAGACTTGGACATTGTTTTTTAGTTATAGATGTTGATAGTCAGTGGAAAAAGTTGCAAGTCTTGTGTAATAGTACCAAATGCCATTTCAGAATGGAGTGTTCTGCTGCAGGCTCTCTCGCCAAGGCTTCAAAGTAATATGAGGTCCCGTTTACTTGACAAGGGTTTAATATTGCAACACTCCAAGTACAACAAATATTTCTATGCCTGTGAACACAATTTCAGATGTCTTTGTTTGAGAAGTTCTAATGTTAATATCTCAATCAAATGTAATAACATATACTGCTCTGCTTAGAGCATATTGTTAGTGCAGGTGTCATTTTTCATTATCACTCTGATTTCATACATAATCACCAACTCGCTTGTTTCAGGAAGCAAATAAATTGTACTCATCGATGAAATTTGTTCCTATCTAGCATTGGCAGGCAATGAAATAACCGTGATAAACCTCTCAATGCGAAGACAGCTGGCAGGGAGTGGTAACTGTTGTCGTGACTTGACTTTAACATTAATCTGAAGACTTATTTATTTCATGAACTAACTATGTTTAATTGTTACCCGATTAAATTCATCTTATAACAATTAACTCATTAGGATCAGGGGCACCACGAGAGCATTCTTTAAAGAGTTACCATCTCCCGAATTAAACTCTAAAAGGTCTTTACCTATCACATCTATAAACAGTCAACTTATTAATCATAACCTCGTATTATATCATCATTCTGAACAGTCGTAACCTCCTTGCATCTGCAAAAACCTGAGCCTTACTTATGATTCAGTACTACAGAAATTGTTTAAATTATTTATTTACTAGCTAATTAAATGGGAACACAGGAAAAACATACACACTCTGTATCAGGTATCAAGGTAAGACCCAGATGCAGACCATGTTAAAGTAAGAATGTTTATTACAGCAACAGGGGCAAAGGTACAGGACGACAGGAAGGCTCAGGGTCAGGTCAGGCAGAGGTCGGTAATTCAGAGGTGGGGCAAAGGTACAGGATGGCAGGCAGGCTTAGGGTCAGGCAGAGTGGTCAGGCGGGTTGGTACTGAATCAGGACATGCAAGGGTCAAAAACCAGGAGGACTTGAAAAGAGAGACTGGGGAAAAGCAGGAGCTGACACAAAAACGCTGGTTGGCTTGACAAACAAGACAAACTGTCAACAGGCAAACAGAGTACACAGGTATAAATAGACAGGGGATAATGGAGGCAAACACAGGTATAAATACACAGGGGGGTGGAGACAATCACAAAGACAGGTGAAACAGATCAGGGTGTGACACTCTGCACCGGTTATTGACTGGAGACTTAATACACTGAAAACAGGTCCCTAGTGGAATGACAACAACATGGCTGCTTGTTAAAGAAGAGATGGAGATGGAGAGAGAGAGGGACAGAGACACTTGGTACATTCAGAAACAACTTTCGCCTACAGTAACCAAATACGAACCGCTGCCCGCTTTGAGTAAAAAATGAATGTATTTACGTGAAATGCCTGGGTTCGCCATGGATCTCTCGGTGAACAGGGCAGCCTTGGAAAGGGGGTTGGACTTTTTTGTGGCACGCTTGTAAGGCTCTGATTGTCCGAAATGGTTCCAACAAGTCTTCTACTGTTGTCCTTCTTTGTAGTTGTCCGTTATCCGGTGACTTGTCATGTAGTCCTGAGCAGAATTACAGAGTTAATTTTCACGCTTGAAAATTCGCTCTTGAAGATGCATAATTTTTCATATTACATGCACAATGCATAGTATGGAAACTTCATATATGTTGTGGGTATACTTTCCAAGTTACAGTATTTCCTTTATAACATTTTTAATGACATTACAAAATAACAAAGAAAATTACATTCATGTTCTATATGGCCTCTGACTATTCCCCACATTCTACATTAGAAATATTGTTCAAGTATTTGCTTTTGAACATGTTAGAGTTTCAGCAGGAAAAAGGTCTGTTGAGACAAGCACATTCCTTTGGTGAATTTGGAGAGCGCAAGCCTGGATTTTCTCCCTTGAAATACAACAGGACGTGAGTTTTTAATCCTCACAAGTTCTTTCCTTCCCCTCTATGGGTGAAAGGGGGTCTGATTGAAGTTATTCATTGCAAACCTAATCTGACCTATTTGGAGTCTCATGGTCAGTCATGACAATGTCTTCATGAACTCTCCTTCCCAGGATCCACTGGGCCAGCAGTGAAAAAAAATGGTACCCTGCCCCAGATCTGTGCCTCAACACAATGCAATCTCGGAGCTCTACGGACCATTCCTTCAACCTCATGGCTTGGTTTTTGCTCGGACATGCACTGTCAACTGTGGGACCTTATACAGACAGGTGTGTGCCTTTCCAAATCATGTCCAATCAATTGAATTTACCACAGTTGGACTCCAATCAAGTTGTAGAGACATCTCAAGGATCATCAATGGAAACAGGATGCACCTGAGCTCAATTTTGAATCTGATAGCAAAGGGTTTGAATACTTATGTAAATAAGGTATTTCTGTTTTTATTTTGAATACATTTACAAAAATGTTGTCATTATGCTGTATTGCTGAGTAAAACATGTTGTTGTGTTGACTAAACATCCACTTGAGAGGGAAATGGGGTTGCTCACAGATATGTAAAGACGTTTAATGTGATTGAATTATCTCTGACATATAGTACAGTGCACACTCTGTTTGCTTTGTGGAAATGTTTTCATTTAGGGCCCGAATCCAACCAGAGTTTAGCGCAAGTAAATGGAAAGTAATTTATTTTTCATGCACTTTACTCTCTATGTGTATTCTGACCTTGAACTTTAGCATGAGAATAGCGTGCTATTCACCTGCTATTCATTTTGGGAGGATATCTAAAACATGAAGGTGTGGCTGAGGTGTGTCCACCTTATTCTGCACTTGACGTAGCCCTTTCCACCAGTCAATGACCAAAAGTGCCCTCTTTGGCCTCATGTGTGGAATGTTTGAATATTTTTCATAATAAAGTTGTTGTTTTTAAAGATGAAAATCCAATGTTTCTATGTAAAACCATTTTGTTTTATTTCAGACTTCTGTGACGTATATCAAGTGTAATATTGGGATGCAAACTTAAAATTGAATACATTTAAACTACATTTAAACTATATCTGACATGGTACAGGTGCCTTATTCTTTGCAAGCCCTTGTGTGAAGTGTATACTTTTGCTTCAAAGTATACTGAACAAAAATATAAACGCTACATGCAACATTTTCAATGATTTTACTGAGGTACAGTTCATATAAAAAAGTAAGCCAATTGAAATGAATGAATTAGACCCTGATCTATGGAGTTCACCTGATTGGGCAGGGGTACAGCCATGGGTGGGCTTGGGAGGGCATAGGCCCAGCCACTGGGGAACCAGGCCCAGCCATTCAGAATAGGTTTTTCCCCACAAAGGGCTGTAATTACAGACAGAAATACTAATCAGTTTCCTCAGCAGTCCGTGTGGCTGGTCTCAGATGATCCTGCAAGTGAAGAAGCCAGATGTGGAGGTCCTGAGCTAGTGTGGTTACACATGGCCTGCAATTGTGAGTCAGGTTGGACGTACTGCCAAATTCTCTAAAACGACGTTGGAGGCGGCTTGTGATAGAGAAATCAACATTCAATTATCTGGCAACAGCCCTGGTGGACATTCCTGTAGTCAGCATTCCAATTGCATGCTCCCTCAAAACTTGAGACATCTGTGGCATTGTGTTGTGTGACAAAACTGCACATTTTAGAGTGTCCTTTAATTGTCCCCAGAACAAGGTGCAAGACAAAACTACCTAGAATCACTCTGACCCTCATTTAGCCCACTGCAGTAAAAGGTTAATTCCCTAATAATTCTACCTCCTTTACGCACAAGGAAACCATGAATAAGGTCTAGCAAACCTACAGGTTCAAAGTGGAAAAAGCATAGACTAAATTTTTCCCGATATAAATAACACCATTCTCCATGCACTGTAATCTACAACTAGATAAGAGTGTTTGATAAGAACTAGGTAATTGAGTAATCTTGTTTGGATAAGTGAAGGGTAAATGACACTTGTATTAGATATTTGTTTACCTTATAATCGCTGTAAACAAATGTTAAACTAGTCATATGGCAGCCAACTGAAGCATATCAACACATCAACTTTTCCACAGTAAAATGTAGACAATGCTGCAATTGTACAGCCTTTTATCTTGCAGGGATGGGCACTCTTGAATGTCTTAATTATAGGGTACCCCAACTTTCTCGGTTTCCTATTTCTATCCTGTTGTTTTATGATTCATGAATACTTCTCTAACGCTAAATAATAATCTACAAAATCAGAGTATTTTTAATTCTACCAATTGGTGCTGAAACTGAGATGAAAATGATATATTCTATTGAGTCTGTCATCAAAATTCTAACTTAAAGCTACACCATATTTAAAGGGATGGCTTAAGACAAACGTACTGAAAACCCTAGTGAATAAAAACTCCACAATAAAATATGTTGGCCAGCAAGTGGGAGGGATTTCAGTGGTTGAATTACATTTATTCCACATGCGCACAAGGGAACTAAGCCTGCAAAACCTGTTATGCACCTTCACACAGTAAGTCTGAATACCAGCTACTGAGAAGTATGTAGGAAAGACGTGTGTAAGAAAGATGTCATTTCCTAAGTCGGAATCGGGCCCTTAAAGAAATGTAATGCTTGTACCCTATAATGTGCAGGAAAAGACCTATACTGAAGAAAAAAAACTTTTACTTTTGACTGCATTGTACTGCTTGGTTCAATCCATATCATGGAAAGTTCAGCTCTTTTGAAATTGAAATTGAATTGCAATGTTCCTGCGATCGCAGAGACTGCATTCACGGTAAATGATGCATATGTCGCATATGTCAGCTCAATCGAAAATTACCTTTAAATTGCTCAGCAGTGCTGAACTTCCGTGATACGGATTGGATCGACCAGATTCCCTACAGTCGTATTAAGCCGTAAATCAAATCATTTCGTAACATCAAATCAAATTATACAGTTATCAGCCTCTGAGTTATTCCATTAGAGAAGAATTCGGAAATGATTATAGGCTAACAAGATCAGTAGTGTGTCAAATCAAATTTACATGCATTTCACTCTCAAATGGCATGGACAGTACACCAGTAGAATGGTAAATAGAGGACAATACAATACGTAGCCTTCTCCTATATTCCACATTTCTTCATGTTTGCTCAGCAGGTAGTCATCAATGTAGGTTTCATTTGCATTAAATGAGTTATCTTTGTTAAAAGAGAAATAAATAGATGGACGCCACACTCTCTTATCCTAGAGGATCACGCTCATTTCAAAACCTGATTTTGACTGGGTTTTGAAAAGCACATTTATGATATGCTGTTTTTCCCAAAGAGCAGCAAAAACCTTCTAACGCAGCTTTGGAGGATCGCCCGGCAGTGCTCACTCACTCATTCAAATACACACATGCACCAACCCACACACGCACACACAATGCACTTCCACACACTTGGATGAGTGTGAGATGGATGAACCAGTCATACAAGGATTACGTCCTAGTGAAAGTGATTTAATCGCTATCGCTCGATTGCACAGTTGATGGAAAAGCTGTTTTGTCAGGCCCAGGCTCCCTGGTAGGGGTATATCTCTGGTAGGGGTATATCTCTGGTAGGGGTATATCCCTGGTAGGGGTATATCCCTGGTAGAGGTATATCCCTGGTAGAGGTATATCCCTGGTAGAGGTATATCCCTGGTAGAGGTATATCCCTGGTAGGGGTATATCCCTGGTAGAGGTATATCCCTGGTAGAGGTATATCCCTGGTAGGGGTATATCCCTGGTAGAGGTATATCCCTGGTAGAGGTATATCCCTGGTAGGAGTATATCCCTGGTAGGGGTATATCCCTGGTAGGGGTATATCCCTGGTAGAGGTATATCCCTGGTAGGGGTATATCCCTGGTAGAGGTATATCCCTGGTAGAGGTATATCCCTGGTAGGGGTATATCCCTGGTAGAGGTATATCCCTGGTAGGGGTATATCCCTGGTAGGGGTATATCCCTGGTAGGGGTATATCCCTGGTAGGGGTATATCCCTGGTAGAGGTATATCCCTGGTAGGGGTATATCCCTGGTAGGGGTATATCCCTGGTAGGGGTATATCTCACACCGGCGGTTCTTGATCTCCATCCGTGCCATGTCGTATTATTTGTCTCCGTTATCACTTGCTTGCAGTGGATCAACCGCTTGTTCTCACTGGTTTCGTTTAAACCAGTCCAATTACATTAAGCCAGCAGCACCACATCTCTTTGCGTGTCAATTTGTGGGCCCCTGGAGAGCCAAGAGACAGAGCCATTTGGTCTCTGATTTTGGCACTTTAGACAGGAACCACAGGACAAATAGGTCCCGTGTGGGTCAGAATTCATTTCAATGTGCAATATGTGGGCATATGGTGTAGTATCTCACCTGGTGTACCTAATACCAACACACCAGTGGAGCCTGGTGACATGAACAATTTAGGTTAAGCGGGTGCGCTTCTTAACACGCACCCGCTTAACCAGCCGCACCAATGTGTCGGAGGAAAGAGACACTGTTCAACTGACAACCAAGGTCAGAATGCAGGCGCCCGGCTCGCCACAAGGAGTCGCTAGAGCGTGACGAGCCAAGTAAAACACCCCCGGCCAAACCCTCCCCTAACCCGGACAATAATGGGCCAATTGTGCGCCGATCACGGCCGGTTGTGACACAACCTGGAATCGAACCCGGGTCTGTAGTGACACCTCTAGCACTGCGATGCAGTGCCTTAGACCGCTGCGCCAGCCCAAAGACTAATTATTTTAAACTAAAGCAATTAATAAAGACATTTATCGTGCAATGAGAGGGCTACTTACACGGTGTTGGGAAGGGATCACAGCAGTGATTGAATTAAGGTATGAGGCATGAGTTGAGGTGTTCAGAGGCTTGACCTCAGTGCAGGACAGGCTCATCATGGATAAGAAGAGATCAACTCTTCAACTGAGGGCAGGACAGGAATTGACTGGGAAGACAAAAAACAATAACATCATACACTACACAGTTAGACAAAGGAGCCAAGAATGAGTTAGTCCAAGCAAGGAATAAAATCATTGATGTGTAATAATGTGATTGTGTTTCTCTACGTGATTGACTCTACAACAGTAATGACAGAAAATGTGCAGGTCTACTGACAGTGCTTGGAGAGGAATGTGCCAGTGGATGAGCAGGCACATGAGACATGGCTTCAGTTCATGTCAGGAGAAAGTTGACAATGGTAGTGGAGTGGAGTGGTCATCACCTTTTAAATCAGGGAAGAGGAGGGGACTTAGCTGTAAATACAAATAGCAGATATGTTCCATTACAGCAGCGACTTTATGATAGGTTTGGGCAACACGTGTCTCCATGAAGTTAAACTTAGACATCTTAGAATTTCCAATGTCAAACACAGACGGCTCATCTCTCCCACTTGATACATCAAAGTAGTGTCACACCCTGATCTGGTTCACCTGTCCTTGTGCTTGTCTCCACTCCCATCCAGGTGTCACCCATCTTCCCCATTATCTCCTGTGTATTTATACCTGTGTTCTCTGTCTGTCTGTGCCAGTTCGTCTTGTTTGTCAAGTAAACCAGCAGTTTTGTCTCAGCGCCGGATTTTCCCCAGTCTTTCTTTTCTCGCCCTCCTGGTTTTGACCCTTGCCGGTCCTGACTCTGAGCCCGCCTGCCTGACCACTCTTTCTGCCCCTGAGTCTGCCTGCCATCCTGTACCTTTGTCCCATTTCTGGATTACTGACCCCTGCCTACCCTGAGCCTGCCATCCTGTACCTTTGCCCCATTTCTGGATTACTGACCCCTGCCTACGCTGAGCCTGCCATCCTGTACCTTTGCCCCATTTCTGGATTACTGACCCCTGCCTACCCTGAGCCTGCCATCCTGTACCTTTGCCCCATTTCTGGATTACTGACCCCTGCCTACCCTGAGCCTGCCATCCTGTACCTTTGCCCCATTTCTGGATTACTGACCCCTGCCTACCCTGAGCCTGCCATCCTGTACCTTTGCCCCATTTCTGGATTACTGACCCCTGCCTACCCTGAGCCTGCCATCCTGTACCTTTGCCCCATTTCTGGATTACTGACCCCTGCCTACCCTGAGCCTGCCATCCTGTACCTTTGCCCCATTTCTGGATTACTGACCCCTGCCTGCTCTTGACCTGTCTTCTGCCTGCCCCTGTTGGATTATTAAGTTGTTGTTAACGCATCATTGTCTGCAACTGGGTGAAACCTGAAACGTTTCTCAGTAATGCCCTGATCATCCACATACCTGACTATAACTGACAACTGCGAGTAGACTGGTGGCACCATAGGTCCCAGAGTGGTGGGGCATTATTTTTGCTTATCTGGTAACCTAACCTGGGAAATGATGGATCATATAGGGTATGACAGTGATGAATCAGTTGTAAAAAGGTTTTATATAGACTATGATGGGAACAGTTTTTCTAATCCGGTCACATGGTTTAAAAAAAAAAACTATTTTTAAACCCCTTTTAAACTGCAGCAACCTTATACTTGTATGAATTATATTTAGACTAGACTAACAGGGGTTCCTCTACCCAGATACAGATAGAACTCAAAGGGCTGAGCTTCCTTTATGCACGTTTGCATCATCCAGGCCTATGCAACTGTAGACCTAATTAAAAATGTACTCACAGTCCATGTCATCACTATTATGTTGATTGATTAATTCCAGTTAATAATTTTGACTTGGAAAAAGTGTAGGCAGCCAAACCAGCCCAAGCTTTAATATAAACCACATCACATTCACATTTTCTCCTAACAAATGGATTATAAATACATAACGTTACCAATTTGTTTAGCCTGGATACGGCGCATAGGCTGTATACAGCTGCTATTAAAAGTAGCCTACAGTTGATCAGACTGAACAATCGTCTCGTTCTCATCCCATACATGTCAGATCTCTAGTGTTTAATTAGGCTGCTGCAACATTCATGTAATTAGTTTTTGCTCGTCTGTCTGGAGTGATTGTGTTATCACCTTTGCTAAATAAATACTGGAAGAAAGTTGAAAGCCTACTTGAGAGTGCGCAAAAAAAATGTGCTGCGTTAAACTCTCTCTTCAATCTCACATTTAAGGAATGATTCAAATGCATTCTCAATTGATTTCGGCATCCCAGAGAAGTAGAACCGTTCATATGCTTAGCAAGTAAAGAATCGTAATGTGCTTTTACCTCTGCAAGCTCCTTGTAGTTGGCCTTGTTAGCTGAGCTTTCCCTCTCATCATGCCCCTAAGTAAAAGTCAACTCTTGCCGATAAGCTTCTTGCGACACTTTCTTCTTACCTTCTCGTTGTGTTGCAGTTTGAATACGCAGCTGTTTGTCCGTTACATGGTCGATGTGGTTTTTTCCAAGTAGCTTGAATCTGATGTGGGTAATGAAAGGGGTTCTTAAAGAAAAAAATCCACTACTTTGGTTTAAGCATTAGCTAGCTATTCTGCAATTGAAGTCAATGTAGCCACAGGAGGATGATGAATAGCTGTCCTCCGGTTACACCATGGTGCTAGCCTAGAGTGTGAGTCTACTGTAGACATTAATTGAAAAACAGTGTGTTTTAATCAGATATTTGGTGATGTGAATATATTTAGTATAGTTTTATATAAAAACGAAACTTTTTAAGTGTTTCGTTATTTTTTAAATGTTTCTGAAATTCACTGAGTAGGATGGTCCTCACCTTCCTCCTCTGAGGAGCCACTGCAAAACACCCACATGGAGAGCAAAGAAACCCAGATTCCCCTACCATAGCATATGGTTATCTCCTTTTTACAGTACACAATGTATGTCATTGGCAACTTAAGGCATGTATGGGGTAATATGCCCTGTTAGCTGCTGTCTATGTGGTAATTTAATGCAAAGTGATGCATTGACTCTGTTCTGGGTGCACCACTGCCAAGTTACGGGCTGTTTCTTGAAAGGCTTTCTTGTAAAAGACATGGACAGGAAAAAGGAGCTACGGTCTTTCTGTCGGATCATGTCCCTGTTTTTCTGATGAACAGTAATGCTCATGGTATTAAAGTCTGTGCTTTGAAAATCAAGTCTATGAAAAGCTGAGTGTGAAAAGTTAAATATCTACAGTACCAGTCCTAAGTTTGGACACACCTACTCATTCCAGGGTTTTTCTTTATTCTTTACTTTTTTCTACATTGTAGAAAAATAGTGAAGAAATCAAAACTATGAAATAACACATATGGAATCATGTAGTAACCAAAAAAGTGTTAAACAAATCAAAATTTGAGATTCTTCAAAGTAGCCACACTTTGCCTTGACAGCTTTGCACACTCTTGGAATTCTCTCAACCAGCTTCCTGAGGTAGTCACCTGGAATGCATTTCAATTAACAGGTGTACCTTGTTAAAAGTGGATTTTTGTTTGAGCCAATCAATTGTGTTGTGACAAGGTAGAGGTGGTATACAGAAGATAGCCCTATTTGGTAAAATACCAAGTCCATATTATGGCAAGAACAGCTCAAATAAGCAAATAGAAACGACAGTCCATCATTACTTTAAGACATGAAGGTCAGTCAATATGGAACATTTCAAGAACTTTGAAATTTCTTCAAGTGCAGTCGCAAAAACCATCAAGCGCTATGATGAAACTGGCTCTCATGAGGACCACCACAGGAAAGGAATACCCAGAGTTACCTCTGCTGCAGAGGATATGTTTATTAGAGTTAACTGCACCTCAGATTGGAGCCCAAATAAATGCTTCACAGAGTTCAAGTAACACATCTCAACACCAACTGTTCAGAGGAGACTGCGTGAATCAGGCCTTCATGGTCAAATTGCTGCAAAGAAACAACTAGTAAAGGACACCAATAAGAAGAAGAGACTTGCTTGGGCCAAGAAACACGAGCAATGGACATTAGACCGGTGGAAATCTGTCCTTTGGTCTGATGAGTCCAAATTTGGGGATGTTCAGTTCCAACCACCGTGTCTTTGTGAGACATAGAGTTTGTGAACGGATGATTTCCGCATGTCTGGTTGCATGGAGGAGGTGTGATGGTGCTTTGCTGGGGACACTGTCTGTGATTTATTTAGAATTCAAGGCACACTTAACCAGCATGGCTACCACAGTATTCTGCAGCGATATGCCATCCCATCTGGTTTGCGCTTAGTGGGACTATCATTTATTTTTCAACAGGATAATGACCCAAAACACACCTCCAGGCTGTGTAAGGGCTATTTGACCAAGGAGCGTGATAGAGAGAATGCCAAGACTATGCAAAGCTGTCATCAAGGCAGGTTACTTTGATTAATCTAAAATCAAAAATATATTTGGATTTGTTTAACCCTTTTTTGGTTCGTACATGATTCTATATGTGTTATTTCATAGTGTTGATGTTTTGACTATTAACCAACAATGTAGAAAATACAAAAAAATAAAGAAAAACTCTTCGTCTTGGTGGTCCAGCTTGTTTCTTTTTGTATTCAAGGATTGAGGGGAGGGTCTATACCGGTGCAAAATCTAAGAAAAATCTGAACAGACTGGCCTGAACCCACTGTGTTTTTTTCTCGTTTGTTTGTTTGACTCAGCTGTGATTGTGTATGTAATCCATATTGCACCCACATGGAAAGAAATGTGGCGGAGTAGTACTTTCACAGTGTCAAATTGGATTGTGTACAGTGTCACGACCAGAGTTAGTAAAGGCCACACCAGTGTATTTTCCTAAAGTTGAACATACTCACTCTGGGGCCTTTCCGGAGGAAGAAATGTTATGGACTGCTAACTGTCTGGTCTGGACCCTGGTCCACACAGGGGCTATACAGCCTCATGCATTATTCAATCAGTGTAGTCACTTCAACACAGCACTCTGTCTGTGTTACCATCACTGAAGAGGGGGGGAGAAAAAAAGAGAGAGCGAGAGAGAGAAAGAGAGAAATGGGGGGGGGGGTAAAATGAGTGAAAGAAGGGGGAAGAGAGAGACAGATAGAGGTAGAGCCATAGAGAGAGAGAGTGAGGAACGCCACAGGGAATGCAAGGCATATTTGCCATCTGGACCTCTGAGCTGACAGCTTGACACGTTCCAAGAGCAGCGAAACGTAGAAGCAAATTCACAAACTTGGCCCCCTCTTGAGAAAAGTAATGCTGTGGTACATGAAGCGTAATTATTGGGCCGGTGCAACGGCTCGGCGCCCGTGGTAAGTGTCACCATGAACAGTATACGGTCGAACAGAGATCAATGCTCCACTCTCTGAATTAATGGGACTAATAATGGTGATGTGACAGGACCATCACTGAGAGATGTGTGGGGAATAGGATAGACTCTATCGAGCATTAACACAGACCAGACCAGACATATACACATAAACACATACTGTGTGGCAGTCAGTCATTTGCAGTCTCAGTCACACGCATTTCTTGTGCTGATGTCTTGGTTTGCTGGTACAGTAGCTAGCAGGTAGAGTTCATCATACAACTTCATACATTTTTAATACCTGCGTATGGACATAAACACCCCCCCCCCCCCCACCACCACCACACACACACACACTCAAGTATGGCACTAACAAGCTCATTCAAACACGATTGATATTTTCTCAAGTTTTTCTGCTCATGCTCACGTTTTCTTTGATTTTATTAAATGGTGTACACCCTGAAAATCCATATGCTTGAGAACAGCTTTGTAACAAATGTATATGGTTTCCATTAAAGTATGGTAGAAAAAAAGGATCAATGACCATTTCTATTTGAACAATTTCTATTGCTCACCATTGATTCAGTTATTATTTACATTATAAAACAGAACATTTTTCAGTGAACAAATAATACAGTTAATTATCAAATGTTCAATACCTTTATGGGGAGAAAGCAGAAATATACAGTACAAAATAGTTCTCTTTTTATTGTAGAAATCCATTGATACTGTTTTGATATGCCAAATGCCTCCGAGTTCAACCCCATTTGAACACTAATGAAGAAAGCAGTGAATATGAGTCCCCAGTCCTCTCTCCACACACACACGCACACACACACACACGAAAACTGTATTCCCATTCAAAATCCTATTTACCCTAACCTTTAACCCAAAACCTAACCTTAACCACTAAACCTAAAACTAAACCTAACTGCTAATCCTAACACCTAATTCTAACCCTAATCCTAACATTCATTCTAACCCTAAACCTAACCCCTAAGCCTAAAATAGCATTTTTCCTTTTGGGGACCTGCAAAATGTCCCCACTTGTCCACACACCCACCCACCTACTCACCCACACACACACACACACGCACGCACACACACACACACACACACGCACACACACACACACCTACTCACCTACTCACCTACTCACCCACACACACACACACACACACACACACACACACACACACACACACACACACACACACACACACACACACACACACACACACACACACACACACACACACACACACACACACAAATTCCAGACATCCGTTTCAAGGGGATTTGACATATCCTTTTAAGGAGATTTTGATGTAGACACAGCATGTATTCAGCGTTACTCATAATTTGTTAGCAGTGGCATGAACCGTATTTGTGAAACACATACATAATCTCTGGTTCAAAACCACTGTCACGCATTGCAAGCACACTCATGAATGAAGTCAGACACGCTAGACACACACACACACATACACCCACCCACACAGACATGCATGTTGATTTGGCAGAAGAGCATGGTAGTACTATAAGAACGTTGAGGCTTCATCCATCTTCAAAGATTCCAGAGAAATGGAAGGAAACCTCTCTGGAACGTTCATCATCATTCAACATACACGCACACAGATAAAATGCCTCATACAGAACATCCATCTCTATAGTGTTCTCACCCTATGGCACTAGTCTCATATCAGTGAGAATATCCCAGAGGCAACTGCGCTTTGAAATGGTTCTGCTGTGAAATCCTCTGGTCCTTTTAATGAGACAGAACCACCAAAGCTAGAGTTCTCCCCAGTGCCCACGAGACAGAGAGATCCAAAACACCCACCACTAAAGGCCTTTGGTGTCAGAGAGAGATGGTAGCAACAAATAATACTGTAAATAGTCATATACAGTTGAGAAGTTTGAGTCTCAGTTGAATTTTTTTTTTTCCTGTCCTGAGCCAAGATAATTACAGTTGTCTGTGTGACTGGGAATAGATTGAGTTCCTCCACCACCAGGTGTGATTGGCAGGAAGATCAGCTGTTCTCCTGACTAGATCCTCAGACTTCTCAGAAAAGTACCTCCAGCTATTGAATGCAGCTCTCCCCAGGGGACTAAATGAACAATGAGAGCTTTACTCAAATATTACTCAACAGACAGGTACACGCTGTAAACTTATAAAGCAAACGAAATCCACATGAACACTTCTGAGCCGAGAGCGTAGATTGTTTTAAAGCCATCTTGGCAGAATAGAAATTATGAATCTTTTTCGAAACCACAGCTGCAAATAATGGGTTGTTCAACAGCAAAGAAAAACCATGGACATGTATTTTAAATTACACACAGCAGTTTGCACATTATAATTTTGCTAGGCAGTCAGAGCTACTTGTTCAGTGCACATCATCAAATTGTTGCTGGGCTGACACTTCACTGTGAAGCCTGTGGTTCCTAGCCGGGAATGAAGGGACAATCTGCGTCTGGACGGCCATCGCCCTGTCCACTAGTCACCTTCATTAACTGTAATGGTCCATATTCTCCACGGCCCATTTTCACTCCGCCAGCCTCCAGCAGAGTGACATCGCCCATCGTGGCACAGACCGCCCCATCAGAGTCCCAAGTTTCCATGCCAACGGTCAGAGAGGTGCTGCAGACGTGAAGTGTTCCAAACCCCCTCAATCTGGACCAGCCTAATTGGCCAATCAAAGAGTTAACATGGCCAATGCTTTAACAGCAACCTTAGTCATAGTTGGATGAACACTGCTGTAGGGCAGCTGAGAAACTAAGATACAGGAAGAGTGTATAGACCTTGTAAAAGAAAACATAAATATTCGGAGTGATAGAAATCATGAAAGCCATTCTTGTTTCCAAATTACGTTGTCCATGGGCCTGTTGAGGTATAGTTTGACATATGTCTGTAGCAGATGTTTAGAGAGTGCCACCATAATGTCAGGACAGACAGTGATGGGGTAGCCATAGTGTTGTAGGCCCTGATTCCTCTGCTTGTTAGCAACTGTCTGGTAAAACGTACGTGTCTCCTAGTGAATGGTGGGTACGTCTCCAAGCCAAGCTCCAGGTAGTGGACGGGGACATGTGTATTCACTCTGAGGGGAAAATAAAGATACCAAAGTTAAAACAAATATAGCAGTTGGTGAGTATAGTACATTGGTGGTGGTTACAACATAAAGTTAAGTAGAGTTCCTGGTTAATGTGATCATGCCACACTGCAGCCATGACAATGCAGGCAAAGCAAATTAGGATAAGCAATTAAGCAGAGAATGAAATTGACACCGCTTGGATGGTTTAGAAGTTTGAAATGGAGTGGCTTCGCTTAATGATAGAGACAGAACTATGAGACTCCACAAAATTAAAATACTGACTCGTCATCCATGTTCATTTTCAAATATGTTAATTAAATCAAGTTATTCTATTCTGTTCAAATCACCTTGCATAAATTTGACCTTAAACACATTTTTTAAATCCTTTCTGAATACTAATGGTAATGTGTATTGTGAGCAATGATCATTATCTCCATTACCCTCTAGTTCGATAAAGGCCTCAATGTAAAAAAATCGCACTGGTGCTGACCTACTGTATTAGGCTACATGATGTTTCCCCCTTTGAAAGACATCTGTAATTACATGACACATCTCAGCTAGCAGTTTTCCTCTCTGCAGATATGAGAATGAATTAACACATGTTGCTCCTCCACACCACAGATGTGACGACCGCCTTGATTTGGTCTTATGTAGCAAAATTTGGTATTGTGTTTTTTACTTTGGATAAAAGCAGAGACACAGAGCTACAATACGGTATATCATACCCTGCTTTTGAGGAACAATGGGAAAGTAATTCTGCTGTGAAAGTTGATAAACTTGTAACTTCACTTTTGAGAAAATGGCCTTTGGAATGTTTTGGTACCTACTGAAGAGCTCTTCTTTGTCTACACCCATTCAGCATCAATCACAACCTCTTAAGCATTAGCTCCACCCATCTCTTTAAGGGTTGATCCGAGCTTTCTGTCCTAACAACAACAGTCAAGCACTCAAGCTAACTGGCTAACGTGAGAGAACCGTTCACTGACCATTTTACTCGCATTAGCAGAGCTGGTTAGGCTGTTGTTTTATGTTATCTAGAGCGTTGGTGACTGCATCTATGCAGCTGGCAACAATTTAAAAAATGTTGCCAACGTTTACTGACACCGGCCATATTCAACGGGTGTTGTGTGTTTGTAAATGCATCAGTTATTCTGAGCTCTCAGACGAGAGTGCTCTGAAATCCAAAACACGCTCAAGTGTTTTAGTACTATATCTCTTGACACAATGATGAAAATAATCATGGCCTCTAAACCTTCAAGCTGCATACTGGACCCTATTCCAACTAAACTACTGAAAGAGCTGCTTCCTGTGCTTGGCCCTCCTATGTTGAACATAATAACTGGCTCTCTATCCACCGGATGTGTACCAAATATAAAAAACTATCGGCCTATATCGAATCTTCCATTCCTCTCAAAAATTTCAGAAAAGGCTGTTGCCTTTTCACTGCTATGCGGATGACACACAGCTGTACATTTCAATGAAACATGGTGAAGCCCCAAAATTGCCCTTGCTAGAAGCATGTGTTTCAGACATAAGGAAGTGGATGGCTGCAAACGTTCTACTTTTAAACTCAGACAAAACAGAGATGCTTGTTCTAGGTCCCAAGAAACAAAGAGATCTTCTGTTGAATCTGACAATTAATCTTAATGGTTGTACAGTCGTCTCAAATAAAACTGTGAAGGACCTCGGCGTTACTCTGGACCCTGATCTCTCTTTTGAAGAACATATCAAGACCATTTCAAGGACAGCTTTTTTCCATCTACGTAACATTGCAAAAATCTGAAACTTTCTGTCCAAAAATGATGCAGAAAAATGTATCCATGCTTTTGTCACTTCTAGGTTAGACTACTGCAATGCTCTACTTTCCGGCTACCCGGATAAAGCACTAAATAAACTTCAGTTAGTGCTAAATACGGCTGCTAGAATCCTAACTAGAACCAAAAAATGTGATCATATTACTCCAGTGCTAGCCTCTCTACACTGGCTTCCTGTCAAAGCAAGGGCTGATTTCAAGGTTTTACTGCTAACCTACAAAGCGTTACATGGGCTTGCTCCTACCTATCTCTCTGATTTGGTCCTGCCATACATACCTACACGTACGCTACGGTCACAAGATGCAGGCCTCCTAATTGTCCCTAGAATTTCTAAGCAAACAGCTGGAGGCAGGGCTTTCTCCTATAGAGCTCCATTTTTATGGAACGGTCTGCCTACCCATGTCAGAGACGCAAACTCGGTCTCAACCTTTAAGTCTTTACTGAAGACTTATCTCTTCAGTGGGTCATATGATTGAGTGTAGTCTGGCCCAGGAGTGGGAGGGTGAACGGAAAGGCTCTGGAGCAACGAACCGCCCTTGCTGTCTCTGCCTGGCCGGTTCCCCTCTTTTCACTGGGATTCTCTGCCTCTAACCCTATTACAGGGGCTGAGTCACTGGCTTACTGGGGCGCTCTCATGCCGTCCCTGGAAGGGGTGCGTCACCTGAGTGGGTTGATTCACTGATGTGGTCATCCTGTCTGGGTTGGCGCCCCCCCTTGGGTTGTGCCATGGCGGAGATCTTTGTGGGCTATACTCAGCCTTGTCTCAGGATGGTAAGTTGGTGGTTGAAGATATCCCTCTAGTGGTGTGGGGGCTGTGCTTTGGCAAAGTGGGTGGGGTTATATCCTTCCTGTTTGGCCCTGTCCGGGGGTGTCCTCGGATGGAGCCACAGTGTCTTCTGACCCCTCCTGTCTCAGCCTCCAGTATTTATGCTGCAGTAGTTTATGTGTCGGGGGGCTAGGGTCAGTTTGTTATATCTGGAGTACTTCTCCTGTCCTATTCGGTGTCCTGTGTGAATCTAAGTGTGCATTCTCTAATTCTCTCTTTCTCTCTCTCGGAGGACCTGAGCCCTAGGACCATGCCCCAGGATTACCTGACATGATGACTCCTTGCTGTCCCCAGTCCACCTGGCCGTGCTGCTGCTCCAGTTTCAACTGTTCTGCCTTCTTATTATTCGAACATGCTGATCATTTATGAACATTTGAACATGTTCTGTTATAATCTCCACCCGGCACAGCCAGAAGAGGACTGGCCACCCCACAGCCTGGTTCCTCTCTAGGTTTCTTCCTAGGTTTTGGCCTTTCTAGGGAGTTTTTCCTAGCCACCGTGCTTCTACACCTGCATTGCTTGCTGTTTGGGGTTTTAGGCTGGGTTTCTGTACAGCACTTTGAGTTATCAGCTGATGTACGAAGGGCTATATAAATAAATTTGATTTGATTTTGATTTGAAAATCGGAGTAGAACGCTAGAGCAAAATTACCAGCTATGTCTATAAACAGTTGTTGCAGCTACAGTCTATTGAAATGGTTACTTGCATGGTGGGGTCTTTTGTTAAGACATGTAGATAGCTAGCTAGGTAAACAATGAGCCATAATCACAACTCATGACGTTACTACCCTGCATGAATCTGCAGGTAGCTAACCAACAAGGTTCAATGTTAGCCAGCTAGCAGACCAATCTGAACTCATCTCTCGGCATGTCAAGCCCACTCAGTATCTCAGCCAATAATGGCTAGCGGGAAGGTTCCTTACTTTTTCTGTGGCTAATCCAACTAGGCTCTTAATTTAACAATTGTATTCGTATTTACAGATGGCATACAAGTCTGTTATTAAGGTACATGAAAGTTCACGTTCCAGAAGGCATTTCTGCCATAAACTACATTTGATAAAAAAACTTTAACTTAACTTCAAATGGTTCTCGTGTGAAGTAGTGACCCGCGACATACGCCTAGTTTTCTGAAACGAGTCACACGTGTTTTCTCCCTTGGATTAAATGTCCATTAACCTGGTAAAAAAAATATCTTCATTCCTCCTGGAGTGTTTTGAATGCCAATTAAATTCGCTGAGCTCCACTCCAGCTTGTATTTAGGTAATGGAATCTCCACACTTACTCTAACTCCAGAGCCACAAGCTTGCCTCTTTGCCTTTCCCTCCTTAAAACCCCTAGTTTTGCATTTTAAAAACGCTTATTTTGTCTGCTTGGCTCCAGGTAAATCTAGTGTTAATAATGTACATGTACTGAGACACTTTGGATTTTGCAGTCCAAAGCAATTTCTGGACCTCTTAGAATCTGCATGGAATTATGAAGGTGAAGCGTTTTGGTGCCAGAGCTTAGATAACTGTGTGTGAGTGTCAGATCCTGTCTCCCTTTGACGTAAGGCTACATCTAGGACGCCCTGAGCCCAACTTTGATTAAGCCTGTTATCAAACAGCCAGACACAACTCACTCATCTCTCGTTGAATTTAATAATATAATATATGCCATTTCAGTCTCTCAGGTGGGGGATCTAACGGTGCACTGAGTGTGGTGCACTTCATGCAAGTTCAACTTTAACACACCTCCTACAGCCAGAGGGACACACACACACACACACACACACAGAGAGACTTTGATGACAGACATTCACAGAGACAACCTTTACCTCAGGACACTATAACAAATGAATTCACTGAAGCAAACATGTGACAGAAATGTTACTTATGCAACAGAGACAGATAACTCAATGGGGGTTCTTGTAAAATAGCCTTCCCATTGTTGAATTCAGACATACAGTTGAAGTCGGAAGCTTACATGCACTTAGGTTGGAGTCATTAAAACTCGTTTTTCAACCACTCCACAAATTTCTTGGAAACAAACTATAGTTATGGCAAGTCGGTTAGGACATCTACTTTGTGCAGCACACAAGTAATCTTTCCAACAATTTTTTACAGACAGATTATTTCACTTATAATTCACTGTATCACAACTCCAGTGGGTCAGAAGTTTACATACACTAAGTTGACTGTGCCTTTAAACAGCCTATAAGCCTATCAGAAGCATCTAAAGCCATTTTATGGAATTTTATGGAATTTTCCAAGCTGTTTAAAGGCACAGTCAACTTAGTGTATGTAAACTTCTGACCCACTGGAATCAACCATTTGTGGAGTGGTTGAAAAACAAGTTTTAATAACTCCAACCTAGGTGCATGTAAACTTCCGACTTTAACTGTATGCATAGGCACCCGCCTCGTGTCTTACCAGTTCTAACAATAGAGTGTATAACCCTTCAGCTGTATGTTCTTAATGTCGTCGTTTAGCCACTACTCGGTGAAACATAAGATATTACAGTTTTTAAAGTCCCATTGGTAGGATATACACACGGGACATAGGTATAAGCTTTCAGCTTGTCCCATTTATTTTCCAGTGATTGAACATTAGCTAGCAGGACGGAAGGCAAGGGCAGATTAGCCACTCGTCATCTGATCCTCGCAAGGAAACCTGATCTTTTTCCACAAAATCTCAGTTTCCTTCTCCAGCGAATGACGGGGATCTGAGCCTGGTCGGGTGTCTGTAGTAGTATATACCGCCCGTCCAACTCATTGAGGAACTCTTCATCCAGTTCGAGGTCAGCAATAGCAGTTCTGATGTCCAGAAGCTCTTTTCGGTCATAAGAGGCGGTAGCAGAAGAATTATGTACAAAACAAGTTACGAACAACGCAAAAAAATAAAATAAATAGCATTGCTGGTTAAGAGCCGATAAGACGGCAGCCTTCCCCTTCGGCGCCATCGTAATAATGTCATTTAATTTACAAACCCTGCCATGGGTGTTAGCTGTGTTACAGATGTAGGATCTTAATTTTCTCACCTTGTTGCTGGATAACTTTCGTGCAATGCAAGACATTTCATATTGGTAGTGTATTTGAGGTTTAAAAAGGTGTCTAAAGTTTGTACTTTACATTTTGACATCTCAGATTTGATTTTCCCTTACTAAAAATGTATCAACCCCTACAAAAATGTCCATTCATTATAATCCACATCATTATTCTGCAGGATAAATTTTCTGCTGTAGCAATCTGGCTCAAATTAAGATTCTACACCTGTAGCTATGATGTAAGTGATAAAAACAGAGCACAAAGACGTATTCATCACAAACAAAGTACAGTTTAAAGATTCCTCACTCCAAAATGTCAACACTTCTTAGACAGTCTTCTACTTTACAGGAAAAATTTAGAGAGTTTGCGACACTGTGTAATTAGCCTGTTAGAGTGTTCACTAATTAGGATGATATAAACATGAGGTAATTAGTTTGCTCTGTGCCAGAGTAGCGGGAGCTAACAAAGACATATAAAAGGCTCTCTTTCTGGGAGCACAGGGTCCTTTCCCTCTCTCCCTCCACACTGGGCTCCAATTAGCCACCAATTTCTTGTACTACTTTGACTGAAGCTTTCACTCTTCTCCTATTCAACATTATGAGACGAAACAGCAAGCAGAAGAAATTAGAAGAGCTAAATCATGCTTCAGTGACCTGTGCATGGATCGTGGAGCGGGTTGAGGTGGCAGTGGATGAACACGGCCAATGCTAGGTCTTTGTAGGGCATGTGATTAACAAGGTCTACTAGGACTGGGGAGGAGGTGAGTGTGAGGAAGCACACTGGGGACTGTGTGATTCACCCCCGCCAACAAATGAGATCATTATGGACGTGTGGCAGCTCTAATCTTCTCACCAGAAAAGGACAAAAGAGAGAGGGATGAAAGGGGAGTAAAACTGAGCTTCTCTATCTCCTTCCCTCTGTCTGTCTCTGTAGAGGATAGCACATTGTTAATGATGCATCCTGCTGGTCATATATTAATATACAGTAAAACTCTGGAGCTTTTCACCTCAAATCTTTTTTGGATGCTCTCTCTCTCTCTCTCTCTCTCTCTCTCTCTGTATTGCTCTCTCTCCCCCTTTCTCTTTCACTTTACACAAATTAGCATATTGGAAATATCAAATATGTGACTAGTTTCAGGAAACAAGGTGTATCTCGCACGCCACTACTTCAATCAAATCAATCAATCAATCAATCAAATGTATTTATAAAGCCCTTTTTACATCAGCTGATGTCACAAAGTGCTGTACAGAAACCCAGGCTAAAACCACAAACATCAAGAAATGAAGGTGTAGAAGCACAGTGGCTAGGAAAAACTCCCTAGAAAGGCCAGAACCTATTAAGAAACCTAGAGAGGAATCAGACTCTGAGGGGTGGCCAGTCCTCTTCTGGCTGTGCAGGGTGGAGATTATAACAGAATATGGCCAAGATGTTCAAACGTTCATCGATGACCTGCAGGGTCAGATAATAATAATCACAGTGGTTGTAGAGGGTGAAACAGGTCAGCACCTCAGGAGTAAATGTCAGCTGGCTTTTCATAGCCGATCTTTCAGAGTTAGAGACAGCAGGTGCGGTAGAGAGAGGGTCCAAAACAGCAGGTCCGGGTCAAGGTAGCACGTCCAGTGAACAGGTCAGGGTTCCATAGCCGTAGTCAGAACAGTTGAAAATGGAGAAGTAGCATAACCAGGTGGAGCCAGGTAGTCCTGAGGCATGGTCCTAGGGCTCAGGTCCTCCGAGAGAAGAGAGAAAGAGAGAGAGAAAGAGAAAGAGAGAGAGAAAGAGAGAAAAAGAGAGAGCGAATTAGAGGGAGCACACTTAAATTCACACAGGACACCGGATGAGACAGGAGAAATACTCCAGATTTAACAGACCCTAGCTCCCCGACACATAAAATATTGCAGCATAAATACTGGAGGCTGAGACAGGAGGGGGAGACACTGTGGCCCTGTCCGACGATGCCCCCGGACAGGTCTTATAACAAAGGGTCTGAATACTTGCAGTATGTAAATAAGGTATTTCTGTTTCTATGTTAAATACATTTTTTTTATATCTAAAAACCTCTTCACTTTGTCATTATGTGATATTGTGTGTAGATTGATTAGGAAAAAATACAATTTAATCAATTTTAGAATAAGGCTGTAATGTAACAAAATGTGGAAAAAGGGAAGGGGTCTGAATTCTTTCCGAATGCACTGTATGTAGACATTTGATCGTTGAATATCTCATTCCAAAATCCTGGGCATTAATATGGAGTTGGTCCCCCTGTGTTGCTATAACAGCCTCCACTCTTCTGTGAAGGCGTTCCACGAGATTTTGGAACATTGCTGCGGGGACTTGCTTCCATTCTGCCACAAGAGCATTAGTGAGGTCGGGGACTGATGTTCGACGATTAGGCCTGGCTTGCAGTCGGCGCTTCAATTCATCCCAAAGGTGTTTGATGGGGTCGAGGTCAGGGCTCTGTGCAGGGCAGTCAAGTTTTTCCACACCATTTCTGTATGGACCTCACTGTGTGCACGGGGGCATTGTCATGCAGAAACAGGAAAGGGCCATCCCCAAACCGTTGCCACGAAGATGGAAGCACAGAGTCATCTAGAATGTCATTGTATGCTGTAGTGCTAAGATTTCCCTTCACTGGAAGTTAGAGGCCTAGCCTGAACCATGAAAAACAGACCTAGACCATTATTCCTCCTCCACAAAAGTGGGGGACCATCCTCCTCAGTGAAATTTCATAAAAATAGTGAAACACGAAAAAAATGAGATCAGAGAATGAACCCAGTATGTTGTATTGGGGTTGTGCCGCAGAGCATTATGGGGGGGGGGGTTGTATGTGTTGAGAATCTTGGTGAGTTGGTGACATTATTGTACAGGGATTGAAAAGTGATAGTTGAGCATTTTTTTTATATTATTCCTTTCAAATTAGTTTCTTCAAATTACAGGAGATGGAATAGGTAGATTATAAATTGTTTTCTTGGTTTGATAACATTATTTTTGTGTCCAGTTAGTGCAATTTATTTAAATGTGCCTTGCTAACTTCCATAGCAGTAGCTAGCTAGGCACCAGCTGTAGAGTGCACCTTTCGCCACCACAAATGTTGTGGACTTTTTGTTGAAGAACCCCTTTCATTCTCTGGGGTGCACGGAAAAGGTGCAATTTTTTACAAGGCCTAGAGTTGCATAAGCCTGCATGATGCAAACATGCATAAAGCCCTGTGAGTTCTATTGTCTATCAGTTGTTGTCTCTGTGTCTGGGTAGAAATACCTCTCCTAATCTAGTCGAAATACTGTATAATTCATATGAACAAGTGCAAGGTTGCTGCAGGGTTTTCATTTTTCACCCCACCCTTACTTTTTTTAAACCATGTGACCTGATTACGAAATATTGGTCCCACCATAGCCCTTATTAAACGTTTTTACATCTGATTAATCATAGTCATACCTTATAGGGTCCAGAGTTAGGTTAACAAAATTGCCCCCCCCCCCCACTCTGGGACCTATGGTACCACCAGTCTGCTTGCAGTTGTCAGGTACGTGGATGATCAGGGCTTTATTCAGGAACGTTTCTTGGGCTACTTTGATGTGTCAAGTGGGCAAAATGCGCAGTCTGTGTTTAACTTCATGGACAAACTTGTTGTTCAAACCTAATATAGCGCAGCTGAAATGGAATGTATCTGCTATTTGTATTTCCGGCTAAGTCCCCTCCTGTTACCTGATTTAAGTGATGACCACTCCACTACCATTATCAACTCTCTCCTGACATGAACTGAAGTCACGTCTCATGTGCCCGCTCATTGAATGTTTCCTCTCTAAGCACTGTGAGTACTCCTATCAATTTTCTCACATTAGTCAATCACATTCACAAACACATTATTACACATCAATGATTTTACTCCTTGCCTTGACTAACTCATTCTTAGCTCTTTTGTCTAACTGTGTAGTGTGTTGTGTTAATTGTTTTTTGTCTTCCAGAGGCAGTTTGGAACTCTGTTATGAGTGTTGCAACTGAGGACAGAATCTTTTTTCTCTATGTGCCACACCACTTGGTGGTCATTTTCTGTGAGCTTGTGTGGCTTACCACTTTGCATCTGAGCCGCTGTTGCTCCTAGACGTTTCCACTTCACAATAACAGCCCTTACAGTTGATCGGGGCAGCTCTAGCAGGGCAGAAATTTGACACTGACCTGTTGGAAAGGTGACATCCTATGATGGTGCACATTAAAAGTCACTGAGCTCTTCAGGAAGAGCATTCTACTGCCAATGTTTGTCTCTGGAGATTGCACGGTGGTGTGCTTGATTTTATACACCTGTCAGCAACAGGTGTGGCTGAAATAGCAGAAATAGCCAAAGCCCCTTTGTCTTTGCCTTGTGTTGACCACTGTTTACTTGGAAGTAATCAACAAACATTAAACATTTCTGCCCCGTTATGCACAGCACGTCTTCATTATTAAAGTCACAAACATTCTGTGATATGTTTACTGATGAGGGGTGGTCGTTTGACCGCAGACCCATTACAGATGCAGGCAATGAGGCAGTGATCACTGAGATCTTGGTTGAAGACTGCAGTGGTGTATTAGGGTGCCCGTGTTTAAGGATTAGGGGTTGTACCTGGTAGGTTCATTTATAATTTGTGTGAGATTGAGGGCATCAAGTTTAGAGATAGCCTGCAAAGTAATGTCATACTTTCCAGGTCCATACCAGAACATTTCGAACTTCTAATTTTAAAAATGAATCTCTCCAGAAATAAGTCTCTCACTGTTGCTGCCTGCTACCGACCCCCCTCAGCTCCCAGCTGTGCCCTGGGCACCATTTGTGAATTGATCGCCCCCCGATCTAGCTTCAGAGTTTGTTCTGTTAGGTGACCTAAACTGGGATATGCTTAACACCCCGGCAGTCCTACAATCTAAGCTAGATGCCCTCAATCTCACACAAATCATCAAGGAACCCACCAGGTACAACCTTAAATCTGTAAGCAAGGGCACCCTCATAGACGTTATCCTGACCAACTGGCCCTCCAAATATACCTCCGCTGTCTTCAATCAGGATCTCAGCGATCACTGCCTCATTGCCTGTATCCCCTACGGCTCCGCAGTCAAACGACCACCCATAATCACTGTCAAACGCTCCTTAAAACACTTCTGCGAGCAGGCCTTCTAATCGACCTGGCCCGGGTATCCTGGAAGGATATTGACCTCATCCTGTCAGTTGAGGATGGCTGGTCATTCTTTAAAAGTAACTTCCTCACCATCTTAGATACGCATGCTCCATTCAAAAAAGGCTGAACTAAGAACAGATATAGCCCCTGGTTCATTCCAGACCTGACTGCCCTCGACCAGCACAAAAACATTCTGTGGCGGACTGCAATAGCATCGAATAGTCCCCGCGATACGCAACTGTTCAGGGAAGTCAGAAACCAATACAGTCAGTCAGGAAAGCAAAGGCCAGCTTTTTCAAGCAGAAATTTGCATCCTGTAGCTCTAACTCCAAAAAGTTCTGGGACACTGTAAAGTCCATGGAGAACAAGAGCACCTCCTCCCAGCTGCCCACTGCACTGAGGCTAGGTAACACGGTCACCACCGATAAATCCATGAAAATCGAAAACTTCAACAAGCATTTCTCAACGGCTGGCCATGCCTTCCTCCTGGCTACTCCAACCTCGGCCAACAGCTCCACCCTCCCCCCCGCAGCTACTCGCCCAAGCCTCCCCAGCTTCTCCTTTACCCAAATCCAGATAGCAGATGTTCTGAAAGAGCTGCAAAACCTGGACCCGTACAAATCAGCTGGGCTTGACAATCTGGACCCTCTATTTCTGAAACTATCCGCCGCCATTGTCGCAACCCCTATTACCAGCCTGTTCAACCTCTCTTTCATATCGTCTGAGATCCCCAAGGACTGGAAAGCTGCCGCGGTCACCCCCCTCTTCAAAGGGGGAGACACCCTGGACCCAAACTGCTACAGACCTATATCCATCCTGCCCTGCCTATCCAAGGTCTTTGAAAGCCAAGTCAACAAACAGATCACTGACCATCTCGAATCCCACCACCGTATCTTCTCTGCTGTGCAATCTGGTTTCCGAGCCGGTCACGGGTGCACCTCAGCCATCGATAAAAGACAGTACTGTGCAGCCGTCTTCATCAACCTGGCCAAGGCTTTCGACTCTGTCAATCACCATATTCTTATCGGCAGACTCAGTAGCCTCGGTTTTTCTAATGACTGCCTTGCCTGGTTCTCCAACTACTTTGCAGACAGAGTTCAGTGTGTCAAATTGGAGGGCATGTTGTCCGGTCCTCTGGCAGTCTCTATGGGGGTGCCACAGGGTTCAATTCTCGGGCCGACTCTTTTCTCTGTATATATCAATGATGTTGCTCTTGCTGTGGGCGATTCCCTGATCCACCTCTACGCAGACGACACCATTCTGTATACTTCTGGCCCTTCCTTGGACACTGTGCTATCTAACCTCCAAACGAGCTTCAATGCCATACAACACTCCTTCCGTGGCCTCCAACTGCTCTTAAACGATAGTAAAACCAAATGCATGCTTTTCAACCGGTCGCTGCCTGCACCCGCACGCCCGACTAGCATCACCACCCTGGATGGTTCCGACCTAGAATATGTGGACATCTATAAGTACCTAGGTGTCTGGCTAGACTGTAAACTCTCCTTCCAGACTCATATCAAACATATCCAATCCAAAATCAAATCTAGAATCGGCTTTCTATTTCGCAACAAAGCCTCCTTCACTCACGCCGCCAAACTTACCCTAGTAAAACTGACTATCCTACCGATCCTCGACTTCTGCGATGTCATCTACAAAATGGCTTCCAATATTCTACTCAGCAAACTGGATGCAGTTTATCACAGTGCCATCCGCTTTGTTACTAAAGCACCTTATACCACCCACCACTGTGACCTGTATGCTCTAGTCGGCTGGCCCTCGCTACATATTCGTCGCTAGACCCACTGGCTCCAGGTCATCTACAAGTCCATGCTAGGTAAAGCTCCGCCTTATCTCAGTTCACTGGTCACGATGGCAACACCCACCCGTAGCACGTGTTCCAGCAGGTATAGCTCACTGATCATCCCTAAAGCCAACACCTCATTCGGTCGCCTTTCCTTCCAGTTCTCTGCAGCCTGTGACTGGAATGAATTGCTAAAATCGTTGAAGTTGGAGACTTTTATCTCCCTCACCAACTTTAAACATCTGCTATCTGAGCAGCTAACCGATCGCTGCAGCTGTACATAGTCCATCGGTAAATAGCCCACCCAATTTACCTACCTCATCATCATACTGTTTTTATTTATTTACTTTTCTGCTCTTTTGCACACCAGTATCTCTACCTGCACATGACCATCTGATCATTTTTCACTCCAGTGATAAATTGTAATTATTCACCTACGTCCTCATGACTTTTGCACACAATGTATATACACTATTTTTTTAAATTAAAAATTTAAAAATTCTACTGTGTTATTGACTTGTTTATTGTTTACTCCATGTGTAACTCTGTGTTCCTGTCTGTTCACATTGCTATGCTTTATCTTGGCCAGGTCGCAGTTGTAAATGAGAACTTATTCTCAACTAGCTTACCTGGTTAAATAAAGGTGAAATAAAAATAAATAAAAATAGATTGTAGGATGGCCGGGGTGCTTGTTATGGCTGGGGGCAGTATTGAGTAGCTTGGATGAATAAGGTGCCCAGAGTAAACTGCCTGCATCTCAGACCCAGTTGCTAATATATGACTATTATTAGTAGATTTGGATAGAAAACACTCCGAAGTTTCTAAAACTGTTTGAATGATGTCTGTGAATATAACAGAACTCATATGGCAGGCAAAAACCTGAGAAGAAAATCCAACCGGGAAGTGGGAAATCTGAGGTTTGTAGTTTTTCAACTCTTTGCCTATCGAATATACAGTGTCTATGGGGTCAAATTGCACTTCCCAAGGCTTCCACTAGATGTCAACAGTCTTTAGATCCTTGTTTGATGCTTCTACTGTGAAGGAGGGGGGAATGAGAGGGAATTGAGTCAGAGGTCTGCCAGAGAGGCATGAGCTGACCACGCGCGTTCACGTGAGCGTTAGCTTGAGTTCCATTGCATTTCTGAAGACAAAGCAATTCTCCGGTTGGAACATTATTGAAGACATATGATAAAAACATCTTAAAGATTGATTCTATACATTGTTTGACATGTTTCTACGAACTGTAATATAACCTTTTTGACTTTTCATCTGAACTAAGCGATCGTGCATTGAGCATTTCGATTACTGGGCTAAACGCGCAAACAAAAAGGAGGTATTTGGACATAAATTATGGACTTTACCGAACAAATCAAACATTTATTGTGGAACTGGGATTCCTGGGCTGGGAGTGCATTCTAATGAAGATTATCAAAGGTAAGTGAATATGTATAATGTTATTTCTGACTTCTGTTGACTCCACAACATGGCGGATATCTGTATGGCTTGATTTGTTGTCTGAGCGCTGTACTCAGATTATTGCATGGTGTGCTTTTTCAGTAAAGCTTTTTTGAAATCTGACACAGCGGTTGCATTAAAGAGAAGTGTATCTATAATTCCATGCATAATAGTTGTATCTTTTATCAATGTTTATTATGAGTATTTCTGTAAATTGATGTGGCTCTCTGCAAAATCACCGGATGTTTTGGAACTACTAAACCTAACACGCCAATGTAAACTCAGATTTTTGTATATAAATATGAACTTTTTCGAACAAAACATACATGTATTGTGTAACATGAAGTCCTATGAGTGTCATCTGATGAAGATCATCAAAGGTTAGTGATTAATTTGATCTCTATTTCTGCTATTTGTGACTCCTCTCTTTGGCTTCAAAAATGGCTGTGTTTTTCTGTGACTAGGTGCAGACCTAACATAATAGTTTGGTGTGCTTTCGTCGTAAAGCCTTTTTGAAATCAGACACTGCGTGGTGGGATTAACAACAAGTTTATCTTTAAAATGGTGTAAAATACTTCTATGTTTGAGGAATTTTCATTATGAGATTTCTGTTGTTTTGAATTTGGCACCCTGCACTTTCACTGGCTGTTGTCATATCGATCCCTTTAGTGGGAATCAAGCCATAAGAAATTATTAAGCATGTCCCAGTTTAGGTCACCTAGCAGCATGAGCTCTGAAGATAGATGGGGGGCAATCAATTCACATATGGTATCCAGGGCACAGCTGGGGGCAGAGGGTGGTCTATAACAAGCGGCAACAGTGAGAGACCTGTTTCTGGAGAGGTGGATTTTTAAAAGTAGAAGCTCAAATTGTTTGGGTATAGACCTGGATAGTAAGACAGAACTCTGCAGGCTATCTCTGCAGTAGATTTCAACTCCGCCCCCTTTGGCAGTTCTATCTTGTCGGAAAATATTATAGTTAGGGATGGTCATTTCTGGGTTTTTGGTGTCTTCCTAAGCCAGGATCCAGACACGGCTAGGACATCCAGGTTGGCAGAGTGTGCTAAAGCAGTGAATAAAACAAACTTAGAGAGGAGGCTTCTAATGTTAACATGCATGAAACCAAGGCTTTTACAGTTACAGAAGTCAACAAATGAGAGCACCTGGGGAATAGGAGTGGAGCTCAGCACTGCAGGGCCTGGATTAACCTCTACATCACCAGAGGAACAGAGGAGGAGTAGGATAAGGGTACGGCTAAAGACTATAAGAACTGGTCGTCTAGTACATTCAGAACAGAGAGTAGAAGGAGCAGGTTTCTGGGCGCGATAGAATAGATTCAAGGCATAATGTACAGACAAAGGTATGGTAGAATGTGAATACAGTGGAGGTAAACCTAGGTATTGAGTGATGATGAGAGAGATATTGTCTCTAGAAACATCATTTAAACCAGTTGATGTCACCGCATGTGTGGGTGGTGGAACTAAAGGGTTAGCTAAGGCATATTGAGCAGGGCTAGAGGCTCTACAGTGAAATAAGACAATAATCACTAACCAGAACAGCAATGGACAAGGCATATTGACATTAGGGAGAGGCATGCGTAGCCGAGTGATCATAGGGGTCTAATGAGTAGTTAAGCTGGCTAGAGACACGGCGATTCAGACAGCTAGTGGGCCTAGGCTAACAAGCAAGCAGAAGGGCCTTAGAGGGACATCGCGACGGAAGAAGCATGTTAAAGCCTCCTTGTTGCGGTTGCGTTGGCAGATCAGTCGTGATGGATTAGTAGGGTTCGGTGTAGTAAAGGGGTCCAGTCCAATTGGCAAAATAGGTGTAGTGGCCCAAGAAATTGGCCGATGGATCTCTTCAGCTAACAGTCCAATATGCTCTAGACAGCTAGCGGGCTGTGGCTAGCAGGATAACAGATGGGCATTCAGGGGACTACACGACGTTGTAATCAGTTGAAGAACCTCCTCTGGCAGATTACGTCGGTAGTCCAGTCGTAAATGTTCGGTGGGACTCCGAACCGGCAGTAAAAGTGGTCCAAGCCAATTGGCAAAATAGGTATTGTATCCCAGGAGTGGCTGATGGACCTCTTCAGCTAGCTAGGAGATGGGCCTAGCATGAGCTAGCTCCAGGCTAATTGGTTCTTGCTTCGGGACAGAGACGTTAGCCAGGAGTAGCCATTCAGATTGCAGCTAGCTTGCTGCGATGATCCAGGTGAAAAGGTTCAGAGCTTACGGTAGGAATCCGGGGATATGGAGAGAAAATAAGTCCAGTATGTTCTGGTTTGAATCGCGTTGTGCAAACTGGCGAGAGTTTTCCGAGCTAAAGGTTGATGACCGCTAGCAGTGGTTAGCTGACTACTAGATCGTTATCTGGCTAGCTTCTGTTGGGGTTCCAGTTCAAAAGTAAAGAAAAATACTTTAGAAAAAGGCAGATCCACAGCACATTAGGTGAGGCGGGTTGCATCAGTGTTCTGAAGTTGAGGTTTAGAAAAATATTAGAAAGATAAAATATATATACAAGGGACAAGAAAAGACAATGACAAAGACTTCTGAATGCTTTGCCATCTTGGTGGTTATGTTGTGTCTGTGCTCTTGTAGAATACTTGTTGAGGGGTGGAGATGATGTAGTTCATTATTCCTTGCCCACGGACATTCAACCACCCCATCAGAGATGATTGCAATACAGTCTGCTTTCTCTATGATTTGCTAGACCTTCACTTGAACTCTGTTGAACTCTGCATCCAGCCAATTAGTAGATAAAGCATGTCTGGTTGGGTGTATGCTGGGCAAAGAACATTCAGAAATCTCTACCAATACACATTGACTGTGAGCATCAGAGGTGAACCGGTTGCATATACAGCTCCTCCATTGAGTCAAAAAAACTTCTGATTTCAGGAGGACCATGAGCTGTTGCTATCGATAAGGTGTATGATTCATCATTCTCACATCAAATAGAAGTAGAGGGACTTTTGTCAGAGGTTTCTTGTTGTGAGCGCTGAGGGAACTTTATGCACTTGGCCAGATGATTCTACATCTTTGTTGCATTCATAACTCAGCAAAAAAAGACATGTCCTCTCACTGTCAACTGCGTTTATTTTCAACAAACTTAACGTGTAAATATTTGTATGAACATAACAAGATTCAACAACTGAGACATAAATTGAACAAGTTCCACAGACAAAATCAAAAGTAACAGTCAGTATCTGGTGTGGCCACCAGCTGCATTAACCTCTAGTGACTCCCCATCCCGCATGCGGGAGCATAATCATCGCCTGACACTAATTAGCATAACGCAACAGACATTAATATCCCTAGAAAATATTCCTATTCATGAAAATCACAAATGAAATATATTGAGACACAGCTTAGCCTTTTGTTAATCACTCTGTCATCTCAGATTTTCAAAATATGCTTTACAGCCAAAGCTAGACAAGCATTTGTGTAAATTTATCGATAGCCTAGCATAGCATTTTGTCCAGCTAGCAGCAGGTAACTTGGTCACGGAAATCAGAAAAGCAATCAAATTAAATCTTTTACCTTTGATGAGCTTCGGATGATTTCACTCACGAGACTCCCAGTTAGATAGCAAATGTTCCTTTTTTCCCAAAATATTATTTTTGTAGGCGAAATAGCTCCGTTTGTTCTTCACGTTTGGCTGAGAAATCGCCTGGAAATTGCAATCACGAAAATGGCGATATTCCAAATTAGCTCCATAATATCGACAGAAACATGGCAAACTTTGTTTATAATCAATCCTCAAGGTGTTTTTCAAATATCTATTCGATAATATATCCATCGGGACAATTCGTTTTTCAGTAGGACCGATTGGAGTAATGGCTACCTCTGTATTTTATGCGAGAATCTCTCTGGCAGCATCAGGTGACCACTTGCGCAATGTAGCCGCAAACGGGTATTCTTCAACATAAATGCGTAAAATTACGTCACAATGCTGTAGACACCGTCGGGAATACGGAGAAAGAGTAATCTGGTTGATAGCCCATTCACTGCTCAATAGGGACTCATTGGAACGCCACGCTTTCAAAACATAGTGCACTTCCGGATTGGATTTTTCTCAGGCTTTCGCTTGCAACATCAATTCTGTTATACTCACAGACAATATTTTTACGGTTTTGGAAACTTTAGAGTGTTTTCTATCCCAAGCTGTCAATTATATGCATATTCTAGCATCTTGTCCTGACAAAATATCCTGTTTAAATCGGGAACGTTTTTTTCCCAAAAATGAAAATACTGCCCCCTAGTCACAACTGGTGAGACAAAACCGCGACTCGTCAGTGAAGAGCACTTTTTGCAAGTCTTGTCTGGTCCAGCGATGGTGGGTTTGTGCCCATAGGTGACGTTGTAGCCGGTTATGTCTGGTGAGGACCTGTCTTACAACAGGCCTACAACCCCTCAGTCCAGCCTCTCTCAGCCAATTGCGGACAATCTGAGCACTGATGGAGGGATTGTGCATTCCTGGTGTAACTCGGGCAGTTGTTGTTGCCATCCTGTACCTGTGCAGGTGTTGTTACACGTGGTTTGCCACTGTGAGTACGATCAGCTGTCCGTCCAGTCTCCCTGTAGTGCTGTCTTAGGCGTCTCACAGTACGGACATTGCAATTTATTTCCCTGGCCACATATGCAGTGCTCATGCCTCCTTGCAGCATGATGAGCAGGGACCCTGGGCATCTTTCTTTTGGTGTTTTTCAGAGTCAGTAGAAAGGCCTCTTTCGTGTCCTAAGTTTTCATAACTGTGACCTTAATTGCCTAAGCTGTTTTATTTTTTTAAATGTTATTTAACCTTTACTTAACCAGGCAAGTCAGTTAAGAACAAATTATTATTTTCAATGACGGCCTAGGAACAGTGGGTTAACTGCCTGTTCAGGGACAAAACAACAGATTTGTACCTTGTCAGCTCGGGGGTTTGAACTTGGAACCTTCCGGTTACTAGTCCAAAGCGCTAACAAATAGGCTATCCTGCCGCTCCAATAGACATTCATCCATGAGCAGTGGACCAGATTCAAACCCATGCCAACCACTAGGCTACCCTGCCCTTAACGACCGTTCCACAGGTGCATGTTCATTAATTGTTTATGGTTCATTGAACAAGCATGGGAATCAGTGTTTAAACGCTTTAAAATGAACATCTGTGAAGTTATTTGGATTTTTACGAATTATCTTTGAAAGACAGGGTCCTGAAAAAGGCATGTTTCTTTTTTTGCTGAGTCTATATGATTTGGCGGGGCCGTTTGGAAAAATGTTGGTAAATTAGAGTATACCCACTTCTCCAGGAACCACTACACCATAGTATATTTCTATTGTACGGAATGCTTGTCAAATAGCTCAATTGCACTTAGTTTGTTCAAAAAGGACAAAATTGTTCAGATTACAATACCAATCAGAGGGCGAACATAAATTGAAAGACTGGTTGCAAGCAGGACTTGTGTAACGGCACGTGTATAACTACAACCAGTTAGCAAGTCGGACATTTCAGAGTTGCCTAGTTCTAGACTTCTTGACTAGCACATGATCGAGGCATAAGGGTAACACCGTCATCATCTTTTAGGGAGCGGTAATAAGGTCAACAATAATGTTTGCAAATGATATCAGCCCGTGCTGATGATTTAATAAGGCGTCAGATGGCGATAATCTAGTTCCATCGATGGTTGCAATAGGCTCCTTGTTATTTGATTAGCCTACCCATTGTCACATAATGAAAGGTGTGAAAACCCATAATAGGCTACAGATTGTGTGTCTCTGGCTGAGTTGATAAGTTGATTTGGGCCATCAGTTGATTGACAAATGTAGGCCTACAGTAGATTGATCAACTTTCCTCCAGTGTGGATACTAGTCCACGTTTTATAGTTCAGCTATGTATAATTTGTTAATATAGTTCTGTTTTTTGGTGAGGATTGAAAGCATGTATTGTGTGGCTTTAATATTTCATTTCGTAAAGCTGTCAAGATGTTTATGCATGTGCCTATCCAAAGACAATTTTGTTGAGGGTGAGACACTTTCGTTTGATGTGTAAATTATCATATTCATTTTACTTCTTGAAAATATTGAAACAAACTTGTGGGCCTAATGTAGGCTCAGGCTGGTCACTATATCGGCCAGCAGTGCGCGCAAATTCGTGAGGCTCGGACCCAGAGGGCACTTCTTCGACCACTGCGCCAGGGCAGTTCACGATGCTCTAGCAAGCATGATTAATATTGATGAAACGGAGGCATCGTTTTTAAAATAATTTTGTTTGTCAGCCTTCCCCAAACCATACCCCAGGGGTAGGCAACTCTGTTCCTAGAGTGCAGGATGTTCCAACTAGGCACCACACCTGACCAACTGAGCTAATTGATCAATTCAGTGATGGCTTAAATTCAACACACCTGGTCTTCCAGGTCGGTTAAATCAAAAACATGAAGTGCCTGTGGCCCTCCAGGACCAGGGTTGCCTACCCCTGCCATATCCCTAACCTTAATCACTCAGAATTAATGTATAACCTGTTAACCTTTGAGTTGTTTCTGTCTTAACCCAGCAACCACGCAGAATTAACCCTGTAACCACGCAGAATTAATGCATCAGAAATAGACGTTCATCCATGAGCAGTGGACCAGATTCAAACCCATGCAAACTCTGTCATATGTGTGCTGGAGTCAGTGGCTGTGGGTATTGCGTCCCTTCAAAATATAATTAAACAATTGCTTGAACAAAAACCGATTTTCCCAAACAAAAATACATCTACCCCTACAAATATGTCAATTTATGATAATCCACATAAACATTAACACGAGACGTGCTGTAGCCTGCAAGTAGCCTACATAAGGTACAATATAGGTACAGTGTGCATTGTATACGAACACCGCTTCTAGCTACCCCCTGGCGGCAATTCAAAATATTGATTCAGATATTCAAATCCTCCTGCTGCAGGACTATTTTCCTGCTGCAACGAAACGGGTCAAATTAGGATCTGACATCGGTAGATCTAAAAACAAACAAGCTAAATGCTAAATCAACCATCTGTAACTATACTGGAGGCAAATGTGATGTTTATAGGAACTGTTTTGATCACATTCTCATGGAGGTCCCTACCTACCGCCCAATATACTGTGCTATTACAGGAAGTGTGATCACATCATACGATGTCTAAACATAGTGTTGAATTATTGCCTTATTTTGAATGTACACCATTTTCCCCCCTCCTTAAGAAAATAATAAAAGCACAGATTAATTGTAGTGCTGAAAGCATGAATGCATGAATATATCAATCTTGACAGCAAGAGTAATATTTTGCCCAGAGACGTGTATCATGACTCAAACTGGAACGCAAACTTCAGCGTGACAGGGTGCACAAATCTCCAGGAGCCTTACAAAGGTAGGCAGGCAGCCAGAACAGGCAGTAGCTGAGATATATTGGAACAAATTATCATATATAGGATTTAACTTTGGACTGCTGCAGTCACTAAGTATGTGATAGAATAGCGATAAGATTCTGGTGGCGGTGGAGAATGACTGTGTATATACTGTACATGCATCGCAGAGGAGAGCAGATTAAAAAAGACACATAAGCCATGCTTTAGGAATGGTGGTGGCTCAAGGATCTCTCAAAGAAAATGGGATGCAATTTACTTGTAGGATCCAACCAAACATGTCACAATGAAATTGTGTGTGTGTGTGTACCTGCGTATGTGTGCGTTATGATTCATGATTTATGACAGTGATTGATGACACCATTAGGAGCGGCAGCTTCCTTCCAACACAATCTCACTCTATCCCTCCCTCTCTCAGACACATGCACACACAAACAAATATCTTTCAAAAAATCCAACAAACTCTTCATCCCAACAAAGAACAAGGCAGTTACTAACTCACTATTCCCCAGTAGGCCGTCATTGTAAATAAAAATGTGTTATTAAATGACTTGCCTAGTTAACTAAAGGTTAAATACAAATTAAAATATATTTCAAAGAGGTTCAAATAGTTTTCTGTCGCTGACTGAGTGTACCTCTTTAATCCATGTATTTATCCACTTATTCATGTTTTATCAAACAACCTAAATAGGGATAAGCTCTCCACCTTGAATATCTAACAAAGAAATCAGCCTTCTTTAGCTGTAATTCCGTGGTTAAATTAGGGCAAACAAGGCTATCTCCTCCAACCATTATTCTTCAAGCGGCATCATTAATTTGTACACAAAGAAGGATCGTATTGTAATACCACTAAGTAGAAAAGTGGCTTTGCTGGAAAACAGGCGAAAATAAGGAAAGAACACAGGAAGCGTGGGTTGTAATTCTCACTGTGATAGTGACTGTGGCCTAACACAAGCACCGAGTGAACGTATATGCCTATAGGGCACGTTTAAAAAATATGTGGATCTCGACAAATGTCTCCGTTCCCCTCTGAAAACCACCCTTTAATAATTCAAACATTTGCTAAGAAAGAGAGCCAAAGTCTTTGTGAATTAAAATTCATGTGACAACAGAACAAAGCTGCAAATAGGTTCTGTAAAAACGTTATGGGCAAAACATTGTCCCCGATATAAAACATTTTAATCTTCAAAGCAGAAGTTAGTCGTGTTGATGCCTGCTGGTGCTGTTGATCTGGTTTTCAATGACAGTCTTTCTATTCATTAATTTGTCTTCAGGACATGACAGAGGTGACACAGGGCATTGTTTAGTTCATTGCTTTCAAAGGAATTGAAGCCCTCTAATATGCCTCCACTCAAGCAACCCTAGGAATGGTACAGTCAAATCATTTGATGTACAGTTAGTGGCTAGGAGGTGGTTCCGACAAAAACACTGTTGCTTCATTTTAGAATCTCCTTATTAAATGATATTGTCTCCATGAGACCTTGGTGCTCTGGACTCCTTAGCTTTGGGCTCTACAATTAAAATAACCACACTGTGAAGATGCCAAAATGTAACTATTCAGACAATACTACCACAAATGCGGTATGTGTATCTACGTATGAAAATACCTTACTTTGACTTTTCAGAAAATAGGTGAAAAGACAAATCATGTTTCAGAAACTGCCGTATGTGACAAGTAATTGTATTCAGCAAGTAAAAGGGAAACAGCTGTATCCGCTTGTCAGATGAAAGTCCTTTGTGGTTCCCAGTGTTAACTGGTAAGGTTCACTGTCCTGTAGACCAGGCGTGCCTAGACGCAGATCCATATCTCCTCCTTTACCCTTCAGCAAAGGGACAGACTGAGCTGTAGGACTTAAGCCTCTCTCAAGCGCTGTTGTTTCCTGAACTTTGATCACGTTTCCCTGATCAAAGTTCATTTAATGCCATCTCCTAGCTGATGGCACATTATCCTCCCACGTCATCTTGATATAAATAGAGTCTGGAGTGCAGGAGCCGCTCATTCTTTGCTTTCAATCACAGCTGAATCCCTGCAGGCTTTTCCCCTCTGTCCATCAGCCCATTTAATTGACCTCTCCTTGCTTATGGACCAGACGGATACAAGGAAGTGGGGAGGAGAAGGCAGCAAAATAAATGAGGTTGGGGTTTCTAATATGACAAATGGCTTGACACTGAAGACCTGCGTGGAGGCACTTGGACAATACTCTAAAGTAGTTTTTGTCAGTTTGATAGAATAACACACTCTCAAAATCACCTGCTGTATGCGATTGGACTTTGTGTGTGTGTGCGTGCATGCGCAAGCTTGAGTGCTAGCCTGCGCGCACACGTGTATATGTGTGGGTCTGCAAATCTGCGTTGCAGTATGTAGACTATAGCAGTGTGTGTGGGTGAGCTGGAAGGTGGGTGCATGTTACTGTTATCCGTGGACACAGAACAAGGTGTCTGCCAGCGCCGGTGGCAAAAGGAAACAGAAGCAGGTAGAAGATTACAAAATTCAATTTAAGGTAATGTAGCTTTGATATACGGTGCCACACTGCCACTGCGTTTGTTTCCTTTTGGTGTCACAGCAGCAGATCAGTCTTAGAATCTCTCCCCTCACTGTCTTAGTCTTAGATTTGCTATAAAACAGGCCTACTTTCTCTCCCTATTTGTCTTAGCTTCAGGGCCCGTACGATCTACAATTAAGACTATCCTACCAACGGGGCATTACAAACTGTAATATCTTATGTTTCACCGAGACTTGGCTGAACGACGACACGGTTAATATAGCGCTGTCTAGCTTCTCCATGTATCGGCAGGGCATGCAGTGTCACACCCTAATCTGTTTCACCTGTTCTTGTGATTGTTTCCACCCCCTCCAGGTGTTGTTTATTTACCTTAGTGTATTTATCCCTGTGTTTCTTGTCTCTCTGTGCCAGTTCGTCTTGTATGTTTTCAAGTCAACCGGCGTGTTCTTCCTGTGCTCCTGTTTTCTATTCTCTTTTTCTAGTCTTCCCGGTTTTGACCCTTGCCTGTTTTTCTGGACTCCGTACTTGCCTGCCTGACCATTCTGTCCACCCTGACATCGAGCCTGTCTGCCACTCTTTACCTTTTGGTCTCAGAATCTGGTTTTAACCTTTTGCCTGTCCACGACCATTCTCTTGCCTACTCCTTTTGGATTATAAATAAACAACAAATCTGCCTCCTGTGTCTGCATCTGGGTCTCACCTAGTGCCCTTATAGTACAAACTGGCCATGACAGACCCAGCAGACATGGCTCAGCTCCGCCACGCTGTCTCCATGCAGGGAAACACTATTGGGAGACATGAGGAGCTGTTACAGGACCTTCTGGGAGGGCTCTGTTCCTTGACGGAATGCCACGACCAAGGGTTTAAGGAGATTATGGAGTAAATCAGGGAGTTAGCTTGGAGGCTGTCTGCTACCGCTGAGAAAACCCAACCAGCCATTAATATTTCCCTATTAGTGGTGAGCTTGTACAGCCTACACCAGCTCCCCAAAAACCCTGCTTACCTCCTCTGGAGCGATATTCTGGGGATCCTGGTACCTGCCGGGGTTTTCTTTCTCAGTGCTCTCTTATTTTTGAGATACAGCCATCTTCGTTTCCTTCAGACCGATCTAAGATCGTGTATGTTATTACGCTAATGTTGGGAAGGGCACTCTCCTGGGCTACGGCAGTTTGGGAGCAACAATCCGCCATTTGTTGTCATCTGGAGAATTTCATGGCAGAAGTGAGGAAGTTATTCGATTCTCCGGTATCCGGGAGAGAGGCAGCCAGTAAACTTCTTGAATTACGTCAAAAGTCCCGTAGTGTGACAGACTATGAGGTAGATTTTCGCACGTTGGCCGTCGAGAGTGCCTGGAATCCGCAGTCTCTTTTCGATACTTTTCTTCACTGATTACCTGAGGTGGTAAAAGATGTGCTAGCTTCTCGGGAACTACCGGTGGACCTCGACTCCCTCATCGCCCCCACCATTAGAATTGATGGACGCCTAAGGGAACGCAGGAGTGAGAGGAGGTCTGGTCTCGGGCACACTCGTCCATCCGCAGTGGCTCGCTCACCTCCGAGGGAGGTGACCGAGGGATGTTTTTTCGAGAGGATCCGAATCACCTGAGCTCCCTCGAGAATCATCAACGACGGGTGAGTCGGATACACCAGAACCCATGGAACTGGGAAGAGCTAGATTATCGGCTAGGTAACGTTCGCACAGCCTAAGCTCCAACAGTTGTCTGTATTGCGGTGCTGCGGGGCATTTCATTGCTACCTGTCCAATGAGGAGACCTAGATCATTAGTAGGTACAACTACTCTGGTGAGTCAGACTGGGAATTCCCTAATTCCTATTACCTGTACCCCTTTTGCTGTTATTCAGCTGTAGGGAGACCAGTCAATGTTTGGATGCGCGAAGGAGACAAGTGGAAGACTGCTTTCAATTCAGCAAGTGGACACTATGAGTACCTGGTCATGCCATTTGGACTCACTAATGTTCCTGCTGTCCTCCAGGCTCTGGTTAACGATATGCTCCGGGACGTTGAATCGGTTTGTTTTTGAAAACCTTGATGACATTGTTTTTCTCCCATTCTGCCCAGGAACACGTTCTCCATGTTAGACAAGTTCTTAGCGCCTTCTGGAGAACCAGTTGTTTGTTAAAGCGGAGAAGTGCAAGTTCCACCACTCCACAATCACTTTTCTGGGATACATCATCTCTGAAGGGAATGTTCAGATGGATCCTGAGAAAGTGAGAGCGGTGGTGGATTGGCCCCACCCCACGTCCAGTGTGCGGTTACAGTGGTTTCTGGGGTTTGCTCTTTTTAAAATGTTTTATTCCCGCGTGTTTTTTCCCATGCTCCTCTTTTCTATTCCCTTATTCTAGTCCCATGACTGTTTTTCTGGACCCCGTACCTGCCTGCCTGACCCTTCTGCCTGCCCTGACATCGAGCCTGTCTGCCACTCTTTACCTTTTGGATTATAAATAAACGACAGACTCGAACCATCTGCCTCCTGTGTCTGCATCTGGGTCTTTCCTTGTGCCCTTATATGCAGCTACGTCTGGTAAGACGAGGGGCGGGGGTGTGTGTCTATTTGTCAATAACTGCTGGTGGCGATGTATAATATTAAAGAAGTCTCGAGGTATAGCTCGGCTGACGTAGAATACCTCATGATAAGCTGTAGACCACACTATCAACCAAGAGAGTTCTCATCTATATTATTCGTAGCCGTCTATTTATCACCACAAACAGTTGCTGGCACTCAACAAGCTGTATAAGGCCATTAGCAAACAAAAAAATGATCATCCAGAAGCAGCGCTCCGAGTGGCCGGGGACTTTAATGCAGACAAACTTAAATCAGTAAAAAAAATACAAAATATTTAACCTTTATTTAACTAGGCAAGTAGGTTAAGAACAAATTCTTATTTACAATGACAGCCTACCCCAGCCAAACCCTAACGCGGACGACGCTAGGCCAATTGTTCTCTCCCCTATGGGACTCCCAATCACAGTGTCACGCCTTGGTCTTAGTATTTTGTGTGTTCTTTAGTTGTTTGTTCAGGCCAGGGTGTGACATGGGGTTATTGTATTGTCTTATTGGGGTTTTTGTAGGCATTGGGATTGTGGTTGATTAGGGGTGTGTCTAGTATAGGCTTGGCTGCCTGAGGCGGTTCTCAATCTGAGTCAGGTGATTCTCGTTGTCTCGGATTGGGAACCATATTTAGGTAGCCTGAGTTTCACTTTGTATTTCGTGGGTGATTGTTCCTGTCTCTGTGTAGTGTTCACCAGATAGGCTGTATTAGGTTTCACGTTCCGTTTGTTGTTTTTGTATTTATTAGTTATTTCATGTATCGTTCCGTTTTTTCTTCATTAAAGACATGAGTAACCACCACGCTGCATTTCGGTCCGACTCTCTTCCTTCTACAAACGAAGAACGCCGTTACAGAATCACCCACCACACACGGACCGAGTGGCGTGGTTACAGGCAGCGACAACAGGAGCGAATGGGAGGTACTTACGAGACGCTGTTATGAGGACGTTATGGACAGCAGAAGCATGGAGTATACGACGTGGGATGAAATAGACAGGTGGGCGGCCGACCCAGAGAGAGTGCCTGAGCCCGCCTGGGATTCGCTAGAGCAGTGCGAAGAGGGCTATAGGCGAATGGAGTTGGAGAAACAGACACGGCGGCGCAGAGCAAAACCCGAAAGTCACCCCAAGAAATGTATTGGGGGGGGCTCAGAGGGAGAGTGGCTGAGTCAGGAGATAGACCTGAGCCAACTCTCCCTGTTTATCGTGAGGAGCCAAGGAGGAGACCAGAACCAGAGCCGGTGTTGGAGGTGAGCGAAACAGAGACTGTGAAGGAGTTAATGGGGAAATTGGAGGAGAGAGAAATGAGGGAGTTGCTGTGTTGGTGCTTTTTGCATGGAATTCGCCCGACGGAACGTGTCGGGGATTTGATGGCACCTGGGTTAGCGCTCCATACTCGTCCTGAGGTGCGTGTTAGTCGGCTGGTGAAGTTGGTGCCAGCCTCACGCACCAGGCCTCCTGTGCACATCCCTAGCCTTGCACGTCCTGTGCCAACACTGCTCTCAAGATCTCCAGTACGCCTTCACGGTCTAGCCCATCCTGTGCCACCTCCACACTCCAGTCCTCCGGTAGCAGCTCCCCGCACCAGGCTTCCTGTGCGTGTCCTCGATCCAGTACCACCAGTTCCAGCACCACGCACCAGGCCTTCAGTGCGCCTCGCCTGTTCAGCGCAGCCAGCGCTTTTCTCCTCTCCTGCGCTGCCGGAGCCTCCCGCCTGTTCAGCGCAGCCAGCGCTTTCCTCCTCTCCTGCGCTGCTGGAGTCTCCCGCCTGTTTAGCGCAGCCAGAGCTTTTCTCCTCTCCTGCTCTGCCGGAGCCTCCCGCCTGTTCAGCGCAGCCAGCGCTTTCCTCCTCTCCTGCGCTGCTGGAGTCTCCCGCCTGTTTAGCGCAGCCAGAGCTTTTCTCCTCTCCAGCGCTGCCGGAGCCTCCCTCCTGTTTAGCGCAGCCAGAGCCTTCCTCCTCTACAGCGCTGCCGGAGCCTCCCGCCTGTTTAGCGCAGCCAGAGCCTTTCTCCTCTCCAGCGCTGCCGGAGCCTCCCGCCTGTTTAGCGCAGCCAGAGCCTTTCTCCTCTCCTGCGCTGCCGGAGTCTCCCGCCTGTTCAGCGCAGCCAGAGCTGCCAGCCTGCATGGAGAAGCCAGAGCTGCCAGCCTGCATGGAGCAGCCAGAGCTGTCAGTCTGCATGGAGCAGCCACAGCTGTCAGTCTGCATGGAGCAGCCAGAGATGTCAGTCTGCATGGAGCAGCCAGAGCTGTCAGTCTGCATGGAGCAGCCAGAGCTGCCAGTCTACATGGTGCAGCCAGAGATGCCAGTCTGCATGAAGCAGCCAGAGCTGTCAGTCAGCATGGAGCAGCCAGACCTGTCAGTCTACATGAAGCAGCCAGAGCTGTCAGTCTGCATGGAGCAGCCAGAGCTGTCAGTCTGCATGGAACAGCCAGAGCTGTCAGTCTGCATGGAGCAGCCAGAGCTGCCAGTCTACATGGTGCAGCCAGAGCTGTCAGTCTGCATGAAGCAGCCAGTGCTGTCAGTCTGCAAGGAGCTGCCAGTCTGCAAGGAGCTGCCAGTCTGCAAGGAGCTGTCAGTCTGCAAGGAGCCGCCAGTCTGCCCAGCGCCGCCAGTGCTGCCAGTCTGCCCAGCGCCGCCAGTCTGCCCAGCGTCGCCAGTCTGCCCAGCGCCGCCAGTCTGTCAGGATCAGTTAGAAGTGCCAGTCAGCCAGGATCCGCCAGAAGTGCCAGTCGGCCAGGATCTGCCAGTAGTGCCAGTCGGACAGGATCTGCCAGTCGGCCAGGATCCGCCAGTCAGCCAGGATCTGCCAGTCAGCCAGGATTCGCCAGTCTGCCAGGATCCACCAGTCAGCCAGGATCCACCAGTCTTCCAGGATCCGCCAGAAGTGCCAGTCAGCCAGGATCCGCCAGAAGTGCCAGTCGGCCAGGATCTGCCAGTCGGCCGGGATCCGCCAGTCAGCCAGGATCCGCCAGTCAGCCAGGATCTGCCAGTCAGCCAGGATCCACCAGTCAGCCAGAATCTGCCAGTCAACCCAGATTCTTCCAGATCAGCCAGTCTCTTCCAGATCTGCCAGTCAACCAGAATCTTCCAGATCTGCTAGTCAACCAGAATCTTCCAGATCTGCTAGTCAACCAGAATCTTCCAGATCTGCTAGTCAACCAGAATCTTCCAGATCTGCTAGTCAACCAGAATCTTCCAGATCTGCTAGTCAACCTGAATCTTCCAGATCCGCCAGCCAGCCAGGATCTACCGGAGCCTACTACCTACCTGAGCTTCCTCTCAGTACTGGGCTTCCTCTCAGTACTGGGCTTCCTCTCAGTACTGGGCTTCCCCTCAGTTCCGGGCTGTCCCTCAGTTCCGGGCTGCCCCTCAGTTCCGGGCTGTCCCTCAGTTCCGGGCTGCCCCTCAGTTCCGGGCTGCCCCTCAGTTCCGGGCTGCCCCTCAGTCCCGAGCTGCCCCTCAGTCCCGAGCTGCCCCTCAGTCCCGAGCTGCCTCAGTCCCGAGCTGCCCCTCAGTCCCGAGCTGCCCCTCAGTCCCGAGCTGCCCTCTCAGTCCCGAGCTGCCCCTCAGTCCCGAGCTGCCCCTCAGTCCCGAGATGCCCTCTCAGTCCCGAGCTGCCTCTCAGTCCCGAGCTGCCCCTCAGTCCCGAGCTGTCCCTCAGTCCCGAGATGCCCCTCAGTCACGAGCTGCTCCTCAGTTCTGTGGGGTTCTGGGTGAGGACTATTAGGCCATGGTCGGCGGCGAGGGTTGATTATCCCAGGACGCGAAGGGGAGGAACTAGGACATTAATGAAGTGGGGTCCACGTCCCGAGCCGGAGCCGCCACCATGGACAGACGCCCACCCGGACCCTCCCTATGGTTTTGAGGTGCGTCCGGGAGTCCGCACCTTAGGAGGGGGTTCTGTCACGCCTTGGTCTTAGTATTTTGTGTGTTCTTTAGTTGTTTGTTCAGGCCAGGGTGTGACATGGCGTTATTGTATTGTCTTATTGGGGTTTTTGTAGGCATTGGGATTGTGGTTGATTAGGGGTGTGTCTAGTATAGGCTTGGTTCTCAATCTGAGTCAGGTGATTCTCGTTGTCTCGGATTGGGAACCGTATTTAGGTAGCCTGAGTTTCACTTTGTATTTCGTGGGTGATTGTTCCTGTCTCTGTGTAGTGTTCACCAGATAGGCTGTATTAGGTTTCACGTTCCGTTTGTTGTTTTTGTATTTATTAGTTATTTCATGTATCGTTCCATTTTTTCTTCATTAAAGACATGAGTAACCACCACGCTGCATTTCGGTCCGACTCTCTTCCTTCTACAAACGAAGAACGCCGTTACACACAGCCAGTTGTGATACAGCCTGGATTCAAACCAGGGGCTGTAGTGACACCTCTAGCACTGAGATGCAGTGCCTTAGACTGCTGAGCCACTCGTGAGCCAAATTGACCTACTTTCCACCAGCATGTGAACCAGAGGGAAATCACTCTAGACCACCTTTACTCCACACACAGAGACGCATACAAAGCTCTCCCTTGCCCTCCATTTGGCAAATCTTACCATAAGTATATCCTCCTGATTCCTGCTTACATGCAAAAACTAAAGCAGGATGTACCAATGACACGGAAATGGTCAGATTATGTGGATGCTACGCTACAGGACTGTTTTGCTAGCACAGACTGGAATATGTTCTGTGATTTATCCAATGGCACCTCAGTCACCGGCTTCATCAATAATTGTATTGACGACGTCGTCCCCACAGTGACCATACACACATTTCCCAACCAGAAGCCATGGAATACAGACAACATCCACACTGAGCTAAATGGTAGAGCTGCCACTTTCAAGGAGCGGGACACTAATCTGGACGCTTATAAAAAATCCTGCAAAGCCCTCAAACAGGCAAAGCGTCAATACAGAACAAAGATTGAATCCTACTACACCGGATCTGACGCTTGTCGGATGTGGCTGGGCTTGAAAAATATTACGGACTACAAAGGGAAACCCAGTCGCGAGCTGCCCAGTGACGCGGGCCTACCAGACGAGCTAAATGGCTTTAATGCTCGCTTCGAGGAAAGCAACACTGAAGCATGCATGAGAGCACCAGCTGTTCCGGATGACTGCGTGATCACGCTCTCTGTAGCCGATGTGAGAAAGACCTTTAAACAGGTCAACATTCACAAAGCCGCTGGACCAGATGGATTACCAGGACGTGTAATCAAAGCATGCGTGGACCGACTGGCAAGTGTCTTCACTGACATTTTTAACCTCTCCCTGACCGAGTCTGTAATACCTACACGTTTCAAACAGACCACCATAGTCCCTGTGCCCAAGAAAGCAAAGGTAACCTGCCTAAAAAACGCCATCAACCCTAGCCATCAACCCTAGACACACCCAATTCGCATACCGCCCCAACATATCCACAGATGACACAATCTCAATCGCACTTCACACTGCCCTTTTCCACCTGGACCAAAGGAACACCTATTTGAGTATGCTGTTCATTGACTACAGCTCAGCGTTCAACATCATAGTGCCCACAAAGCTCATCACTAAGCTAAAGACCCTGGGACTAAACACCTCCCTCTGCAACTAGATCCTGGACTACCTGACGGACCGCCCCAAGGTGTTACGGGTAGGCAACAACACATCTGCCATGCTGATCCTCAAAACTGGGGCCCCTCAGGGGTGCATGCTCAGTCCCCTCCTTTACTCCTTGTTCACTCACGACTGCGTGGCCAAGCACGACTCCAACACCATCATTAAGTTTGCTGACAACACAACAGTGGTAGGCCACCAACAACCATGAGAAAGCCTGTAAACAACTCCGGTCACCCAAGTCATAGACTGTTCTCTGTGCTACCTCACGTCAAGCGGTACCGGAGCACTAAGTCTAGGACCAAAAGGCCCCTTAACAGCTTCTGCCCCCAAGCCATAAGACGGCTGAACAATTAATCAAATGGCCACCTGGATTATTTACATTGCCCCTCCCTTTTTGTTTTTACACTACTGCTACACTCTGTTTATTGTCTATGCGTAGTCACTTTACAAATGACCTCGACTAACTTGTACCCCAAGACATTGACTCAGTACCGGTACCCCCTATATATAGCCTCGTTATTGTTATGAACTGTCATTTCCTTGTGTTACTCTTTTTCTGTTTTTATAGATTATTTAGTAAATATTTTCTTAACTCTACTTCGTTGTTGGTTAAGGGCTTGTAATTAAGCATTTCACGGTAAGGTCTACACCTGTTGTATTCGGAGCATGTGACAAATAAGATTTGCTTTGATTTGTAGTGTGGGTGGATTGGGACGAGGGAATAACCTGCATAGGCCTGGGGTATCCTATCCATCCAGCCACAGTCTTCACACTGGGCGTCCTGAGGAGCTACTGCACACTGGCACCAATTTGAGGTCATGCCTGCAATCTAGGCAAGGAGGAACAAAGCCATGCCCCTAAGAAACAGAGCTGAGGAGTTCAAGCTTGGGATAACAACATTGGCATGAAAGAACCATCAGGTGGATCATGCGTTTGCCTCACAGGCCTCAATGCTATTTAGGCTTGTTTCTGTCAGTCACTGTCTTTTTATAGACAGATTTAGACTCTCCTTGGCAGTGTGATGTAGAGATGGATGGAGAGTGTTCAGGGACTAGTTCATCATCCTCCACCTAAACCCTCCAACCGTGAGACTATCCCACACCCCTATTCTTTACGGAGACAATATTGACCTGATCACTGAATCAATTAATGTATCAGTTAATTTATAATTAAAGCGTAAGTGAAAAAGATCAGATGACGCACACATTAAGCAGCTCTCTTGCAGACCATAGATCCCGTTAAGAGGGATGAGACGGGATTTGATAAATGGGGACAAAATATCAAACCAGAACCTATTGGATATTCATTAAGAAGCCTCAGTGGAATGTGTGCGTTTAAGCACTTAATGGCTACTTAAAGCCGATGAGGCAGAGAAAGCGAGAGAGAACGGGGGGAGAAAGATGGAGAGGCAGTGGAGAATGAAAGCATTCTGTAAATGGTGTTTGGAGGAATGCCTGTCAAGTCGAACGGGACTTGAAGGGAAATTGGCCAAGGGAGGCCTTTGTCGGGCTGCGTGACATGCCCCCAGTCTTCAAAGCTGTTTTAGGGGAGGAGGGGCATCTCTGAAAGTCACTCTGTGCTGCAGGGTAGTCCTGGTATGAAAGGGGACCAAATGGAGGACCCATTTATTTCCCCTAACACAAGATAGACATGAACAATCCCTCAATAGCGGCACTGATTTGACACTGATTTTTATTCATGTGTCTGCCTGATGTAATATTATATTGGAATTTGGATCACAATGCAAAGATTCCGATATATTGTACAAGATCATGTCAGCAGCGATATCTAGAATCTAGATAAATATCCAGGGGTAGGAAAACAAGATGATAGTTTATTTGAAATTAAAGAACATTTGACCTTCTTACATACATAGAGGGCTTTGAATAGGGGGCAGCTCCCTTTGAGTAGAGAGGCAGATCAAAAGGTAGTTAGTTATACCTGACTTGAAATCTTATGACATGGAAATATCTGACACAAAAATCCTAATACTGTACATGTATTTTTCAGTTGAATTTCCACGGCCGTTGAGGTAGCCTGTAACCTGTTCCTAGCACTCATATTGAGCAATATGTTCATAATCATAACAAACAAGATATCACACTAATAAACATACTGTAGCAACCTTAACCCAACACCTAGCGACCTCGTCAAGCCTGCTGCTGTCAAGCCAACATCTTTGGGCTACCCCCCGAAATTCACTACATTGGTGTCAGAAGTGGGATGGTGCCCTTGAGGCCACCGGAAAGGCGTATACATGTGAGGGACTTGGTTTATGAGAAGCAGTTCAATTTAGGTTTCAGATTAAAGGGAACATAAAACTGCTCATACGCTGGTGACTGTTAAGTGCCTTTAAACGGCCTATTCTGACCATATCCATCGAGGAAGCAGACAATGTTCAATCACTTAACAGATGACTGAAACAGTTCTATCCAGTAGTGGTGAGCGGAGAGTAGCTCATAATTTCCTGATGAGGAAAAGTGGCTTACTCAATTGAAGCAATGCACCATACTAATACTCAAACTATCATGCTGATTGAATGCTTATCATGATAAGCACTCTTCAATGTAAAATTATTCCATTAATTTCACCTAACCGCTGTTTTTCATCATAAAACCTTGTCTGTTATTTCCTGAGTGGTTCATTGTGTTTCAGCCAATAAGATCAAATACATCTCTGTTATGACTTGTACCATATGAAAAGGTATTGTGACTATGCTCTCAGTTTGCTATATCTCAGTGCTATTTTCCATTACCACTGCCAAGAAACACTCATTCTCTCTATTTGAAAAGAAATGTCAGATAGGGGCATTGTACAGGTAATTAAATACAAATTCTAGTGTTTTGGAGCTGCCTGAATGTAAATCTCTTCTATTTGAGCTCTTGGGGCAAAATGCATGGTCGACTTCTTCTCAATTATTAGAGTTTTGAGAAGGAAGAAGACTTAAGTCTGATTTAGTATGCAAGAGATGTGCCTCCTTACAAAAGGTCGTTCCACAAAATAAGTCCCTTTTGTGACCCTTTACATATCTTAAGTAAAACATTGATTTTAAAAGCCTGTTATATTAAATTAAGTGTCCTTTAATATAGACCATATTAAAAAAACAATGATATGAATAAAGACTTGCTAAAGTCCCGAAATTCAGCATTTTAACATGTTCCTCTGTGCAGACTCTTGTGACTACTCTGGATATTTTAACCTACTTACCCTCAACATTTCTCCAGGTTTTCACCATCATTGTAAAGCCCTAGTTATGTTGTTGCTTTGACATAGTCATTTCTGAAGATCATAATTATTTAATGTGCTTTGTGATTCATTTTAATGTAAAAAAACAAAAATATCCCTCATTTTAAGGTCAACCCTGTTACGTGAACTGAACTCTTGTTTTTTAAATTTTATAAATACAAATAAAAAATGAATTTCCTGAACCAACACTTCTAGATCTGCTGATTTATTGAGGAAAAGTGTACTTACTATGCTTGTGATATGTGGTTGTCCCAGCTAGCTATATTAAGATGAATGAACTAACTGTAAGATGCTCTGGATAAGAGTGTTTGCTAAATGACTAAAATATCAAATATAAATGTAAAATATGGTGAAACTATTTATTTTTAAAGGGAAAATCCAAAAAGTATACATCTATTTTTTTCCCCAATAGGTCACTGTTGATACAGTCCCAAAATGTTTGCATGTCAGCAGTCAAGTTTTCAAGATATTGTACTTAGAAGAAACAAAGTACCACCGGCCACATCATCATGATGATACAAAACATCATCATTCTGAATGAAAGTTTTGGTGAGTCCGAACATAACCAAATTGAAACAGCCACAGAGGTCAAAATCACACCATCTCTGATACTTTCTCCTCTGTGCTTTAATTGGGCTTTGACTCGGTATGCAGCATTCCTCTCTCATCCTGACTGTTTCTTATTTCATCACAGGCACAGTTGAGAGCATGCCGCAGCTCCCAGTCTCTCACCGTTTTCCGTTGGGACTGCCTACACCGCACTGAGCCATAATGAAAGGCACAGCCAGCTGTGCCGGCCGGCAATATGGCTCTTTCATCAAGTTAAACCGAGCTGACGCCTGCTCCTCAATTATTAAACGTTCACCGAAATGAGCAACAACATAACATAGAAAAGAACCTTCTGCAGACCCCCTTTAGTACTTTGCAGAGAACAGGGAGAAGAGTGTCTGTGTTTGAGGGGATGAGATTCACATTGTCACTGTAATCGGGAGAAACACATTTGTACTTCGAATCACTGCCATGTTTCCATGAAAAAAAAATCAAGTACAGGGCTTGCCATCCACTTACGGGAAAATCTAGGCATTGTCTGAGAGAAACTCAGATTGAATTAAATGAAGTTCCAATCAGAAATAATATGCCAGCCTTTAAAGTTGAGTTAATCACACTGCAGGTAATAAGAGGTCTTTCTATCTCCATGGATTAAGGGCATAACGCGTTGACATAGTGCAAAAATAATTAGTTACGCAACAGCTCTCCTTGTCATGGAGTTGCTTTGCCAGTCAGAGGAATTATAATGAATGGCTTGGTAGCTTGGTGCCTATAGGTGATTCATGTCATATTTCTGAAATAACTAATGAAACGTTAGGCATATAGAAATGACTAGAAAAGGTTTTGAGCAGAATACAAATTTGACATCGGTGCCATGGGAGTTCTGATATTAAATAAACGCCTTATTCCTTCAATACAATTAATGATGTTGGAGGTTTACGGAGCAAAAATCTAAACTCTTGATAAAAGAATTGAGCAAACTGCAGTCAGCAGAAAGGCTAATGTTGAATGTGATAATTAATATGGATAACATGGGCTCTGTGGACTTGTTTTGTTTTGCAGCACTGTCATGGAATCATTCATTCAACCTGTAAAACCACTGAGTGTGTCAATTCATTTCCTCGTTATACAAACCAAACATTTACAGGGTTTTAATTTCTGCTTCCTGTGATCTTTGGTTCCTTCCAGTGGAGTGTAATAAACAGATTACTTTCTGTCCTTTTTTCTCTCTCCTCCTTCCGAAACAGTTCCTCTCTGAACATAAATAATCCCCTTTTACGAAATCACTTCAGGTGAATATCCTGTTATTAAACAGCACATCTGTGTAGGAAAACATGCTTCCTGAGATCAAACGCAGACGCGGTGCGATGGCTGGTGATTGTAATTACCCTGGTATTGGGTATAAATAGGTGCCTCATCTTGGCAGGCCGGGGGGATCCATCTGCATTAATGAGCATTTCATATGATTTGGGATTACACATATCGCTATGGCTCTTTTGAGATTACCATAAATCTTCCCAAAACAGGTGGGAGCTAATGCCCCTTCCACTATGCCCTCTACTATTTTACTAAACAGACTGTTGAGTTAAGTGGCTAAAGAGATTAGGCTAAAGAGGGTCGTAGCTACTGCAGCCTGGCAGGCAGGTGGACCATGTGGCTCGTACAGGGCCACTGAGGAAGTGAAATAAGCCACCAGTAATGGGCATGCTGCCATGCAGACTGGGACATCTTCTTTTTCTACTCTGCCACATAAGAGGACAGGGAGCTGTTATGGGGCATCCAACTGATGTTGATCAATACCTCATTAATCTATGTTGTGATTTGGCTTGAATAGATTTTGAGTTTGTTTTTTTGGCATCTCATGAGGTAGAGAGCTAACCTTTCCAGTTTAGTCAAGACGGGGAACGCTAGTGGCCTTAAGCTAACCCCTGCCCTGTCTTTCATTTTGGCCTTGAAAGAAAAGCACCTATGGACGAAACACGCACACACACAGACATTCACTTACTCACACACATTGAGTGTACTACACATAATAAAACACTTCTACAATCATACACAAACACATATACAGTACCAGTCAAAAGTTTGGACACACCTACTCATTCAAAGGTTTTTCTTTATTTTTACTGTTTTCTACATTGTCCTGTTGAAAAACAATTGATAGTCCCACTAAGCGCAATCTAGATGGGATGGCGTATTGCTAAAGAATGCTGTGGTAGCCATGCTGGTTAAGTGTGCCTTGAATTCTAAATAAATCACTGACAGTGCCACCAGCAAAACACCCCCACGCTATCATACCTGCTCCTCCATTCTTCACGGGGGGAACCACACAGGCAGACATCTGCGTCTCACAAAGACACGGCAGTTGGAACCAAAACTCTCAAATTTGGACTCATTAGACCAAAGGACAGATTTCCACAGGTCTAATGTCCATTGCTCGTGTTTTTTGGCCCAAGCAAGTCTCTTCTTATTATTGGTGTCCTTTAGTTGTGGTTTCTTTGCAGCAATTCGATCATGAAGGCCTGATTCACGCAGTCTCCTCTGAACAGTTGATGTTGAGATGTGTCTGTTACTTGAACTCTGCAGCAGAGGTAACTCTGGGTCTTCCATTCCTGTGGCGGTCCTCATGAGAGCCAGTTTCATCATAGCGCTTGATGGTTTTTGCGACTGCACTTGAAGAAACTTTCAAAGTTCTTGAAATGTTTCGCATTGACTGACCTTCAAGTAATTACCTTAAAGTAAGGATGGACTGTCATTTCTCTATGCTTATTTGAGCTGTTCTTGCCATAATATGGACTTGGTCTTTTACCAAATATGACCATCTTATGTATACCACCTCTACCTCGTCACAATACAACTGATTGGCTAAAATACATTAAGAAGAAAATACATTCCACAAATTAACATTTAACAAGGCACACCTGTTAATTTTAATGCATTCCAGGTGACTACCTCATGAAGCTGGTTGAGAGATACCTTTGATGACAGCTTTGCACAATCTTGGCAAAGGGTGGCTACTTTGAAGAACATAAAATATAACGTATATTATGATATGTTAAACACTTGTTTGGTTACTACATGATTCCATATGTGTTATTGCATAGTTTTGATGTCTTCACAATTATTCTACAATGTAGAAAATAGTAAAAATAAAGAAAAACCCCGGGAATGAGTAGGTGCGTCCAAACTTTTACTGGTTCTGTATATCAAAGCATCCAGTGAGCCATGCCATGATGTCGTAGCAATGACTTGTGTGAGACCTTGAAGCAGGAACAGTGTGCAAGTATACAGGATCTGTCACTGGAGCCATAGAAAAAGTGTGTGCATGATTAAGAATTGTGCTTCAAAATGCTGCTGAAGTGTAACGCTGAACAAAAATAAGCTGATTGGCAAATAAACTATACAAACCAAAAAGTGAACAAAATGCATTTAAGCCAATAACACATGTGGCAGTGCAATAATGTAGCTCTCTGAACCTGAGCTAGGTTACCGTTGCCTCCTGGTTCTCAATGTCATTTTCATGTTTCCAGTGTCCAATTCGATTTATGAATGAAAACTGCAGAAATAATTGGAAACATTCAAAGTTCTAAGTCGAGCGTGTTATGAACCAAGAGTCAAGGGTGCTTAGCCCTGATTCAAAGTCTCTCTACACAGTTCATGCCTGAAAAAGGATTTACCTCTCTCTCTTGAGCCTTTGTGTTTTTGCTTTTTGGGTTTTGTTTTTAAAGGCTGATGCGATGGGTCATACCTCGCATTCCCTGGAGCCGGAGATGGTGCAGGTACAGGAGCCAGTCCCGTTGCCCAGCACCTCCAAGCCATCCGGGGTGGCGGCTGGATTGTAGCTCATGTAATACTCCTGCAGCTGGGAGCTCAGGTTCTGCTCAGGCTCCGGGCTCTTTCTCCGCCGCTTGCGGCCCACCACAGAGCGCTGCTGCAGGAGCCGTGCCGCATTCGGGTAGCGCCTCCATAACACGTAGATGACGGTCAGGATGAGTGACATGGTGAAGAAGAGTGCCACGCTGCCCACCACCACCTTGTGGAAGGACATGTGCTCCAGCTCTGGGGGCTGAGTCACCACCAGGCTGCGGAGGGAGGGCGGAGCCCGTGGAGGGGAGTCTCTAGGGTCAATCCTTACCCGGCTGGGAAAAGTAGGCCGGGGGGGGGACTGAGGCCGAGGTGGGGGTAGGGGGGCCAGGGTGGTAGGTGGAAGCAGGGGTGGAAGTGGGCTGGTGGGGGCAGGGGTTGGGTCAGGTGTCGTTTCAATGAAATCCGGGGTTGGTGAAGGGGTTTCTGTCTGGAAGTAATCAGTTTCCTCACAAATTCCATTGTTCCTCGTAGCCTCCATGATCTTCTCTCCCTGGAGCTGCTTTGGGCTGCTGCATATCATGGTTGTGTCTTTAGTGCCACGAAAGTTCCTCAGCCAGGCCACCAGGGGGCAGATGCCTGTCCCACAGTCCCACACGTTACCTGCAAGGTTGATAGAGTTCAGGGAGATCCATGCAGACACTGCCTCCTGGGACACATTGGACAGCTTGTTGGACTCCAGGTTGAGGGTCTGGAGGTTAGGCAGGCAGTGGAACACGGCAGGGTCCAGGGTCTGGATCTCATTGCCAGACAGATCCAGTTTCTGCAGTGTGTGCCAAGTCCAGGGAAGGCCCTGATTGACTGCTCGGATGCGGTTCCACTGCAGGTAGAGCGCCCGCAAGTTAGCAAGACGTGGAAACAGAAAGAAGTTGATCCGGGAGAACTGGTTGTGCTCCAGGTGCAGCTCCATGAGCCTCTGTAACCCCAGGAAGGTGGTCCTGGTGAGGGCCCGGAGTCGGTTGTAGCCCAGGTCCAGAAACTCCAGGCTGCGGCATTCCAGGAAGGCCCGGATGGGGACTATGGTGAGGCCGTTGGAGCGCAAGTGGAGGTTCTGCAGCTTCTTCAGGCCGTGGAACTGCCCCGGCTGAAGCACCTGCAGCTTGTTGTAGGACAGGTCCAGGCTGCGGAGGTTGGGCACCCCGTGGAAGGTGGCGTTGTGGAGCTGAGAGATCTTGTTGGAGCTGAGGATCAGCTCTTTAAGCCTGCGAACCCCCTGGAAGACCCGACTGTCTAGAGAAGAGATCTGGTTGTGGTCCATGTAGAGCCAGAGGAGCTGGTTGAGGTGGGCAAACTGGTAGGGGAGCAGCGTGTGCAGGTCATTGTAGCGAAGAGAGAGGCCCTGGCAGCCCACTGAGATGTTCTCAGGGACGTCCAAGAAGCCAGCTGACTCGCAGTGGACTATCTTCCCCTCACAACGGCAGCTGTGAGGGCAGGTGCGTTCACCAGAGCAGAGCGGCAGCATGGCCTGGAGGACGAGGAGCAGGAGGAGGATGAGGTGCGCCGGTCGTCCATCACATAGCCTGGAACCTACAGATAGAGAGACAGAGAGAGAGAAGAAGCAGTCATGTTAGAGAGGAATTTTTACTAATGGTGATCCATGGAAATACCCATAAAAGGATAAATACTAATAACTGTATAGTTAAATTAGAGTACGTTTATGATGGCCACATTCAAGAAAGCTCCATACATTGTAAATGTTTTGATTTGAAATGAATACATATACTATAAGTAAACACTTATACCTCCTGTTTTTAGATTCACGTTGTAATCCATTTTAAATGGATGAGAAATGAGTACATTATGTATCCCATACCTTCAAGGTCTGTTGCTAGACAGCAGTGAAAAAACATGCCTACTTCATTTGCTATGACAAAGTGCACGCACAAAATGTTTGTTTTGGGTAACCGGTGTGCTCTCTTTTCACCCGGTAAACCTGTGCAGGGGTCTTTGTCTTCTGTTACAGCTTTTTACATTTCTAATGCTGAAGCAGACATCACACAGACTAAGCACATGCCCTGATAAACAGGAGACAAGACCTTACAAATAACACCCCTCTGTGATTCAACGCTTTGATCCTATTCTTTCTTTGCTTTGTTCTCTTTGTGCAGCAGACTGTAACGGGTTGTCCCCATTTTAAACCGTTTGCTGGGAAACAAGAACACCCGTAGATTTAGCTCTAATTGAGACACATTGCTGCCTGCTGTGTGATGTCGTCCCTTTGCACATAAAGACAGCGTGAAGTGACTGTGAGCAAAACGGCTGTGCAGGCAGGCTGAGGTAGCAACAGGATGGGGCTGTTCAGCTGAGCTCTCTCCTTAGACACACTCCGACCTGACACCTTCTTATTCTAGTCTCTGGCCTGGTTGGTTTGGCAGTGGAAGGAACCACATACTAAGGAGAATAGGGAGAGGTACTCTGGACTGGTTTGACAGTGGAAGGAACCACTTACTAGGGAGAATGGGGGTGTACTCTGGGCTGGTTTGACAGTGGAAGGAACCACTTACTAGGGAGAATGGGGGTGTACTCTGGGCTGGTTTGACAGTGGAAGGAACAACTTACTAGAGAGAATGGGGGGTAAAATTATGTATCCCTTTTTCTCCCCAATTTCGTGATATCCAAATTGGTTGTTACAGTCTTGTCCCATTGCCAAAAAAGTGAAAGTGAAAGGTGAAAGTCGAGAACCATGCGGCCACCTGAAACAACCTCATCAAGCTGCCACACTGCTCGCTTCTTGACACACTGCTCGCTTAACCCGTCAGCCAGCCACACCAGCCACACCAATGTGTTGGAGGAAACACCATACAGCTGGCGACCGAAGTCGCCCATCACAAGGATTCGCTAGAGTGTGATGGGACAAGGACATCCTGGCCAGCCAGACCCTCCCCTAACCCAGACGACGCTGGGCTACTGCGATGCAGTGCTTTAGACTGCTGCACCACTCGGGAGGCCCCATACCCATTGATTCTTCTTTAATATAACTTATAAATGCCTCATGGGTTTAGTTCAACTGTCACACACCATGAGAAGCCAAAATAAAAGCATATTTTACCACAATGTTTGTAAACAATGTAAATGTAAATAAACAAACACTGTATAGCCTTAAAACATGGTTAAAACTATAATTTTGAAATCATGGATGGTCAAATCAAATCAAAGTTTACTGATCACATAAACAGATTTGAAGACGTTATCGCAAGTGTAGAAAAATGCTTGTGTTTCTCGCTCCAACAGTTTAGTTATAACTAGAAATCCAAAACAATACACAAAATCCAAAAGTAAAAAGGAATACATTAAGAAATATCAGAATGAGCAATGTCAGAGTCTGGAATATATATAAAATGGTGTGTATGAACAGTATAGAAAAGGTGTGTACAGCAGTAGTTATATAGGGTGACCCATGACTAGAATACAGTATGTACACATTATTAAAGTGAACAGTGTTCAATGACTCTATGTACATAGGGAAGCAGTCTCTAAGGTACAGGGTAGAGTACCTAGTGGTAGCTGGCTAGTAACAGTGACTTAGGTTTAGGGCAGGGTACTGGGCGGATGCCGGCTATTGGTGACTGTTTAACAGTCTGATGGCCTGGAGATAGAAGCTGTTTCTCAGTCTCTCTGTCCCAGCTTTGATGCACCTGTACTGGTCTCTACCTTCTAGATGGTAGCGGGGTGAACAGGCCGTGGTTCGGGTGGCTGAGGTCCTTGATGATTTTCTTGGCCTTCCTGTGACACAGAGTGCAGTAGATGTCCTGGAGGGCAGGCAGTGTGCCCCCGGTGATCCACCCCCTGTAGAGCCCTGCGGTTGTGGACGGTGCAATTGCCCTACTGGGCGGTGACACAGCCCGACAGGATGCTCTCAATGGTGCATCTGTAGAAGTTTATGGGGATCTTACGGGCCAAGATGAATTTCTTCAGCTTCCTGTGGTTGAAGAGGCACTGAGAAGCTGTTTATCAGTCTCTTGTACCCAGCTTTGATGCATCTGTACTGTCTCTGCCTTTTAGATGGTAGTGCTTCCTCTCCTCTGCAGCCTTGTCGATGTGGATGGGATCGTGCTTTCTCTGCATTCTCCTGCAGAGAAAGCTCCTTTGTTTTGTTTATTTTTCTGGCACCAATCTGCCAGGGGTCTCACCTCCTCCCTGTAGGCTGTCTCGTTATTGTTGGTAATCAGGCCTATCACTGTTGTGTCGTCAGCAAACCTGATGATCGAGTTGGCCACGTAGTCATGTGTGAACAGGGAGTACAGGAGGGGCCTGAGCACTTACACCTGTGGGGCCCCCGTGTTGAGGATCAGCATAGCAGAGGTGTTGTTGCCCACCTTCTTCACTTGGAGTCGGCCCATCAGGAAGCCCATGACGCAGTTGCACAGGGAGGGGTTCAGACCCAGGGTCCCTGAGCTTAATGATGGGCTTGAAGGCTGAGCTGTAGTTGATGAACAGCATTCTTACAAATATATTTCTCTTGTCCAGATGGGATAGGGCAGTGTGCAGTGCAATGGCGGTTGATACGTCCATGGATCTGTTAGGGCGGTATGTGAATTGTAGTGGGTCTAGGATGTTGGGTAAGGTGGAGGTGATATGTTCCTTAGCCTCTCAAAGCACTTCATGATGACAGATATCTTCACTATTATTCTATGTAGAAATAGTTTTTAAAAACTGGAATGAGTAGGTGTGTCCAAACGTTTGACTGGTACAGTATGTCTCGTGACTGAGCCGCTGAATTGCGACTCACTTTGTCCCTATACTGTGGTTTTGCCTCTTTGATTGCCTTACAGAGGTGAGAATGCTGCCATCTATCCACAGTTTTCCCAGTCCGCGTAATCAAAACAATCTTGAAGCATAGATTCTGAGTGGTCAGACCAACGTTGAACAGTCCTTACTTTGTGTGCTTCCTGCTTAAGTTTCTGCCTATAGGTGAGGAGGAGCAGAATGGATGCAATGGCTACAGTGCGGGGGAGGGCCTTGTAGCTATTCCTGAAGGGAGAGTAGCAATGATTCAGTCCATGATGCGCGTGTAGGACAGGAGGTGTCTTGATAGAATTTAGGGGAGCTTTTTCCTCAGATTTCGTTTATTACAGTCCCAGGTTACAATAAATATGGCCTCAGGATACATGGTTTCCAGTTTGCACATAGTCCAGTGTAGTTCCTTTAGAGCCATTGTGGTGTTGTCTTGGGGAGGAATATACACGGCAGTGACAATGACCAAAGAAATTATCTTGGGAGGTAATGTGGTCGGCATTTGATGGTGAGAAATTCCAAACCCGGAGAGCAAAAGGACTTGAATTCCTGTACGTTACCACAATCACACAATGAGTTGTTAATAATGAAACAAACCCCTTTGCCTTTCTTTTTCCCAGAATGTTTGTTCTTCCTGTCCCGGGGATAATATATCCGGAGAGACCCATGATTCCGCAAAACAGAGTATGTTACAGTCCCTGTCGTCTGTCTCTCTGTAAGGGGATCTTCACCCTGAGATCGTCTACTTTAGTGTCCAGGGACTGAACGTTAGCAAGTAATATACTTAGAAGTGGTGGACGATATGCACGCCACTTGAGTCTGACTAGGGCCCTACTTCTTCTTCCTCTTTTCCGGCGTCAGTGTTTCGTTGCAGTCCCTGGAATGAATAGAGTTGCCTCGGGAAGTTCAAACAAAGGGTCCAGTTCAGGGAAGTCAAATTTCTGGTGAGTGACCACCGATCTAATATCCAAAAGTTATTTTCAACTGTAGGTAATAATACAAGTAACGTTCTGAGCAAACAATGTAAGAAAAAACACACACAAAACAAATACTGCAAAGTTGTCTAGGAGCTAGAAACAGGGTGAACATGTCTATCAGCACCATCTTGTGATATTACAGTTCTTTCATCCATAGCTCTGTCTATGAATTTGAATGTTGTTACATTTCTCTAGGCCCATCCCTCAGATTTATACCAAAACAGAGGCGGGATGCCCGCTTTGTGATTCAATTAAGGATTATAGCCTCAGACATGTCATTGGATTCCCTTGAGCACTGATGTGTGTCCGTGAAGTGGCCCCTTCAGCTGAATTGCTGCTTCAGTTATCAAGGAGGTCTGTAGTCTACGGATGGTGGCTGCGTGTGAGATCAGATGCTCTGTACAGTACCTTGACATGGTGCCTAGGCTTGGGTGGTATACCGCTGTATATACAGTATTCCCAGGGTATTTGGAAATAGCAATGGGATGGTTTTTCAATACCTTCAATACCATTTAAACTATTTATTTGAAGCTTTAAAAATGTATTTGAATATTTGTAGCTACTTGTAATGTAAATACCTAGTCAACTTGTGCAATACGTTAGGAGATAAAGCAGATTGCGTTCTTCATTTCACCTATCACATAATTTTTTCAATTTCAACTCTACCGGTAGTTTTACAAGCACACAAGGACAAGAGACCAGGTCCTTGTGAGTCAGTCACTGCAGCACACGCCAGGTGATCTACCTACAGTATGGAATCGTATAACTATTAAGTTAACTATTAAGTTAACTGTCTAAAATGTGCTAAATGCTCTGCAGTTGTGCATTTGGTTTGCTTATTTTGTAGCTAGTTGTCTAGCTAAGTGGATAGCTTCTTGCAAAATCAAGCTTCTCTTGGTAACAGCAGGGAATCCCCTCCCTTGCTATCTAATATTTCTTTGTGTGCAGCAAACTCCGAGTAGATTTTTTAGTTATTTGTATAACTTTAGGAGCTGGGATGTCTGTCCTGCAAAGAGTTTGTCAGAGACTGTATAAAATGATTGCAATGCACTCTTTAGCATTTAGCTAGCATTCGCTATAGAATTGTACATGTACTTGTTAGTGTTGCTAATCTTCGGATTACAGTGGCACAGTGGGGATTGAAAATAGCACCCCTTGTGTTCAGTGCCGGTATTACCAAGTATCCTGAGATGGCAAAATGTCAGTATGAAGGTATGACAAGTCTAATGTGGCCCCTGATCAGAGCAGCCAATTTTCTAGAGCAGTGGTCCTCACTCGATATCCGTGAGGACATAAAGGTGCAACTATTATCTATTGACTGTCCTATTTACCACACCATGCCACTGATGAATGCTAGATATCATGCCCTCAAGGACTTGTGCACAATGAAACTATTGAATATTGAAACTTAAATGTAAAATGTACATTTAAGTCATTTTAGCAGACACACTTACGCAAAGCAACTTACAGTTGGTGCATTCATTTTAAGGTAAAATATTTTCTTTTGCAGCTTTTTAAGAAAATTAAACTTAAAAAGACTATTTCCAGTAAGTGCAGGTTTTACTTTTTCCAATGGAATATCAATCTCTCATTTGAAATGTCCCAACCTATATGGTAAAACCACAGCTCACTGATGAAAAGATGTATTGTTTTCATGATTTCATGTTTTTTTAAATGCAGTACGTGTCTGGGCTTTGAATTGCATTTACATTTACATTGCATTTACATTCTGTGCTCCCTCAGTATGTTCTGACCTTGGTGGTTTGAGAGGCCAGACTATTGCCGTACATTGGATTTAGTGTCTATTAAGTTCTTTCTGTTTCTTTGTGTCCAGTGATGTTAGTAACAGAACTGGACATGCACTAGACATGAAGAAACAGAAGCCTGTTAGTAGCCTGTTTACCACTCTGATCAGAGTTCTTGCTTGGTCTTGGATGAATAAATGCGCTGATGCCTTGTTTTATCCTTCATCTCACAGTCCTTTGGTTCTGGCTTTCAGTTGCCTTTCACCCATGTAAACTTGTTTAAACTCTGACTAACAAGTATGGTCACAAAATGATCAGTATCCAATTTGAGGCTGCATTTGATCAGTCACCCATTGCAGCCCCGAATAATCCTGATATTCTGAGGCATCAAAATTAAATCCATTACAGGAGAGGCAATTTCCTCCTATAATCTCTTTTCCCATGATTCTCTGGCTCATAGTTGGAGGAAAAACTCCTCTGTGAGAGAAAATCATGCAGCCTCCAATACTCCTTGCAGTTTATGAAATGATGATTCAAACTGTGTATTGGAAATGATGATTCAAGCTGCTGTGTAAACGAAGCCCTGAGGTCATTAAACCAATACAGTATGCCAGCGCCCTCACCTTCATTAAGAGTACACCAACAGAGCTGGCCAAGCATCCACTGCAATTTACAGACTCATCACTTTCAACTAAATGGTAATTCCATTGGTACGGTTAGCATGTCCCTCCGTGAGCCTGTCCCTCTTCTATTAGATCACTTACACACCATTTGGTGGCATGCATCAGCACACATGCCGCTCCATAGGGAGGAAATCAATAGACACACCTGGACATCCGGGAACATTCCACAGATGTAACATGTAACCTGGGGCAGGACCATTTTTCCCCATGCTTTGGGCTCATTGACATCTCTGCATGACGGCTACGCTAATTAGCACATGTCGGCACAACATCTCTGAACGGACGTGGAGCGATAAAACGCACTGGAAGTGTCTTTACCGGGCTCCCTCTAGGGCTTTTAAAGAGCGCCAGGCAGAGAGACGTGGCCACGCGTCTCAGATTGATCATCAGGTCATTACTGGTCATTAAATGTGACATCCTGTTCAGCCGTCCCTTATCACATGGATCTGACATAATATAGGGCCTGCCAGGAGTCCACCTTCCCAAGGTGGGGCTAATGCTCTCTAGAAACCACTTGCCTGACAGAGATGAATCAACAAGCCTATTAGATAAATAGAGTAAAACAAATTGTTATGCCCCTGCCTGCCTCTGTAGGCATACCGAGGGGAATTAAGAAAGAACATGAGAGGTGCAATGAAAAAGGACTACAATGACTTACAGACACAGAGACATGCACACACACACACACAGAGAGCGCACACACACACACTTATTTTATATTCATCACGATGCCTAGCTAACATAACCATGACATAAAATAGTCTGAGCCAGGTTTTTATCTGGCACCCTCTCTATCCAATGATATAATGCTACACTTAGAGACTACGGCTACTTTTCCATCTGATTTTGGGATGAACACATTGAGCTTGTACCTCCCAGTGCTCTACTTCTGCCACAATCATCAGTGAGAGGAACATCTCATAAAAGGATGAACACTGGCAGCTCAACTTATTCTAATGCCATTTTCAACCGCAACATTCTACTTCAAGGCCGTTGCAGAATGTTAGTACACTCCACAGAACCTTCTTTACATAGTCGAAGGCATGAAACGAGGTTCTGGTGTAAGCATAGCAACACATCAGGGTTGCGCCGCAAATGAAAAGGTATCCAAATTCCTCCAGCTTTTCCCTGTTGCTAAAATACTGTACATTGATGGCATCGAGCTCCTCCAAGGTCAGTTCATTTAAAAGCAACTAATTTAAAATCATCTAAAACAGAGGTTGGCTCTTTCATAAGACTGAGTTGGATTCTGGCGGCCACGGCAGAGTCAGCTGTCATCTTCCTTGGCGGGGCGACAAGTTGATATTTCATTTGAATGCACCGTGCTCTTGTGGTGCGCTGACACGAAGGCTATTACCCAGAGTGCCCATGTTAATAGAGCGGCCAGCACCGTGCGAGCTGCACAGTGGAGCACTTCAGAGAACCAAAACATATTGCATATAGCCTAAGCCCTCAGCATATAGCCTAAGCCCTCAGCATATAGCCTAAGCCCTCAGCATATAGCCTAAGCCCTCAGCATATAGCCTAAGCCCTCAGCATATAGCCTAAGCCCTCAGCATATAGCCTAATCCCTCAGCATATAGCCTAAGCCCTCAGCATATAGCCTAAGCCCTCAGCATATAGCCTAAGCCCTCAGCATATAGCCTAAGCCCTCAGCATATAGCCTAATCCCTCAGCATATAGCCTAAAACCTCAGCATATAGCCTAAGCCCTCAGCATATAGCCTAAACCCTCAGCATATAGCCTAAGCCCTCAGCATATAGCCTAAGCCCTCAGCATATAGCCTAAGCCCTCAGCATATAGCCTAAACCCTCAGCATATAGCCTAAACCCTCAGCATATAGCCTAAGCCCTCAGCATATAGCCTAAACCCTCAGCATATAGCCTAAGCCCTCAGCATATAGCCTAAACCCTCAGCATATAGCCTAAGCCCTCAACATATAGCCTAAACCCTCAGCATATAGCCTAAACCCTCAGCATATAGCCTAAGCCCTCAGCATATAGCCTAAGCCCTCAGCATATAGCCTAAGCCCTCAGCATATAGCCTAAACCCTCAGCATATAGCCTAAACCCTCAGCATATAGCCTAAGCCCTCAGCATATAGCCTAAACCCTCAGCATATAGCCTAAGCCCTCAGCATATAGCCTAAACCCTCAGCATATAGCCTAAGCCCTCAACATATAGCCTAAACCCTCAGCATATAGCCTAAACCCTCAGCATATAGCCTAAGCCCTCAGCATATAGCCTAAGCCCTCAGCATATAGCCTAAGCCCTCAGCATATAGCCTAAACCCTCAGCATATAGCCTAAACCCTCAGCATATAGCCTAATCCCTCAGCATATTTAATTTATTATTATTTTTTGGACGTTGAACTACTGGCAACAGGGAAATAAAATGTGGTCTTAAGATAACATGGCTCAAAATGGATTATATCTAATGTGTCTTTGAAATGAAGAATAAGATACTCAAGTTGTATGTTAAGAGCTCCGTAAAAAACTTCAATGTCAGTGATTATCAGTGGTGTGATGTACGTACGTGCTTCTACACTTCATCGCTTGCTGTTTGGGGTTTTAGGCCGGTTTTCTGTACAGCACTTTGTGACATCAGCTGATGTAAGAAGGGCTTTACAAATGAATTTGATTGATTAAGTAAAAATATGTTGTCGTTGTTTGGGGTATCTGAACTGTACTTTACTATTTATATTTTTGAAAATTGTTCTTTTACTTCACTACATTCCTAAAGAATTTCTGTACTTTTTACTCTATACATTTTCCCTGACACCCAAAAGTAGTCGTTACATTTTGAATGCTTAGCAGGACAGGAAAATGGTTGAATTCACACACTTATCACAAAAACATCCCTGGACATCCCTGCTGCGTCTGATCTGGCGGACTCACTAAACAGATGCTTTGTTTGTAAATTAAGTCTGAGTGATGGGGCGTGCCCCAGGCTATGTATAAATAAATAATAAATAAAAAATGGTGCCATCTGGTTTGCTTAATATAAGGAAATGAAAATGATGTATACTTTAATTTTGATACTTACGTATATTTAAAACCAAATACTTTTAGACTTGTACTCAAGTAGTATTTTACTGGGTGACTTTCACTTTTACTTGAGTCATTTTCTACTAAGGTATCTTTACTCAAGTATGACAATTGGGTACTTTTTCCACCACTGGTGATTATGAACCAGGTCATTTTGGTCCTGGATGCTGATTGGCTGAAAGCAGTGCTATATCAAACATAAACAACTGGGTGGTTCGAGACCTGAATGCTAATTAACTGACAGCTATGGTATATCAGACTGTATACCATGGGTACGACAAAAAATGTAGTTCTAATGTTGGCAGCCAGTTAATAATAGCAATAAGGAACCTCAGTGGTTTGCGGCATATGGCCAATATACCACTGCAAAGGGCTATATCCAGGCACTCTGCGTTGCATCGTGATTAAGAACAGCCCTTGCTGTGGTATATTGGCCGTAGAACATACCACCTCGGGCCTTATTGCTTAAGTAGAACATCTCTGGTATTCTACCCTGAGCTCTTGCACACATATAAACATCCTATCCTCTATAGTGGGTAGTTACCAGGGGTTAAAAGAAGAACAAAATGGAGGACTATTAAAAACGGCAAGATCAAACACTTCCTTTATAGTACATTACCCCAGGCTAACTCAAGGTCTCTGGTGTTAAGGTTAGTGAGTGGATAAGGAAAGGAAAGGCAAGAGAATCCCTAGTCTAGAATCATTCTCTGACCATTGTTAGTGTCTCCTTGCGACACAAGAGCAGACAGCTTAAAGTATGTGTTAGTGCTGCACAATATTTTATTGATGCTATTTTATTGATGCGAAAACGGTTCGGTACTAGAATTGTTGTTACTTTCGGTACTTCTGTCAAATGTGTCTCACGTCAGATACGGATTGAGAGGATCGAGTCTGTCTAGTAATTTGTCTGAATCTTTTCAGGGGGATCAATAGTAAGCTAGCCAGGCTACTTGTACATGCAGTTGACACAGCAAGAGCAACTTTTGAAGAGCAAGCGAGAAAGGGAGAAAATGTTGACAGCATGACTTCTAACAAAAACATTATCTCTCGCCCGCATCTTGTTTACAAAAGTGTCTCCAGAAGTGAACTACGGTAATGATGATGAGGGCCAGCCCACCAAAACAACTAAGAAAGAGGTGTTACAAAGCAGTGCAACAAATGACATTTGCACTGTAACGTTATTCTTCTATATTAAAAAAATGTCAACGCCGACAGATAATTGGTTCGTATGACAATTACAATTAGTGCAATCATCTTAAGATAACTAGGTGAGACAACAACACATCACAATTGTATCAAGTACATTTTCCCTCAACAAATATTTATCAGCAAATTCAGTGTAAGTGGGATTAAAGGAGTACCTTTTTGGGGGGGGTACCTCTTTATTATTTAAGATACTCTTCAAAGAGATAGGGTGTCAGTTATTTTAGAAAGATGGACAGGGACTCCACTATCCTCACTTTAGGGGGTATCTTGTTCCACCATTGGGGTGCCAGGACAGAGAAGAGCTGGGCTGAGCGGTAGCTGCCCTCCTCTAGGGGTGGGCGGGCCAAGAGACCAGAGGTGACAGAACGGAGTGCTCAGGTTGGGATATGGGGTTTGAGCATAGCCTGAAGGTAAAGACGTGCAGTTCCCCTTGCCACTCCAAGTGGGGAGCCAGCCAACAGAGATTTGCAGTAGGCTAGACGGGAATTGACAAGTGCCTGGATTAGGACCGCTTCCAGTTTGAGGAAAGGTCGTACTCTACGGATGTTGTAGAGCATGAACCTGCAGGAGCGGGTCACTGGTTTGATGTTTGCAGAGAACGACAGGGTGTTGTCCAGGGTCACACCAAGGTTCTTTGCACTCTGGGAGGGGGACATCGTGGAGTTGTCAATCGTGATGGAGAGGTCTTGAAGTGGGCAGGCCTTTCACGGGAGGAAGAGCAGCACCTGCGTTTTGTCAAGGTTGAGGTTGTGGGCCGACATCCAAACTGAGATATCTGCCAAGCGTGCAGAGATGCGTGTCGCCACCTGGGTGTGAGAAGGGGGGGGGGGGTATTTTTGTGTCTGACACCATAGGCTGTGTTGATCTCTGCACCAGACAGGATGCTCTTGCCAGCATACTTGGGGTCCAACATGTACGCTGCGGCGTGTATGGGCTTCAGGCAGAAGTCTTCACTCTTTTTGATATTTCAGATCTGCAGTTTCCTCTGCTTGGAGCAACAGTGAAGTGGGCAGGGCAGTACAGATTTCTTCTCTTTCATCTGCAAGCAGTGTCTGAACATCAGACAGGATGGCATTGTCTCCCTCAATCTGTGCAATGGCTACTGCTATGGGTTTCAGAAGTTTCAGGCTGCTTACCACTCTCTCCCAAAATACACCATCCAGGAGGTTCCTCTTGATGTGGCTGTCCATATCGGCAGATCGGCACATGATCATTTCTTGGAGACTCCTTCCTCTTCAGGAGACTTTCAAACATGATGACAACACCACGGGTGTTGCTGGGCAGCTTCAATGTGGTGCTCTTATTCTTCTCACTTTGCTTGGTGAGGTAGATTGCTGCTATAACTGGATGACCCTTCACATACCAAACCATTTCCTTGGCTCTCTTGTAGAGTGTATCCATTGTTTTATGCACTTGGCCAGATGATTCTGCATTTTTGTTGCATTCTCCACATATGATTTTGCACAGTATTTGCAAATGTACACAGCTTTTCCTTCTACATTAGCTGCAGTGAAATGTCTTCACACATTAGATAGTGCCCGTGGCATTTTCCTATATAGATTTTAAAAAGGAGTAATAAAAAAACGAATACAATTCCATGTACAGATAAATAGTTAAGCAGTTAGATTAAACAACTGGAAACAGGTGAATTAACACTGTTCAGTTAGCGGGCTCAACCAATCTAAAACCCACATGGTAGCAAAGAGTAACTAGCAGAAATTGTTAACAAGCTAGAAATGATTTGAACACACTGCTGTAGGCTACCATTTACTAGTTCATGTAATCATGTATGTCATATAAAATATATTCACCACACCCAGAATGCAAAACTTACCAGAACGCATGTAGTCCTTGGCTCAGACAGAGTAGTAGTGTGGGCTCAATAGCATCTCATTAGTGTGCAATATCTTGAGAATCAGCTGTACATGCGATGAAAGAATGCACTGTGCATGCAGAGGGTTGCAATTCCATTGATTTGGGGATAGTTTAACCAAACTATGCAACAATACCCAGAATTGCCGTATGTGTATCCCACAAAAAAAGGTTCACTGTTATAAGCTAATTTTTTGATGAATTTAAGCAAAATTCCCCAAATTTCCGGGCTTAACTTCCCATGGAAAATTCCCCGTATTTTCCAAGAAAATTTCCGACCCTTTGCAACCCTAATGGAAACACATCTCTGCTGGGAAAAAATGTGTTTTTATGCGGATTTTAGAACATTTGCATGAAAATCTGTCACCAATTAGATGGAAAGCTAGCTACTAACTGCATGACATTCATGTGAGCATTATAATATGATTACAACAAAAAAAGTCATGTGAAATACTCTCTATGACAACAATATACTGTATTTAGACTACTTTGCATTTCTCTGGGCTTTCTAACAGTACCCAGCCAGCAGCCCTGTGAAGGCATTGCACCCTGGGAGTTGAAAAGCACTGAAAAGAATTGTAGTATCCTGTGTAAAAATCCATTGTAGACTATTGCAATATCGAAGCTTCAGAAATCAGCTTCAAAGTGTTTTGTTTATGTTGTTTTGGAACTAAACTCTTAATTTAATACATTAAATCATGTATCTGTAATGAATAATGAATCTTAGGTCTAATACATGTAATTTGACCCAATGTTATGGCCATAGATTAGCAAATGAACCCTGCTATGTTTCAAATTACATTTTTAAACAGTTTAGATGTAAAAATTAAAAATAAAATACTTTGTATGCTCTGAGTCCCAGAAATATTGTTCTGTTATAATATGGCATTTTATTTTTTTAAGAAATTGAATGTAGAAGATATTCTATTGGTTATTTTAGTGGTTCTACCAGTTATCAACATATTGTGCAATGTTTAAAAAAATAAAGCCAGTGGTTATTCTGTGACTAGCTAATACGTTTTCTTTATTTTTGGTGTGGTATTGTTTCGGCATTGAATATCGTGGTACTAAACCTAGTATCTGTATCGCAGTCAACATTCGGGTTTCACGACCACACTAATGCTGAGCCACGGTCTGGCTTAGCAGCACTGTATGTGATATACTGCAATACTGAGTGTATTCACTCAGATTTAAGACACATAGAATGAAAATGACTTTCAAGCCACATAAGTCTGGGACATATTACCAATGCTGGACTGCCATCATGCAACACAGATTAATTGGTCACACTTAAATTGCAATATTGAAATGAAGTACCCCTTACACACTTTAAACCCATTATTTTACACCCATTAATTTAGAAATTGGATAGAGCTGTAATTCCAGTTCACAGTAGAAGAAGGAAGCAGTATAAAATCGACTGATTTATGATAAAAACATATTTTATAGGTAGAGCTTACAGAAGTGTAGCAGCAAAGGCAGAGGTTGTGGAGGCAGAGGTAGTGGAGGCAGAGGTAGTGGAGGCAGAGGTAGTGGAGGCAGAGGTAGTGGAGGCAGAGGTTGTGGAGGCAGAGGTAGTGGAGGCAGAGGTAGTGGAGGCAGAGGTAGAGGAGCTAAAGCTACATTCCTCGAAAAAAGGTTCTCCAAAAGGGTTCTCCTGCCAAAAGGAGAACCCTTTTTGGTTCCAGGTAGAACCATTTTTGGTTTCAGGTAGAACCCTTCTGGATTCCATGTAGAACCCTCTGTGGAAAATGTTCTTCATGGAACCCAAAAGGGTTCTTCAAAGAGTTCTCCTATGGGGACAGCCAAAGAACCATTTAAGGTTCTAGATACTGTAGCACCTTTTTTTCTACGAGTGTATAGCACAGCAACAGCTTTAGACGTATGGTATAGGAGCTGGTTAATCAGAGAGAGTAATTGTGAGAGAAATTCAGCCTGGATTACAGTGCATAAATTATAGCCTTAAATGAAAAGAGAACCAACATCCTTAACCTCAACGATTACTATTTTTATTACCTTCATTTAACTAGGCAAGTCAGTTAAGAACAAATTCTTATTTTCAATGACTGCCTGGGAACAGTGGCTTAACTTCCTTGTTCGGGAGCAGAAAAACTGATTTTTACCTTGTCAGCTCAGGGATTCGATCTTGCAACCTTGCGGTTACTAATCCAACGCTCTAACCACTAGGCTACCTGCCACCCGATTCTGTGTGGCTGGAATGAGCCAGATTTCTAACATCTCTGACCTGCTGAAGCAGAACTGAGAGAGAGAGGCCAACCCACACACATCCCTGGAATCAGAGTGGGAGGCTGGGGAAGGGATTTGCACAGCATAATAAATTATATCAGAAAAAACATATCGGGGAAGGCTCAAGAGAAGAGCAAGACCTGCCTTATGCACTCTCTTTGACAGCCTTTGGGGGGAACTAGCTTGCATTTAACTTTTTATGTTCCTGTGCCATAACTGTGCTTATTAGTATTTGTCAGTGCAGATGATATAATGGTATAGTAGTGGGTCAATTTTTCCATATGATACTCTAAATTATGCAAAACGATATTTGACAGAATTCCATAATGAGTAGAAAACAACTCAAGGGTTAAAAGTTAATGCCAAGATTAAACTGCACAATTATGAGCATTAAGTGCTGATTAGCTAATATAATCACAAGAATGAAAAGATGATATATAATTATAGGGTTTCATTACCCATTATCAATGAGCAGCCCTGCAGCTGAACCAACAACTTGTTTTTTTTTTAAAGCAGACAGGTATGAAGCCTATAACTTGTTATAAGCATCTATGAGGGGGTCATACATGCTTGACAAGTTTTACAATGCATTATAACCACATTATAATAACCACATGCGTTATACCTGTTTGCTTTAAGTTCATACAACAGAGCTTTAGAGTAAATAGTAAAGAATACATTACAACTAAATCAAAAATAGACCTCTCCATTGTTTCTTTGAAATCCCGACCACAAAGTGTGTTAAAAATGTCCATAAAAGAAAATATCTGTAAGTATCTTTATCCAGTAGGAGATGAAGTAGGTGGCTACATTAAGCCATATGTGATCCCAGGTCTCAATGAAGCTGAAAGCAGTTTCTGCATGTCTTGTTTTAGTACACATGCAAGGCGGAGGGGATTAAGCATGGATCCACACTACACTTTGTTTAACAAGCACAATGAGCCAGGAACAAGTAACTGAGCATGGCAGCAGACAGATAGAGCCATAGAGGAACCATTCTACATCAGACAGCTGGCGATTAGACCATGTCTTCTTATGGCCCCAATGATCTCTCCCACCTCTCTGTCATGGTTTTCAACAGTCACTTGTAGGTAAGACCCACCAATGAAATGCTGATTGGTCTTACATTTCCCACCACACCAACTCTTAAGAGGCCCTTGAGACATGCGTCAATGGATCTGTACATTCGTTGGGTAGGGATGCGATTTTAAGGAGAAGGTAGTAAAACTATTTTCATTTGCTCCATCCCAGTTAAAGGTAAAAGGGCTTGATATACAGGTCTCAATTGAAAAAGATTATTCATCTCAAGGGACTTTCTGGTTAAATAAAGGTTCAATAAAAACTGCTGTTTTTCATGTGTATATTGATTTGTCTCATTGTGATGCAGGTTCCTATATGTATGAAGCATTCCGAATTCATACAAAGCGAAGCAAGTATATTTATGAAAGTTTCCCAGTGCTACTAATGAGATCCAATTAGTTGGTTGGATTTCAGTCCATCTTTCCTCCTGACACATGAAGCTATGACACACGAGGCGAGTCAAATGTCACCATTATTAAAGCACATGAATTCCTCATTTCTAGGACTTCCACTAGACTACAGTGCTGCCAGGTGTACAAAGATCAGGCTTCAACAGCCAAAATCAGGTCATATCAAAATACTCCCCCCTTCCTCCAGTCATGCAACCTTACCAGCACTTGACATTTGTGACAGATGGGACAGCTCTTTCCACCCTTAATGTGGAGCCTGTCAGATCACTGGAACTTACATTTTGACGCACAGGTATCAGTTGGAATAACATATCCCATCAGAGAAGCTATCCATGGCATTGGTAGGTAGAAATGTATGCCTAAAGCCCCAGTCAGACTCTCTCTCCCCTGCTATCCATACTGAGGAGTTAGAGTGAACTTAATGTGCAGTGATGTGGCCGGCAGCAGCTGATAGATTCCTCACGGAGTTATCTCTAGCCACTGATTAAAGGAGTCGATAGCCGAAGCAGTAATTGGGTTTAAAGGTTCAATGCAGCCGTTTTCTTTTATCTCAATAGCTTCTTAGAAAAATATTATTTCTCAAGGAAGAATTTTGCTAGGACTGTCTGGTGTCTGGGAGTAGTCAGAGAGTGGCTTAATTGGAGGAGCCTTGTGTTCCATTAATAAATGGAACACAAGTCACTGTAATAATGTAACTTCAATCATGTTTACATATTTGGCATATATCGCACTCATCTCATATGTATGTACTGTATTCTATACTATTCTACTGTATCTTAGTCTATGACGCTCTGACGTTGCTCGTCCGTGTATTTATATATTCTTAATTCCATTCCTTTACTTACAGTTGAAGTCGAAAGTTTACATACACTTAGGTTGGAGTCATTAAAACTCGTTTTTCAACCACTCCATACATTTCTTGTTAACAAACTACATCAAGGCCTACCTTCAAACTCAGTGCCTCGTTGCTTGACATCGTGGGAAAATCTAAAGAAATCAGCCAAGACCTCAGAAAAAAAATTGTAGACCTCCACAGGTCCGGTTCATCCTTGGGAGCAATTTCCAAATGCCTGAAGTTCATCTATACAAACTATAGTACGCAAGTATAAACACCATGGGACCACACAGCCGTCATACCGCTCAGGAAGGAGACGTGTTCTGTCTCCCAGAGATGAACGTACTTTGGTGCGAAAAGTGCAAATCAATCCCAGAACAACAGCAAAGGACCTTGTGAAGATGCTGGAGGAAACAGGTACAAAAGTATCTATATCCACGGTAAAACGAGTCCTATATCGACACTACCTGAATGGCCGCTCAGCAAGGAAGAGGCAACTGCTCCAAAACCGCCATAAAAAAGCCAGACTATGGTTTGCAACTGCACATGGGGACAAAGATTGTACTGTTTGGCCATAATGACCATCATTATGTCGGGGTGCCTTGCTGCAGGAGGGCATGGTGCACTTCACAAAATAAATGGCATCATGATGTAGGAAAATTATGTGGATATATTGAAGCAACATCTCAAGACATCAGACAGGAAGTTAAAGCTTGGTCGCAAAATGGGTCTTCCAAATGGACAATGATCCCAAGCATACTTCCAAAGTTGTTGCAAAATGACTTAAGGACAATAAAGTCAAGGTATTGGAGTGGCCATCACAAAGCCCTGACCTCAATCCCATAGAAAATTTGTGGGCAGAACTGAAAAAGCGTGTGTGAGCTAGGAGGCCTACAAACCTGTCTCAGTAACACCAGCTCTGTCAGGAGGAATGGGCTAAAATTCACCCAACTTATTGTGGGAAGCTTGTGGAAGGCTACCCGAAAAGTTTGACCCAAGTTTAAAAATGTAAAGGCAATGCTACCAAATACTAATTGAGTGTATGTACACTTCTGACCCACTTGGAATGTGATGAAAGAAATAAAAGCTGAAAGAAATAATTCTCTCTACTATTATTCTGACATTTCACATTCTTAAAATAAAGTGGTGATCCTAACTGACCTAAGACAGGCAATTTCTACTAGGATTAAATGTCAGGAATTGTGAAAAACTGAGTTTAAATGTATTTGGCTAAGGTGTATGTAAACTTCCGACTTCAACTGTAGATTTGTGTGTATTGCGTATATGCAATTGTTAGATATTGCTGCACTGTCGGAACTAGAAGCACAAGCATTTCGCTACAGCCACAATAACATCTGCTAAACACGTGTACGTGACCAATAAGATTTGATTTGGGCATTTATTGTCATGAGTATTGTCCTGGAGGCAGAACTGGGCGATGTCCCCTTGGAGAGGCCAGCTGCAAAGTCACAATTGGCTAAATTGTATAAATTCATGAAAACAAAAATGTGCTTTTTGGTCTCAAGGTTAGGGTTGGGCATTAGGGTTAGCAGTGTGGCTAAGATTAAGGTTAGGTTTAAAATATGATTGTATGACTTTGTGGCTGTGCTAGCTAGTAACCACTCTGCAGAGCTGCCTCCAGAACAAGATTCATGACGAAAGACGCTAACCTGCCAGAGAGGAGGGAAAACTCTCTTTGTTATTCGTCTATTCACTTACACTGAGTATACTATATGAGTATACTATATACCAAACATTAGGGACACATTCGTCAGGACATGGACGCTGCAAGGTGTTGAAAGTGTTCTACAGTGTTCTGGCCCATGTTGACTCCAATGCTTCCCACAGTTGTGGCAAGTTGGTTGGATGTCCTTTGGCTGGTGGACAATTCTTGATACACACTGGAAACTGCTGAGTGTGAAAAACCCAGCAGTGTTGCAGTTTTTGAAACATACTAACATACCCCGTTCAAAAGCACTTAAATATTTTGTTTTGCCCATTCACCCTCTGAATGGCACACATACACAATCCATATCTCAATTGTCTCAAGGCTTAAAAATCCTGTTTTAACCTGTCTACTGCCCTTTATCTGCACTGATTGAAGTAGATTTAACAGGTTAAATCAATAAGGGATCGTAGCTTCCCTATCTGGATTCACCTGGTCAGTCGTTGTCATGAAAAGAGCAGGTGTTCTTAATGTTTTATATACTCCGTGTATACTGCCTGGTGATGCCACCCAGACAAAGAAGCTGAAAGAAGCTCTTTTCAAACAACTCTCACACTAAATGTGCATTATCATAATTTTCACAATTTCACAGTATTATCCCAACCTCATAGTGTGGAAATACATATAAAATACAAGAAAATAACGTTTTTGACTGCATTGCCCCTTTGACCTGCTGGGTCCTGCCTCACTGCTTAGTGTTTATAACCTAGGAACGGGCTTTACCAGGGTGCTGCAGACTGGCAGGGATGGCTCATCAGCTAGGTCCACACTGGATGACTAAGGGGGGCAGAGGTTAAAAAAATAATCTATATCTATATATACACTTAAAAAATACAAACGAGACCAAACAGACGTTTTAACAACTAGGATTAACAATGGGGAAGCAGGTAGCCTAGTAGTAAAAACGTTGAACTAGTAACCGAAAGGTTGCAAAATCGAATCCCAGAGCTGACAAGTTCAAATTCTGTCGTTCTGCCCCTGAACAAGGCAGTTAACCCACTGTTCCTAGGCCGTCATTGAAATTAAGAATTTGTTCTTACCTGATTTACCTAGTAAAAAAGTGTAATCCTCATGCAGAGCAACACTTTGGCAGAACTAGAAAATCTCAAAAACTGTCCATAACGCATTAGTGCATAGCCTATGCAAATGCAAATGTACAAGTACATCGTTAAGCAATTAGCAACATCCAAGGATCTGTAAACAAGTGCACCACACCCGTTATAGCCTTCCAATTAAAAGCAGGAGACATGCGCATTTTTAAACAGTGGTATAATGGTTCATATTATGTCCATTACGCTTCGAATCTTGATAATGACAAAATATCCATCTCATACCCCTCAATCTCCCGTTACCTGTACAGACTGCAGCCACTCTACCCTTGTGAGAAAAAAATGTTCACTGACTCAAATCATCAGCTCTTGATTGAAAGATAGTGCTTGACTATTAATTTATTAAATTGAACAGTAGGCTACCAACGGGTCCCCGCCACAATCGTTTCGAAATCGGACGGTATCCACTCACCCATATCGACGCCCCTGGCTTGTCTGCGGTGTTGGGAGGCGTAATCCCCAGCACAGATCACTTCGCAGTTCTCCACCGTTCTCCAACACTCCGCTTCGTTCTTTCCGCGGGAAATGCGCGCAGCGCCTCACTAGACAAACACGAAGACTGGCTCACCTGCTCTCATGTTAAACGATTAATCTAAACGTTATTAGTTTATATACCCCAAATTCAAGTGTACCCCCATGACTATAGGCTATCCACGATTTGTTAACTTTCAGTCATATTCAGAATTTCGTCCAAGTTAGGCATGAATCTAGGTTATTTTCGACGTAGACTAAATACATTTTATTACCGACGCACTGAACTCATATTTTTGTTCGGATGTGGTTTTACCCACAGCAGGAATACACAAAATAACGATAATGCTAAAGGCAGGATGAAAAGTTTAAATACAACTCTCTACATTTTGCTAAAAGAATAAGAACAGCCTTTGTCGATGCCCTCATAGCTGTCTTGCCACAAACATCCAGATAAATCGTCGAATTCTGAGGGAGAGCAGAGAAATCAGGGCTGGCATTGTTGTGTGCAGTCTGATGCGAGCGTGCGGCCGTGATTGCGCGCGCCTGAGCTTGTCTGTGTCCCTGATGCCTGTGTTTGTGTGTGTGTGTGTGTGTGTGTGTGTGTGCTGTGTGCGTGCGTGTGCGTGTGTGTGTGTGGGTGTGTGTGTGTATCAGGTAGAGCTGCAGCAGTGGAACCGACAGTTTAGTCTGCAGATGTCTCTGTCAAAGAGCTGCTCCACACAGCTCATGGTTTCCGATTTATGTTTTATGCAACCCTTCTCTTTCTACCTCCTCTTCCCAAAACACTCTGTATCGACCTACCGACTTGATTCAGAAGATAAACTCACACACATTGAGGAGTACTGAAGGCTGTTTATATGTATGTCATCATTATGATTTACATGAAGCGATCATTATACCATGGGTCATCATAACTCACCGTAGGTAATTATAGGGGATGAAAATTGTAGACCTGCGAGTCAAATCTGAACAAGGATAGACACATGCTGTTTGAAAAGCATCAAGGGCCAAATTATTCTCATTAATCTGCCGGTCAGACAAGCCATCTTATTTCCAAGCTGTTTCTGTGATCTGAGAGCATGTCAAAGATGATCTAAACTCAAGTTGAAAAGGTTAGGAGGAGAACAGGTGCAGAATGCAGAGTTCAGTATCAGACTGGCAGCTTTGACATTAGAAGTTGATTAGATGTACAATAACCCCCTTGGTGTTAGTTTCCTAGTTAATTAGCCACCATCATCTCATGCAACCAATCATACACATGAACAGGTGTCATATCAGGGACAGGGATACCACTTTGATTCAAGTGTCTATGAATCATCTCAAGGCCATTGTTACATCATACATCACATACTGTACAGTACCAGTACTGCAGTGCACAGAGAGCTTACTATCAGTATTTGTGGATGGTTCCATTCAGGCCAAGCAGGATTTAGCCCTTTCCTGCAGTCAATTAACAAAAGTGCCCTCTTTGGCCTCATGGGTGAGAATGTTATTAATATTTTTCATAATTTCATAATTCACTACGATTATCACAAATAAAATGACGAATATCATGTGTTATATGTTAAACAGTTTAGTCATATTTCAGACTTCTGTGATGTATATAAAGTGTAATATTGGAATGCAAACTCAAAATTGAATACATTCCAACTCTATATCTGCCATGGTACAGGTATCTTCTTTTTTTGTAGTTGCCCATAACCATGTGTGGGAGGTGTATACTTTTGTTTCAAAATAGATTTGTGTCCCTGTTTTAGCCCACTGCAGTAAAGGTTAATAGCTTGTGTTTGAGGATTGACTTGTGAGGCTAAATGGCACATGTCACATGCATTTTACATAAGTAAATCTATGGGCACTTGTGTTATCTGATACTCTTGACATGAGCCAGGATCATTCAAGCACAAAAGGTCACAATTAGCATAATTAGCCGTTGTTATCATCGCCAACCATTTCCTTCAGAGTGGGTTTATTCACAGCCATTAAAACTGAAGTCGAGTACAATGGTTTTTGTCTCCGTTATTAGCTTATTCTCTCATTATTGAGCATTATTAGCTCTAGGCTTTGTTTTGAGTAGGCTGAAACAGGCAGCTTACTCCCACTCTTCACCTTAGTTTCACATTTCAGCATAAAGCATAAAAGAGAATGAGATGGCTTGAAACAAGGTCTGTTGTATTGTGGAGAAAGTGTTTGTTTCTATCTTTACTTACACATGCTTGCAATGTACTGTTATTTATAGCAATAACTGCAACTAGTGTCATTCAATTAAATGTAATACATTTCAACTGAATTTAATGAATTTCAAAATAACTTTGTCTCTGAAGGGTTGTTATAAAGCATAACACACATCAAAGCATAGACGTTTACCATTCACAGAGTGTGACTAGAAACGACTGACATAGAAGGTTAGAAGAAGGTTTGTGTCTTCTACAAAGTAATGAAGTCTCTTTCATCAGAAGCTCTGCTAATGTTAACTTTTCACAACAACCTCACTGTCAGCGTCACTCAATATAAAAAATTTAAAAAAGGATTCTTAAGCACATCGCACTCTCATAGACCCAGTGAAAACATTTTGGTTGAGTAAGACAGCTGTTGAAAGGCAGAAGAAAGAAGAGGATATTTAAAACCTCCTTCATTGCAGCTTGTGGCTGTTGTTTTTGTATTGATTGAGAGGACACAATGTATGAATCAGAATGATTGGGTGATTGGGTTGGAACGATAGTGAAGACTGAAATTTCACTACATATGAGAGGCGAACCTGTGACCTGTTCAGATACTCTCAAGTCAGAGCAGACCCAAGGGGTTCCCCTCTCATCCCTGTCAGTAAACTGTCCTTACTAACATGAAATATCACTTCAGCAGTGCCATGTGTGTACTGTATGTGTGAATGTCCTTCTTTCTTTCTTTCTTTCTTTCTTTCTTTCTTTTCTCACTAGAATCTGAGGAAATGGAATGTGGATGTGTTACTGTCACGCTGGTATAAAGGATTTGGAGACAGGCGCAGGAATACACAAAAGGTTTTTTTAATACCCCTAAAACAAACACGTATACAAAAACACTGGGCTGTACCCAAACAAAAGAGCGAGGGTAAACCTTGTTGAACGACACGGGACAATACCCGTAATACACAATATATAAAGCACGCAGCATAACAGCTGCACCAACGTATAGGTACTCACACCACCAACGCATAGGTACTCACACCACCAACGTATAGGTACTCACACCATCAACGCATAGGTACTCACACCACCAACGTATAGGTACTCACACCACCAACGCATAGGTACTCACACCACCAACGTATAGGTACTCACACCACCATCGCATAGGTACTCACACCACCAACGTATAGGTACTCACACCACCAACGCATAGGTACTCACACCATCAACGTATAGGTACTCACACCACCAACGCATAGGTACTGACACCACCAACGTATAGGTACTCACACCACCAACGTATAGGTACTCACACCACCAACGTATAGGTACTCACACCACCAACATATAGGTACTCACACCACCAACGCATAGGTACTGACACCACCAACGTATAGGTACTCACACCACCAACGTATAGGTACTCACACCACCAACGGACAAGGGAACAATAACCGACAAAGACAGAGGGAACAGAGGGTGCATATATAACACACTAATCAGGGGAAATGGGAACCAGGTGTGTGTAATAAGACAGTCTGGGGTTGATGATAATGAATCCCGTTCAGTGAAGCCTAGAAAGCCGGTGACGTAGACCTCCAGAACTGGTGAACAGAATGAGCAGCAGTACCGGGAGGGGAACCGTGACAGTTACTTTATGAACTATTCTCTCTGCTGAAGATTTGGGGGATTAGAAATCGTTGATACTACCCATAAAACTATAGGCTCGTAATTGAAAAAATGTTATCACATTTGGAAAGTTAAAGCAGAAAAGGAAAAATGATTTACTGTGTTAGTGTGTGTTTTCAGTGAATTTATGTAAATCACGAAGCTCATCTGCATTTCCTGCAGTGCAGCAAAATTGTCAGCAACAAAAACCTGTATATGATCTGATTCTAGGAATTTCTCACACTTATTGTTCAAGGTCAAAATCTCTGCAGCATAAAATATCAGAAAATAATTGACTTTGTTTGTCTAATTGCACAGTACTGTACTTTACAGTACAACATCATGTAAATTGTTTATCTGCATTGCAACAATACTTCTACTGTTAAATCTAATTAGTAGTTTATTGACATGCCATGGATTCAAAATGACTGAACATAATTGCGTTCTGATGAACACAATAAGTCGTTGTACGTTTGTTTACTAATCTATTATTAATTAAGAGTAGAGCATAATTACTTTTGATATGAATAAACCACTGTGTGCCAGCCAACCTATCGCTCTACTGTTCCCACACAGCAGCAGAGCACATTATCTAAGAGCTCTTTTCAATCTATATCGCTGAAGTTCAGCGCTACACTGTGATTGTATCTGATGGAGTTCAGATGAAGGTAAGTTGACGAAGGAGGAATGTAAACAATGTCTTCTGTTGTGGACGGCCCTGATTCTCTCTCCTCTGAGCCTGTGTGTTTCTCATGCGTTCACTTCTTTTACACTGAACCTGAATGGTTTTACCCATCCCAAAGGTGTTCAGACTTATATAGGCCTTGTAAACTCATGAATTAGTAAAGACAGAGGGAGGCAAACGTGCTGTAATTCCATTTAACACATCTCTCCTGGCTCCTTGACAACATGGTTCTCTAACCAACAACGACGAGTTAGCCTATAGGGAGGGGGTAAATGAACTGGCATTATGGTGCCAGGACAACAACCCCTCCCTCGACGTCAGCAAAACAAAGGAGTTGACTGTTGACTCCAGGAAGCAGAGGAGGAAACATGCCTGATCCACATCAATGGGACTGCAGTAGAGAGAGTCAGCAGTTTTAAGTTCCTCTGCATCCACATTACCGAGGACTCCACATTACCGAACAACACCAACACTCTTGTCAAGCGGCTCCCAGGTGGCGCCGCGGTCTAAGGCACTGCATCTCACTGCTAGATGCGTCACTACAGACCCTGGTTTGATTCCAGGCTGTATCACAACCGTCCGTGATTGGGTGTCCATAGGGCGGCGCACAATTAGCCCAGCATTGTCCGGGTTAGGGTTTGGCCGAGCTAGGCCGTCAATGTAAATAAGAATTTGTTCTTAACTGACTTGCCTGGTTAAATATGATTTTTTTCTTAAAAGCATTTCTACTTCCTAAGGCAGCTGAATAAATTTGTTATGCCACCCTGTGTCCTCTCCAAACACTACTGCTGCACCACCGAGAGCATCTGGTTGCATCACGACCTGGTATGGTAACCGCTCCTCTCACGATCGCAAGGCCCCCCAGCGGTTGCTGAAGATGGCCCAGTACATCACTGGGACCGTGCTCCCACCCATCAGGACATCTACTCAAAACGGTGCCAGAGGAAGGCCTGCAGCATCATCAAGGTCCCCACACAGCCCAGCCACAAGCTGTTCACTCCGTTTGATACCAACAGGCTCAGAGACAGTTCCTATCTACAAGCCATCAGACTGCTGAATTCCTAAACTGGACTGACCACCTGCTCTGATTCTCCGCACCTTAGTACACATGCACTGACTCATCGAGGGACGAAACAAATCAAATGTAATAACTGCTGCTATACTCTTAATTTACGACACTCCAATCTTTCTCTCATTGGACATTCACCAGATAGTGTTGGTTGGAAAGCACTTAACTGTAGCACAGTTACTCTAATTCTCAGAGTAAAAACTAAACAGACACTATGAAAGCTTAACCCAAGTTTATTCTTCCCAGAGGGTCAATACAGCTGCATTTAGACAAATACATTTTTCATGCAAACACTGATATTTAACCCTTTCTCAATGCTGAGTCTCCTCTCACACATCTGAACAAACATTGTATCTTTATTGCTTAAGCAGGAAACTAAGTAATAAGGGCCATAAACTTTTATTTCTCCTTTAACGTGACCTGACCTGATCTCGACCCCCCCTTCATCACTAATCCATGGCTCTCTCCCCTTATCAATTCCTGCCACGTCATCGCTTTCCCTACACTCAGTACATTCCAAGCTTAATTGCCCCCACCATATACTTTCCTCCTATAGATAACCATTCACTTCTGGTGTAGACCCTCTCAACCTGAGCACTCCCTCACTGACATGAATAAGTATATTTCTTATTCTCAGAACCCAACAACAGTAAATGGCCTACATTGCTGACATGACCACATCAGAGTAAACCTTGATGACCTAAGGTCTCTTATTGCCTGTATCATTTGTGGAAATTCGTCTTATTCTGTGATTAGTGACAGACTGTGTTTGTACAGTATGTGCACTTTGCTCATAACTTGATTTACTGATGGCAATGTGAATACAACCTAAAGTGTGCATATTAGTATTAGACTTGTACAATTATTTTTACTGATTGCTGGTAAAGAAGCTTGGTGTAGACACATTGCATTTGATGGTTTTCATAATATCAGGACACATAGGCTTCGCCCTGACCCGGTTCCTGTCCAACACATAATGTACTTACAGTCCTTGGGACCAATACTGTAATCCCTGTTTCTCCCTACTGCTTTCATGAAAATCCTCTGTGTGTGTTTGTGCCTTACAGCCAAGTCTCCTTCTACAGAATGAGATTAAGACTGGGAATGGCAGTGGAGCCTCTGGCCCCCCTGAGACCAGTCTGACCCGTCATCTGGGAGATGTTGCAGGGGCTAAATGACTCCCTGGGGGAATTGGCCTCCTGGTAGCTCTGACACCCAGCCTGCCTGCCTACCTCAGTATCTGAGAAGAGAAGCACAGCACACATCCGAAGGGGATTCATTTCAGTCAGACACACAGCAAGAGACAAGAGACAAGGGGTAGCCGGCATTGATTTCTCAGCCCTTGACTATGGCTAAGAGCAGAATCATGCCCTGAGATAACAGGGTTGGAGCCTGACCTTGCTGCTGTCGAAGGGAATCTGTGTGTCGAAAAGGAAGGGAATTGCGTGTTGCTAGCACAGAGCACAGTGCAACACAAACAGAACAGGTTGACCTGACTCCACACCCTGACCTACACTCTACTCAGTCTTGCTCCTAGGCAAACAGATGTTGAGCTGCAGAACTCATCTTCAATGTGAGATGCAGAAGAGACCCTGCAGAAAGTGTTCACGACAGATGGTGGCCGACTAAGAGGTACTGACTATTATAAGGTGGACATGGGTGGCAAAGTGATTGGTTACACTTGAATCAAGTCATCTGTGATTGGAGGGTTTGAACTGTGCATGCTTTCTGCTAATTGTTTGTTGTTAACAGATCTGGACAATTCCACCTCAACCAGGTCCTAAAAAGAAAAGGACCCTTATTATCAGCTGTCAGAATATTGTTTTAACCATACCAGAGCCTGGGACTGCACTCTCAGTCTCAGAATACTGTATATCCATCTCCTGAGTACATCATATCACCATAGATAGGCCTCCCCATTGTTTCAATATGGATCACCACCTGCTGTCATGAATAATTTGAGAAACAATTAAATTGCACATGCATTCACTTCTGTTTCTGGGCGGATTGGATCCCAGCGGTCGGCAGATTGTACCCACGGCAACATGAGCCACTGTGGAGTGGTACAGTACATATGACTGTGGAACATAAAGACAGGTTTGTATTGCATGGGGTTATTTACAATACCACTGCAGGTGTAAGTAGGGATCAGGGTACTGCATGTGTACTGCTTCCTGCCTGGAGGCTGTATGAGGCTATTTCTAGTGCTACAGTGCTAGAGTGCGTCCAGTGGTGGTCGGTGCCATTTAAGATGAGGGACCATTTTGTTATTTTCATGAGCATGGCCTTATTTCTATTATTGCATATTGGATGACTGTCATTCATAATCCATTAACCCAGTTCAATGTAACATTGATAGGTTTAGGCTACTACATAATACTTACATTTTCCCTATTTCCATCATGAGGTTGCTACCAACTAGCTTATTAATGAAAGTTTACAATGTTGATTCACATAGGTCGAGAGAAAAATTGGAGGTGACACATGGACAGACAGTGACATATTCAATACTGCCTTGCACACTCTTGCCTGCATCTAGCTGATCTAAGGTGTAATCATTAGTCCACCAGTTGCAAACAAGAGTTTCTATTGGAGAAACGTAGGTATGTTTATCCCAGTTTCGTTACGTTTGTTTCCATTTCCGTTTTTTATTTATTTTTATCTGCGGAATAAATACACCCCTGATCATGCTTAAACACAGTTCACTTTCATAGCAGCCACATTGTATTCCTTCTTGCATCTATGTGCTCTCCTCCTCTCACCTTTTCCCTTTGTTTGTGGACTTCAATGCACAACACATCAGCTATATGTGACCAGGTGAAAAACACTTTCTAAGCCAAACCATATCATACAGCCATCACTAACACAGAGAGGCTGCTGCCTACATACAGACTCAAATCATTGGCCAGTCTAATAAATGGATCACTAGTTACTTTAACTAATGCAACTTTAATAATGTTCACATATCTTACATTACTCGTCTCATATGTATATTCTGTATTTTATACCATCTATTGCTTCTTGCCTATGCCGCTTGGCCATCACTCATCCATATATTTATATGTACATATTCTTATTTCATCCCTTCATATTTGTGTGTATAAGGTAGTTGTTGGGGAATTGTTAGATTACTTGTTAGATATTACTGCATTGTCGGAACTAGAAGCACAAGCATTTCGCTACACTCACATTAACATCTGCTAACCATGTTAATGTGACCAATAAAATTTGATTTGATTTGAGCTAAAGTAATGTCATAGTCAACATAGCTAATAGAACACGTTAGTAACACGCTACAATCATGCAGTAATGTTACAGTGTATAGTCAGTAAGCAGATTACCAGTTACACCGTCGGGCCCCGGTGGCAAATTCTTTTTTTCAAACCAAAAGCTTATCTTGACTTTGAAGAGTTCCAGTGTTGTGTTGGATAGTCATAGCCAGCTAGCTAACATAGCATCCCTCTGTTTGAGTAGGCAAAACTAGTTAGCTGCATTTGCTAGCTAAGTAAGTGAAACTGAAAGTGAAAACAATGACAAACTCCGTCTCTATTTTCTCTTCAACTATTGTCTTTCTCTCTCCTTGAGTCAATTACTCACCACATTTTAATTAGCTGCGGTTTATACTTTCAGTACTAGATTAATTATCTGATCCTTTGATTGGGTGGACAACATGTCAGTTCATGCTGCAAGAGCTCTGATAGGTTGGAGAATGTCCTCCGAACATTGTCACAATTACTGTCTATGGAAGGGGGTAGGAATCATGAGCCTCCTAGGTTTTGTTTTGAAGTCAATGTACCAAGAGGAGGACAGAAGCTAGCTGTCGTCCAGCTACACAATGGTGCTACCTTACCGAGTGCTGTTGAGGCTACTGTAGACCTTCATAGCAAAACAGTATGTTTTTATCAATTATTTGGTTATATTCAGTATAGTTTTATCTAAAAATTATAACTTTTTGAATGTTTTACCATTTTTATTTTTAGGAAATTCACTGAGGAGGATGGTCCTCCCCTTCCTCCTCTGTGTCTATTGCACTCTTGGAAATGGTTTGTGCAATGCTATCTATTGCCTATATAACTACTGTATATACTGTATATATAGTAATATTCATCTTGTCATGTCAAATATCTTTAATGATATCATATGAATCTGTTTTGGCCATGTTTAGGCATTTGAATCTAAACTATATTGAATGTTTGGGCATGATCTCACAATACGCATTATGGTCAACTGGATGTTGCTTATGGTGTTGAGGCGATAGGGGCTCTGGCAAGTGGACTTCGCTGTACCTCTGGGCGTCTTGGCCTTTCACCAAGATCCTGCATGGAATCCAATGCCTAACTGAGCATGATGCACTTCAGCACCCCACAGCTGTTGTCTGGTGCCAAATACTAAAGGAGATGATGTTATCGTCCACTTCCCTTGACCATGTATACATGGTAATGACATGGTATTCTCTAAACTTTCCTTTAGTAAAAGTCCAAGAGCCCTGGAGTTTCCAAACTGAAGATTTAAATACATATGACATTTGGCACAAAATTGTGATTTCTATTACCATAATAACTTTCAAACCAAATTTGCTATACATTTTTAGGTCATTGTTAATTATGTATTTCCTCTAGTGATAAACAATGAGGTAATCCCTTTCTTCCTGGTTAGTGCGATGGCTGTTGCGAGTGAGACTATTCCTGCCCTATGTGTAAATCATTTTCTAGAGACAATTTGAACGTTTTTTTTGTTGATTTAGTCAACATTAGACACACACAACTCCCATGAAATTCATCTTCATAACGAATACTAAATCCTTACATTATATCGGGGAATGTTATTAGATTAAAACGTGTCTCATGCACTACAGTGTCCAGCAGTGTCAGTGGGGGGAAGTACTGTATATGAGTAGCTGGGTGTCCATCCAATTTGTGACAGATTTCCATATAAATATTCTAAAATCTGCATAAAATAATGTGCATTTCCCCATCAAAATGATGTATAAGTCTGTGCGTGTTAAAGTAGTGCACATAAAAATAACATTTGCAGATAAAAACTTAAACCTATAAAAAATACAAGTTAATTCTTAAAAGTCTAAGTAGTTGGGGGAGGGGTGGGTTCTAAGCCAACATATTGTATTGTTTTAAAATGGTCATGCAATGGATTCTTTAGCTATTTGATTTAGAAATTTAGGACCCCTTTATGTATAAACAACTATTATATATTGTTATATTATATTTTACTGTTTTGTAAAATCTTTAATTTGGCCTTAACTGCTAAAATAACCAGTCCGTCAATAACTGCAGGCGCCTAAATCAGTGTTTCTTGGTAGTCTTAAACAAATCTAATTTGAAACAAAAGTATACACCTCACACACATGGTTATGGGCTTGCTGATGGTGTATTCAATTTTCAGTTTGCATCCCAATATTACACTTTATATACTGTATATATACTGAACAAAAATATAAATGCAACAAGCAACAAGTTCAAAAATGTTGCTGAGTTACAGTTCATATAAGGAAATCACTCAATATTAATAAATCCATTAGGCCCTAATCTATAGATTTCACATGACTGGGCAGGGGCGCATCCATGGGTAGACCTGGGAGGGCATAGGCCCACCTGCTTGGGAGCCAGGTCCACTCACTGGGGAGCCAGGCCCAGCCAATCAGAATAATTTTTATCCCCACAAAAAAACTAAGAGGCAAAGCACCACTCACTGGCACCCTGTGAATGAGGCGATGGGCAAAAAAGCACGGTGCGTGACCACTCTGTAGGGACGGCGACCTTCCAATTGCTCATTGATAACTGGGATAACATGGTGTGACTCCAAGTTAACTTCAATATAATGGTTAATGTATCAATATTTGCTCATAAAGGCTTTTCCTCCACAATTTCCTGCATAATTACATTTACAGACACCAAAAAAAAACACCACGTCCAACGAACAAATTGTCTGTCGGCATTTATAAAATTGTACCGGCACATCCTGTTTCCATTAGCCCGGTCGTGATTTTTTTCATGCATCAGGTAATTCATCCTCATGAAATGGTTGGATGGAAACCTGGTTATTGTCACACTATTGGAAAATAATGTATCTTTACAACACATCTCTCTCGAAACAAGTAGTGCATTATTTGCCAATGTTGATAAGACTAAGGGATAAATTCAATCCGTATCACAGAAGTTCAGTGTTGCAGTGTGATGAACATTTAAAGACAATATTCCTACGTTAGTGGGTACTGCATTCACGGTAAACGCTGCAAATGTCGGCTCAATCAGAAATTACCTTTACACTTCTATCGCGCAATCTGTGACGCTTCAGAGATACAAATTGAATAGAGCCCTTAGGGCAGTGACATTATGAGCACGGCATTTTTATCATTGTGCTGCTGAAGAGTGTATTTAAAGAGAACGTGCTAAAAGAATTGTGTAATTATGTTAATTTAGAAGGATCTTATTAACAATATCTTACTGAACATTACCAGATATGAGGAAAAGCCTTGGGTATCCTGTTATATAAGGTCTATCTCTATATCTTGTACACGCATCTAAAGATATGGCTTCACAGGCTGTTAGTGACTGTATTTTTGTGCTACTTACTTTTTTATGAACCGAAACAATCTCTAGCTTTTTTGGGGGAAGATTTTGTGGACCCAAAGGAAAGTTAAAACATCCGAATCACAGTGTGAAATACTTCTTTAATTCTGTGAAACGCATACTTAAGAAAACCCACGAGGGTACAAATCAGTTTCTTAAGCTGGAAATCATAACTTTTTGGGGTCCAATCAATATTTAATGAGATGTCTTTTTTGCCCCAATCTTAATGCATATATTTATCTCTCTACAAGATAAGAAAATTATATTGCCATCAAATATGATCTTATTGTCAACAAAATGATATTGAAACATCATGCAGGCCAGTACAGTGTAGATCTTCCTACATGGAAGTGTGGTATTTAAATAATATGAAATTCTTTGAAAACTATACTTGAAAAAAATCACACCTTTTTTGGTTTATTTTGGGAATATCCCCACTATGTTTATGTAAAACCGAATACCACTGAATGACTAATTAAAAACATCTCAAGCTTACAAGCAAGCCAAGGTAGGGTGTATATTGGCAAGTGATAAGACACCTCTGGTAGCTGTACTGCTCTGACTCAGGTAGCATGTAACAGAATGTGTATGGCTTTCCTCCCTCAACTGAGAGGATGATAAGTGGGTGAAGTAGGCTGTAACACATTTGATTAATAACTTAACAGACTTCTTCTTTTAATTGACCCTGACACTCTCTATTTTCTGCTCTGTCTACATTCCCTCCCTTCCAGGCTTGTACAATCTGCAGACATCTCCCTGGAAACTAGTCATGAGACAGGCCTTTTCAGGGCATACATTATGAAGAGTTTAATTCCAAAAAGCTATATCCATTTCAAGAAATGTTGAAAGAAATTGGTGTGTTTTTTCACTATCTAGTCATGGCATATGGTTGTTCAATGACATACTGTACGTATTTAATACGGTAATATGAGATCTGCATGTAAAACATTTACACTTGACATTTTAGCCATTCAGCAGATGCTCTTATCCAGAGTGACTTGAAGTAAGTTCATTCATCTTTATTGAGATAGCTAGGAGAGACAACCACATCAGTCAAATATACAGGATACAAACCTTTCATTCTATCTAAAACAATGGACATACAGCGTTTTGCAAAAATCACGTTTTGATACATTTCTAAAATCTATTAATACAAAATCTGGGAACAGTAATATTTTACACTCACATGAAGGTACCCATAAGCAACCATTTCTGATGACAAAACACAAATGTGAAAAATTGGTGGATGTAGCTTTTCGGAAATGTTTATTCATATTTAATTCTTAACAGTCTAAACAAATGGTGGGGGTGTTACGCTAACATATGGAATTGTTTTAAGATGGTCTTACCAAGGATCCTATAACTATTTGATTTATAATTTTAAGACCCCTTAAGGTATCGAAAAAATATATTCCAAAATTATGGGATGAAATATTTAATTTGGCATTAATGCTATTAGCCATTAATAACACATTCACTACTTGAACAACAGATAGTCGCAAAAGACATTGAAAGGAGGTTTGTTGTGAAATGTCTGTCCTATATCTGAGAGACATAAGATCAGGAACCTATTTTTTTTAGGCACTAAACATTAGTATCTCCATATACAATACAGTGCATTTGGAAAGTATTCAGACCCCTTCACTTAATGCACATTTTGTTACAGCCGTATTCTAAAATTGACTGAATAAAAATTTGTCCTCATCAATCTACACACAATAATGTCAAAGCAATAACAGGTTGAGAATTTTTGCAAATTGATACATTTTTTAAAACACAAGGATTCAGTTTCCATTGATCATCCTTGAGATGTTTCTACAACTTGATTGGAGTCCACCTGTGGTCAATTCAATTGATTGGATATGATTTGGAAAGGCACACAGTTATCTCTATAAGGTCCCATAGTTGACAGTACCTGTCAGAGCAAAAACCAAGCCATGAGGTCAAAGGAATTGTCCGTAGAGCTCCGAGACAGGATTGTGTCGAGGCACAGATCTGGGGAAGGGTACCAAAAAATGTCTGCAGCATTGCAGGTCCCAAAGAACACAGTGGCCTCCATCATTCTTAAATGGAAGAAATTTGGAACCACCAAGACTCTTCCTAGAGCTGGCCGCCCAGATGAACTGAGCAATCGGGGGAGAAAGGCCTTGATCAGAGAGGTGACCAAGAACCCAATGATTACTCTGCCAGAACTGCAGAGATCCTCTGTGGACATGGGAGAACCTTCCAGGAGGACAACCATCTCTGCAGCACTCCACCAATCAGGCCTTTATGGTAGAGTGGCCAGATGTAAACCACTTCTCAGTAAAAGGCACATGACAGCCCGCTTGGAGTTTGCTAACGGGCACCTAAAGGACTCTCAGACCATGAGAAACAATATTCTCTGATCTGATGAAACCAAGATTGAACACTTCGACCTGAATGCCAATCATCATGTCTGGAGGAAACCTGACATAATCCCTAAGGTGAAGCATGGTGGTGATAGCATCATGCTGTGGGGATGTTTGTCAATGGCAGGGACTGGGAAACTATTCGGGATGAGGGAAAGATAAACTGAGGAATGTACAGAGAGATTCTTGATGAAAACCTGCTCCAGAGTGGGGCTAAGGTTCACCTTCCAACAGGTCAATGACCCTAAGCACACAGCCAAGACATCACAGGAGTGGCTTCGGGACCAGCAAGAGCCTGGACTTAAACCTGATCGAACATCTCTGGAGAGACCTGAAAATAGCGACGCTCCCCATCCAACCTGACAGAGCTTGAGAGGATCTGTAGAGAAGAATGGGAGAAACTTCTCAAATACAGGTGTGCCAATCTTGTAGAGTCATACCCAAGAAGACTTGAGGCTGTAATCGCTCCCAAAGGTGCTTTAAAGTACCGAGTAAAGGTCTGAATACTTGTGATAATTCATTTTTTTGTCATTATAAAAGCCAGTTTTGGCTATGTCGTTATGAGGTATTGGGTGTATATTGATGAGGGGGGGGAAACAATTTCAGAAATTTTAGAATAAGGCTGTAATGTAACAACATGTGAAATAAGTCAAGGGGTCTGAATACTTTCCGAATGCACTGTATACTTCCATTCTTTTTAAAACTTCATACGGGTATTGTGAGGCTTGTGAGCAACCTAGAGCAAAATGGAGAACACCCTCATGTTAGTGAGAGTCTCATAGAGTGGTCATAATAGTTTGTAGGCCACACTGTTTGGACGCTACAGATGTTTTCATCAGAAGACCCATTTTCTGGATGTCTCATGGTCTTACAAGCATCGCTTTAGCTCTGCCACCTTTCACCACAGATGCGGAAGGGCGATATCTGTGGATGCCGTGGATTGAGATGCAGGCCATGCAAACTGATATCTCCCTGCTGCTATAATGGTCGCTTGTTCCCTAGTTTATTGGGTAACATGACTAAAGGCCTGCTTCTCTTTCATGTTGCATTCAGCATTGCACAGAGCCAGGGAGACTGCAAATCCCTTTTTCCACAGTGGGAGAGAACCAGGCAGGCACCCCACTCACTGGGCATGGTGCATGTTCCTCTGTGTGAGAAGTGGGATTGATAACCATGGAGTGTGGGAGCGACCCTCTCTGCATGCATTAGCGACGTCTTTGAAGGAATTGTGCTACAGCTTATCGCTACAACGATAGGTGATGCACTGACAGAGCTCCCCGGCTCTGACTTGACCTCCTCCCTCAGCTGGTAGGCTGAACAGCGCCCACACTGCCTCACTGACTCAAAGAGAGCCTCTACACGTTCTCTACTGAAAAGATACACCATTTCACCAAGGCCCAAGACTTAATTATTTAGAAGGAGATGCATGGTCCTTGGAGGAATGCCAGCATGCTACTGTATACAGGAGTATATTCATGCATAACATAATACTTTATTAATCTGTGTGTAAACAGACTTGAACTTTCGTTCCAACTGGAATGTACAGTATGTGGACAATCCAAAAGTGTTTTCTTCTTCAGTACTGTAGTATGATTGACTTCCTGTGACCAACAACGTGTGTCATCATACCATTTAGGCATCCTAAAATTATGTTCCACTAATGTATGTCCATGGTAAAAAAGTTGCCAATTATGATTTTATCCAACGCTATTGACATTATAGAAATTACCATGCGTTTTTCCGTTATTTCCAGAAAAGGAGCATAATTTACTCCATAGCTCATCACGGACCTGTGCACAGAGCCAGCTGACCTCATGGTGGAGGGCATTAATGCCTGATTGGGCCCGACAGAGCAGCTACTGAACCACAGAGCCTGCGGTCTCTCACCCTCAACCTCCCTCATCCTCCAATCATCCACTTGGGCACCCAGAGCAAGGTCACTCTCAGAGGTGTGCTCCTCTCTGCTCTCACAGTTTACCTAGGGATTAGAGGGCTTTGACCTCTACAACCTACTGCCCCCCAGGCTCATCTTGTAGCCGTTTCCCTCTAGTGACAGAGCCCTCCCAGCCTGGCCCCAGATAGACAGGACCCTATGGTCAGTGTGGTGTATGCGTGGCAGAGCCATGCTATTCCAGACACCTCATTATCTGCCCAACCTTATTCACCCAATTACCACAACCAATTACTTCAATTTCGTTACTTAGCGCACAATCTGGTTTGGCCCTAATTCATTTATCATACCACTTCATGGCGATGCATTCACTAGAGCAGTTTAACTCTGGGAGCTATTTGGTCACAGGCCTGTGCGTCTAACTGTTAGACCTTTGCCACATGCTAATGAAAATTGTGTTGAAAATGTCACAGTGCCTGTCCGATCTACTGCAGTAGAGGAAAACAAGTCTCAAAATAGCAGATGTGAGAAAATGTTCATTTAGCAAATCGTTTTCAATTTAAAACCGAAGGGAACATTTGTAAAATTGGCTTTCTCATTAAGTGTAGGCCCAATACTACCAAAGACTGCTTGTGGCTTTTGAATTAAACATCTGTCTTGTCACTGCCAGTTATGGTAACATTATGTAGGCCTACTTAGACAATCAATCATTATCAGCAATAACCTATTACTGATACCAGTTATAACATGCTCTACCAGTCATGCCCCTCTCAATCCTTTAACGTGCAACAATGTCAGGCTGTGAGATCAGGCTGGATATTACATCAATGCAGCTCTTGAGGCATTTGACAAAGTTTAGGAGAGGGAGGTCAATTTGTGTGTGTGTGTGTGTATGGATGTGCACTTATTCTTCTCTCCTTGTGGGGACCTGAAATCCCCAAATGTCCCCACAAGGATAGTAAAAGAAGGAACATTCTCCCTGGTGGGGACATTTCCCATGTCCCCATTAGAACAAAGGCTTTAAGCAAAATAGGATTTTGAATGGAAATAAATTTGAGGTCCCCACGAGGATAAAACGTGTGTGTGTGTGTGTGTGTGTGTGTGTGTGTGTGTGTGTGTGTGTGTGTGTGTGTGTGTGTGTGTGTGTGTGTGTGTGTGATTTCACTTTTTCATAAGCCTCCGGGAACTTTATAAATAAATTATAAACTTCAAAAATGCCTACAAAAAGGTTGATGTAAATCGCTACATTAAAAATAAGTATACATTGTTCAAATGCTAATTCACTTGTGCGGTCAATGAAACTGAAACTCTTTTGTTTATCACTAAATGGCCAATGTGTTTTTATATTCAAACCACTACCCACTCCTGCTTTGCAATTGCCTTCAAGGATCAAGAGTGCTACAATAACATTTGTTATCTCTTGAATAATAGAAAAATGTGAATAAGTATTTTGTACATTTTGAGAGTTGAATGCACAAATATTTTTCTGGGATTTATTTTTCACTTTTGCAGTGAGCAGAGATTCTCATAAGTCTTGTTCATTACCGTACTTACATTTTAAAAAAAAATCTAAGTCCTAAAAACACAGAAAGTCATCAAGGTTCCCATAAAATCATTACAGTTTATCGAGATTTTAACCCGTCAACCATACAATCAAAGGACTAAGATGCTTCACTTACTCCTGTACCTCTCTCTCTCTCTCTCTCTTAAATGTTTTTATTTTGAAAATGACATAAAAGGTACACCCCTGGAACTCACCTAATAGTTTAATCAAAGGATTCATAGAACAAATGTTCCTTCAAGGCCATCAGGCTTTTATTTATTTACATTTAACCTTTATTTAACTAGGCAAGTCAGTTAAGAACAAATGATTATTTGCAATGACAGCCTGGCCAAACTGTAACCTGGCCAGTGTGTAAGCTCTGTACCATTAGTTTACCCAAGATCATTCTGTTCTATCCTTTACTGCACTAGTCAGAGGTAAGATGATACACATCCTACAAAGAGCAGCTTTAAAAGGTTTCATTGTGTAATCTGTCCTATAGGGTTGGAAAGCTACTGGTAATTTACTAAAGTTACCAGAATCTTCAGTCATTTTTGGTAACAGAAAAGCTTTGGAAATCTGTCATAACTTTGGAAATGTTATACTTGAATAACTTTTTTAAAGTTTTTATTAATTTATTAAATCTGTGACCATATTGTCCATGAGTTTCTAGTAGAAGGATCATATGGTTCAAGAGTTAATAGTCTAATTAACGACGAAAGCATCCAATCAGCAATGGCATTGTTTTCAATTAACTCTACAGCTCTTCCTACTATTGACTTTTTTCACAACTGCCACCAGTTTGACGGCAAAAACATTGACAACGAATACATATCGATATAGTAAAATAAATAAAGATGGTACAAATGTATAAAAGATATTTCATGCTGAAACCCTCTATGCTATTCACTAGGTTGATGGTTTATATTTATTTACGTAAATCTTTTACAGTTTTGTCATTTTATTTATTATTTCATTTATTTGACATGTGATAAGGCCACACAGAGGGCCATTTTGGTAGTTTACTGGTAAACTTCTAAAGTTTACAGTAGTATACCCTCCCTGTGTAACCCTAGTCCTACTTAATTTGTATGGTTTGAAGGGAGATCATCCATTGACTGCAACAAACCCTAAAACATATATATTGTTTTATAGTCAACTCAGTGATGGATCAAAAGTGTTTGTGCTGAAACCCGTTGATTTAGTATAGTAAAACAAGTCCAGTGTGTTAATTACTGCAAACATTATTCCGAACATTAATTCTCATCTAACGGGGTAAAGATATTGTTTAGAATCAAGCACGTTTTATATTTTTATTAGCAATCATCAGGAAAAAGTTAAGAAGCTCTCAGCCATTCTCTATCGGCTTCATTGAACAAACTAGAGGCAAATCCTTTCTCCTCGCTCATCACATCTGTTTGATGCTTAAGGACAGCTTTGCATGGATTCCAACATGTAAATGTGGGATGATAATAACATGAAAAGAGAGCAGAACCTTTCACCCTGCTGTGTCTAAAACTAGAGGTGCCGCTGTAATCACACAGCACAGTGAGAAAGCTCATGAAGATGTGATTCAGGGAGACAGTTCCTAGAGTGATCTTTCCTTGTCCTATCTAACAAAACAGAGAGGTAAAGCCTGCCAGTCACACTGCTACAGCAACACCTGAACCCCCTCACCCTGTGGAACATTACGGTCAACAGCACTACCATGGCTACCGGTGGGCATAGAGGTGGAATAGTGCCATAAACACCACCATCAGTGTGTTCGTAAGAGAACTCTTGCGAATCTGAGGAAATGATTCGATGTTTACTCAAGAGTAACAGAATGACATGAAAATGTAATGTTGTAGCATTGTTAATGCCACCTTACCAGGCACGCCACTACATTTGTAGGGTCTTGTGGTGTATTTGAGGTTTAAAAAGGCTTCCGAAGTTTGTCATTTCAAATTGGACACTTCAGACCTGTCTTTCCCTTACAAAAATATTATCAACCCCTACAAAAATGTCCAGAGAAAAAAAAGTTGACGTCCATGCCCCTGTGCAAATCTAATTAGCATAAAACACAGGACGAGTCTAAAGGTAACTCGGTATATGGACAAAAAATGAATGGAAGTGAATGGGGCATTTCCTGGCAGATGAGCAAATTTTGACAAAATTTTTAATTGAAATTAAACATGAATTTTGTTTAAATGAAATTTGTTTGGCATATTAGTAATGCCATTTAGTAAAATGAGCATGTGGTTTTCATTATCGGAATCCTTTATTTTTAAACCCAGAAGTGAACTTAGCAAAACCAAACCTCATTAACCACACATTTTGAGTAAAAAATGGGAAATTACAAGACTGTAAAATGTTGTTGACCTCTGAAGCATCACTTTGGAGTGATTTACATGTTTTATCATTTTATGAACTCTTGAAAAATATGCTCCACCAGGCAGTTGAGTTGCCCATTAAGAAAATGCAATTTAGTCAAAACTAGCTATTTTGGACTATGGAGAAATATTGCTATGGTATTTTTTTTTTGTCTGTGCAAATATAAAACTATTTTCATTATCATTTCAGTATTTACTGTCTGCCTGCTCTTAAATATGTTTCACAATAGTATTATTAAATATGTTTCACAATATTATTCAGTACATGACGTTTTACAGGTATAATGAGTTTATATATCTTTTTTTATTTAATTCACCTTTATTTAACCAGGTAGGCTAGTTGAGAACAAGTTCTCATTTGCAACTGCGACATGGCCAAGATAAAGCAAAGCAGTTCGACACATACAACAACACAGAGTAAAACATATAAACAGTAAACACATTCATTTACATATTTAAATGTTCATTTTCATACAAATTATATTTTATTAATATTTGATATCAGTCCTCATTTAACGAGACATGTATTCTAGTATAAGTAACTGAAACAGACATAATGTTAATAATGTCAATGGAAATACCAATACAAAATGAGTTAACCCTAAATGGGCAACTCAACCGGCTGGTTGAGATTTTTGAGATGCGTTATCTATCAAATTTTAAGTCAGGCAAATAAAACATATTAATTTATGCCCTACATTAAGGCTAAACACACATACACTATATAAACAAAAGTATGAGGCCACCCCTTCAAATGAGTGGATTTGGCTATTTCATCCACACCCGTTGCTGACATGTGTATAAAGTCGAGCACACAGCTAAGCAATCTCCATCGACAAACATTGGTAGTAGAATGGCCTTACTGAAGAGCTCAGTGACTTTCAACGTGGGAGCGTCATAGGACGCCTCCTTTCCAACAGGTCAGTTGGTAATTTTTTTGCCCTGCTTGTCAAGTGTAAGTGCTGTTATTGTGAAGTGAAAACATCTAGGGGCAACAACGGCTCAGCCCCAAAGTGGTAGATCATACAACATCACAGAATGGGACCGCAGAGCTCTGAAGAAGCGTGTATCGTGTAAAAATTGTCTGTCCTCAGTTGCAACACTCACTACTACTTCCAAACTGCCTTTGGAGGCAACATCAGCGCAATAAATGTTAGTCGGGAGCTTCATGAATGGGTTTCCATGGCCGAGCAGTCGCACGGAAGCCTAAGATCACCATGTGCAATGCCAAGCGTTTGCTGGAGTGGTGTAAAGCTCGCCGCCATTGGACTCTGGAGCAGTGGAAACGCGTTCTCTGGAGTGATGAATCACGCTTCACCATCTGGCAGTTCAATTGACAAATCTGGGTTTGGTGGATACCAGGAGAACGCTACCTGTCTGAATGCATAGTGCCAACTGTAAAGTTTGGTAGAGGAGGAATAATGGTCTGGGGCTGTTTTTCATGGTTCGGGTTAGGTCCCATAGCTCCATTGAAGGGAAATCATACAGCATACAATGACATTGTAGACAATTCTGTGCTTCCAACTTTGTGGCAACTGTTTGGGGAAGGCCCTTTCCTGTTTCAGCATGACAATGCCTCCGTGCACAAAGCGAGGTCCATACAGAAATGGTTTCTCAAGATCGTTGTGGACAACCTGACTGGCCTGCACAGAGCCCTGACCTCATCCCCATCGAACACCTTTAGGAAGAATTGGAACGCCGACTGTGAGCCAGGACTAATCGCCCAACATCAGTGCCCGACCTCACTAATGATCTTGTGACTAAATGGAAGCAAGTCCCAGGCAGCAATGTTCCAACATCTAAAGGAAAGCCTCCCCAGAAGAGTGGAGGCTGTTATGACAGCAAAGGGGGGACCAACTCCATATTAAGTCCCATGATTTTTAAGCCCCCCCCCCCCCCCCCCCCCAATATTGAAATCCTGAAGGGCCAGTTAAAGGGTTATATTTCTCAGATATAGGTCAGACAATTCAAAACATACTTCCTTTTGGAGTATCTGCTTTTCCATGTATAAATATGTTATTCAATGAGTGTATATATATATATATATATACATACTGTAAATATAGATTTTCTTCTCTCCAATTTTATGATTACTCAATGAGTTTTTATGTACGGCCAAATTCAATGTTTCATAAAATACATTATTATGTTTTTTTTGTTGTTTTCTTTACCTACAAGGGTCATAAAACTATATAAAATAGATAAATGATCCTTGGTATGACCATCTTAAAACAATGACATATGTTAGCTTAGTAGAAACCCAGCCCTGGGCTCTTAGACCAAACTCTTGTTTGGAGAGCCCAGTGGTGAAAGTGGTGAACACAAGCCAAAAGCCGTCTTTGTTTTATGTGTATTACATCATCAAAGTGGGTACTACATCATCCATGTCGTATGTTATGTTACCTCCTGCAATTAATATAATATGTTACGAATCTGAATCATACAATATGTTACAAATTTTTTGTGCTTCTGATCCTGGAGTGCAGATTTATTTACAATCCACATAATAATTCACATTTCCTATTGCTTCAGGATTATTTTCCGGCTGTAGAAAACTGGCTCAAATTAAAATCCTACATCTGTACATTGTGAACTACTGAATTAGTTACATGGTTTTGAAAGGAGTTAATCTACCACCAAGTTACTGGAAAATATGTTGTGAAATAGGCCTACTACAGCCTGAAAGGACTGCTTCAGCAAACAGACTTTCTGAAACTTCGATCTCTTGCTGTCTGTATTGTGAGTGCTCACTAGTTTTAATTACAGAAATGTCAACAACTATGCATCTGATTGGATGATAGCTGCAGGCATTTATTGAATAAGGCAATACCTAATCTCCTCCTTGTACTCATTAATTAAATACTTTTTCAGGAATGTTCACACATTCAGATATGCAGTGAGGCCAGAATGTAAGTCTCGACAACAATAGAAGATTTGACTACAGAACATAAAGTATGGGAACAGGCTAACACCCACCGTATGAAGACAACAATAAAACCCTGCATAAACATGAATGTTCACAATGTGAATCCACAGGGATTTCCATACTCTCTTCTGCTTACACATTTAGTATTTTTTTATGGCTACACAATATTGACAGAGGAGGTTCAGAGAGAGTGTTTTTATTCCCTCTCCTCAGCTAACAGAGGGTGAGTTTGGTTTGTGGGCAGTGTTCAGAATCCTCCACCGCACCGTTCCATCTCTTCAGCTCAGCGCCCACAGACTGCTGTGGTGGTGGTTTCTATAGGGGAGGGCATGTGGGAGGAGGCGTGTATGTGCTCTTGTGTATGTGCACCTGCGTGTGCGCATGCCTTTATATCACATCTCCCTCATTGCAGATCCATTGTGGAGCCAGAGCTGGGGCTGGGTTGGCGAGCAGAGGAGAGAGAGAGAGAGAGAGAGAGAGAGAGAGACATTAACAGGCAATGTGCTGGTGCTGCATCTTTGTTTTCTCTCCAATTTATTTTGGGCTGTTGCTGTGCGATTCCAACCAGGAGCTGCAGAATGAAGGCATGGCTTCTCCATTTTTCTCTGTTTCTCTATGACAGAAATATACAGGGGAGAGAACAGCCAAGGGCTATTCCCTTTTGCCTAGGTTGTAATGAGAACAGATAGTGTAGGGGAGGTTCCTTGGTGCTAATGGCCAGGTCTACAAGCCATACTACTTGTATAGATCCATTCAGCACCATTGTTTACGGAGTGATGTGTTTGTCATGGTGTCTTCGGGGCTAGATTCAATCAGATCAAGCGTTAACCCGCGCTAGCCAACACCCTCATAGCTGGTGTTTTGGCGGTGATGGAGGTGTAACTGCATTGGAGCGTCAAATCTGTGAGCAGCTGCTCTTGATCATTGTCATGAAGCCACACCGGTTTCACCCGCGTTAGAAGTTCAGAACGAGAAAGTGTAGGCCATATAGAAATAATGACACTCAAATTCTAAATATTTAACTAAATAATAAGAATTTAATATCAGGCTAATCTAAGTGTAGATTACATCACACATGCCAGTGTTCAAACTTGAAACACGGTTGAATGGGATTTCTACTAATGTGACACGATGCATCCAATGGCAATGTCGACTGCATGTGAATTTGACAGCTCTAAGGCAGTTCCACCTCTGACACCGCCAAAACAACCACTATGCAGGTGTCGGCTTGCACAGATATGATTGAATCTAGGCTTTTATCTCTTCAGGCAGAATATATTGAAGCTGTTGACAAGCTGCCCAAATGCAGGGTGAGCTCTCCGATCATCTGTCTGATCTGAATCCAGCATCAAAATTTTATTGCCACACCAGACTACTAAAATGGTTACAAGACTTGTTTACTTCTCTTATGTTAGAAATAAGTAGAATTCTGTATTTGTATTGATCTAGTTTATACTCTTCAGTCATCTTCAGGAAGTGCTTACAGCATTCTTCAGCAACAGGTAACTGCCAAAATAATGGAAACTGGAGTAAATAAGGGATGCAAAGTATATTGAAAGCAGGTGCTTCCACACAGGTGTGGTACCTGAGTTAATTAAGAAGGCCATTATTTTGGCTACCATGGCTATGCCCCCATACGATGACAATGCCCCTATTCACAGGGCACGAGTGGTCACTGAATGGTTTGATGAGCTTGAAAATGATGTAAACTATATGCCATGGCTGTCTCAGTCACCAGATCTCAACCCAATTGAACACTTGTAGAACATTCCTGTGAGGCGCCTGTAACAGCGTTTTCCACTTCCATCAACAAAACACCAAATTATGGAATTTCTTGTGTAAGAATGTTATCGCATCCCTCCAATAGAGTTCCAGATACCTGTAGAATATTTGCCAAGGTGCATTGAATCTGCTCTGGCTTGTGGTGGCCCAACGCCCTACTAAGATATGTTGGTGTTTCCTTTATTTTGGCAGTTCAACTCTACAAATGTTGATACTAAAGTACATTCCAGCTGACCTACACATGCTTGCCTGTAGAGCAGGTGTCACCATACTACAGGGAGTTCTCAACTGGTGTTGATCGAATCCAGGTACAATCACCAGAGACCTATTTATCTCCAGTAATCTTTGTTATATGTATAATTTCTCATCCCAAAAGACCTTGGTTAAGCTGTTGCTGCACGTATGCTGTTGAGCTGCCCTCAGTGGGCACAGTGATAGCATGAATAGTCCTAATGAATACTGCTGTTTGTCTCTGCAGAGAATGCACCCAGTGTTTCTTCATCTCAAAGGAGGCAGGATGCTACTTGCTATTTAATGCCAGTTACTGCATGTAGGACTTGATGTAGAGAGCTATCTCCCAGGGATTAATGTATTTCAAGAGCCAATTAATGGAAGGCACAAGTTTAAACTGAGGCAAGCAAATAGCTGAGAGCCAAACAAGTTATTCTAATCCACGCTTTTTATTTTGCCTAATGAAATCACGCTCCCTAACAGGAAACAATTACCAGAGTACCCAAGGCCATAGAGGGGCGGAGAGGAAGTGAGAAACATGCTTTTGGAGGAGAACAACAAGACTGTATACAACGTTGAGATTCCTTTATTCCTGTATAGGGGTACAGATACACAGGTTTAAATGCATAAATTCCATCCTCCAAAGATGGAGGTGAGGCAAATGAAAAGACAATTTCTTATCAACGGTCGTATTTTAACAATCTGTAGCAAGGGATTACATGCATATTTTGTTCAGACGGACTCCTAAATCCAATTAATCTCCAGACTTCATCACGTGAAAGAAGCCGGAGCTGAAATCTTTGTATCCAAATGAGTTAGACACTCGCAGTCAAACTCTCACAAGTTTTTGCATGACATGTAAGCAGACGTGTGTGAGTTTAAAATGCACACGTCACATCGGTTATGATAGAGAAACGCCATTTTTCAACAACGTCTCATCCTCTCACTCTCATTAAACATGGATAACTACAGTGCCCCATTAAGACGCACAAGGAGTCGCAAGTCATTTGTCTGTAAGATACTTCATCATCAAATTCAATTAACATTAAGCGAAAGCCTGTGAGCTTGTATCTTCACTACCCCTCTTTGCATAATGCACAACTATTAGTTGTTTTGACAAATTGAAAGGGAAGGCAACATGCTGTCGTCTAATGTAAAAAGAAATGAATGGGAGAGAAGAAAAGAGGAAGAAATCTTCCTCTTCTGTGAATTTAGTGTGTTGAACGTATCTTGACATACTTTACAGCCATCAGTGTCAGTTGAGTGGAGGCCGTATGAAAAGGCTCATCCCGGCTCATCCAGTCTTTAGAGCGGCTTGTTTGCAGGTCAGTGGATACAGATGTGGCACTGAGCAACGGAAATGAAAGACAAACTGTACAGACATGAAATCATAACATGAATACAATTTGAATTTGGTCTGAACTGCACACACAGAACTAACATCAACAACATTAATGCCAGTCCTTCCTGGTTGAGGGTTGATGAGACATTAACTGCTTCTCTTCTAGTTATGAGAAATATTACTGTGATTGTCTGCATAATCAAATATCATACTGCTCAGACACCCATTACATCCCCTGCCAGACATGCCACCAGGGGTCTCTTCACAGTCCACAAGTCCAAAAACAAAATCCCGGCAACACACAGTATTATACAGAGCCACGATCGATGTAGTTGTATTGTTTGTATAATTTTTCAGTTGTATTATTTGTATATCATTGTATTTTAAATGTGTTTGACAGTTCTTGTCTATCATTGTGTCTGTGTTTTATGTTTGCTGTGTTTTATGTTTTGGAGTGGACCCCAGGATTAGTAGCTGCTGCTTCTGCAAAAGCTAATATGGATCCGAATAAACCAATAACCCAAGCAATTTCCTTTGTCCTTTTGTGTAAGGATTTTCATTCAATAATACATAATGGTTAGTACTATTGTAACACAATGGGAAAAAATACAGAAGGACCGAAGAGGTTGTGACGGCTTAGTTCGTTGTAACAATTTGTTTTCCGACACCACAGTCGTAGATCATTTGATTTGCACTTTCTTTGCGTCAGGATTTTCATTCAAGAAGGCTTTTATATAGAAGGAACCAACCAATATAAACATGATGTATATTACTACTGTAACACCAAGGACAAACAGCAGGACAGAGGTGGTTGTCTAGGCTTATTTGGAAAGTGTACAACACCAGAGTTGAGGATTTGATTCCAGCATCAACCAGATAGTGAACATAATAGGTGCTAACTCTAAATCGATCTGAATAAAACATGTCTCCTAAATAACCATACGTGTGGATGATTCAGTGAATGGGGTTGTTAAAAGGTAAGGAAGAAAAAGGGGCGGATCCTTAAGAGGTTTTAATAAGGGTGGACAGTAAACATTTTTGGGGGGGGGGATCACCTAAAAGAAGGTGCAGAAGAAGTGTACTGTGTGTGGCAAGAAATGTGTGTGGGCAGAAGAGTGTGAGTAAAAGACATGGCATTTATCATAATGTTTGTGTTTGTTGATTTTGCACAAAAGCAACTTATTTAAACTCAAATGAACACAATTCCACCTCAATTGGAATATGGAGTTCGTTCCAAAGAGATGAAAAAAGAAACTCGAACAACAGTCGTAGACACATCATTATAGCCTACATTATTCAGTTTAATCCTTAAGAGTCTATTCACACACCTGTCAATATAATTAACATAATACAAAAATACCCATCGGAATCTGCCAGTTAAGATAGATACTGTATCTTTTTTTTGTTGTTGCATGGGCTGCATCTCAAATTATCCGACTATGTAGGCCTCCTGCTTCTATGGAAAGAGGAGACTCTCACGAACATGATAGTTGTCACGTTCTGACCTTTATTTACTTTGTTTTGTATTCATTATTTAGTATGGTCAGGGTGTGAGTTGGGGTGGGCAGTCTATGTTTGATTTTCTATGATTTGGGGATGTCTATGTTGATTGCTTGTTTCGGCACAGTTCTCATTAGCTTCACGGTTGTTATTTCGTTTATTGTTTTTGTATAGTGTTTCAGTGTTCAGTGTTTTCTTTATTAAAATTCATGATGAACACAAATGAAGAGGAGGACGACCGTGACAATAGTGTTCTCCGTTTTGTTCTACAACTCAAAAGTAATCAAGTACCAATTTAAAAATTAATGGAAGCAGAGAAGAAGAGGATGAGAGAGGCCTAATTCTGCAGAATATCTGTCTCATTCCAGTAAGTGCTGTTTTTTCATTGTTTTGCTCATGGAGGTCAATGGGAGAGTGTAGAATGTTGTCAACAAAAAATGTAATGGCTATTGCTACTTTTTTTAAATGTTTATCTAATATAAGTTTTGTAATGCTTAAATTGTTACAAGTGTACTGATATAAGTAGGACATGTGACATCCCGGCAACTTTGAGAAAAAACACTTTATGTCGTTGTCTTGAGATGGCTATGCATATTCATAATATGAGGCTAGTAGCATAGCATCCATCTCAATTGAATACAGGCGGTTGACATCAACAACCCTCATCGAATATACAAAAAAGGATTACAATAATGATATTTATACTATGGCATTCTTTAATACTCATTTCTGATTGGCTTCAAGAGCATTCTAGAGTGTGCATTATTTCCCTATAACGCACTGTATATCAGCACGATAAAATTCAATGGCTATGGTTCATTCTTGTTCCATCAAATTAAAACATTATTGGTATTGTGGAATTGGATTTTCATAATAGCAAGCTAGGACTGATGGTTTGGTTTGGTAAACTAGCAAGTCTGTTTGTTTGGTTACCATGTCAACTACTGTAGCTATTTACATAGTAAACTTGCTAGCTACTTCAGTCGATGTTGAACACATTTCTACCTGCAAATGAACACATATCGGGCGAAAAATGTGTTAAATTATAGCCATGGTATAAGAGGGATTATAAACTGGGTGGTTCGAGCCCTGAATGCTGTTTGCCTGACAGCCGTGGTATATCAGACCGTATACCACTGGTATGACAAAACCTTTATTTGTGCTGCTCAAATTGCGTTTGTAACCAGTTTATAATAGCAATAAGGCACCTCGGGGGTTCGTGGTATATGGCCAATATACAGTACCGCGGCTAAGGGCTGACTCCAGGCACTTCACATTGCGTCGTGCATAAGAACCGCCCCTAGCCATGGTATATTGGCCATGTACCACGCCCCCTCGTGCCTTATTGCTTAATTATCAACTCCCTTGTTGATTATCACTTACGTATCCACCAATCCAAAGAAAGGATATGCCAGAGCTAGACAGCCCCCTGTGCCGCTTTGTTGACAACAACTCCCATTGTTAGGGTAGAGAGACTTTTATCTTGTCAGTAAATCCACAATCTTTGACGGAAGTATGGAGGTAGTTTTGTGCCAAGAAAACAAAATAGGTTAAACATGTGCTCATAAAACTTAAATATTTCCCGAGCTTTCTTACAGTATAACTACTAGATATGGGACAGACACTTCAAAACCTTATTTCTTATTCAAAAGTTTCTTCATGTGCCTTTGTTCCAGACGTAGAAGCACTATCATAAGTTGAGATGAGCTATGAGCACTGTATGGAGACCAGGCCAACAGGGCTAACATAAGTTAGGTCAAGAGCCTCTCAACTAGTTGTGCCAGGGAGCTCGGAAGGCTTTTAGATCCGAAACAAACCTATAGAGGAAAAAGGATGTCCTTGTCAAAGAGAGCGGCACCTTAGCACTCATGATTATTTTGGAGTTTTGGTAGATTATACCAAATCAAATCAAATCAATTTTTATTTGTCACATACACATGGTTAGCAGATGTTAATGCGAGTGTAGCGAAATGCTTGTGCTTGTGCTTACAATGCAGTAATAACCAACAAGTAATCTAACTAACAATTCCAAAACTACTGTCTTATACACACAAGTGTAAGGGGATAAAGAATATGTACTTAAAGATATATGAATGAGTGATGGTACAGAGTGGCATAGGCAAGATACAGTAGATGGCATCGAGTACAGTATATACATATGAGATGAGTATGTAAACAAATCGGCATAGTTAAAGTGGCTAATGAAACATGTATTACATAAAGATGCAGTAGATGATATAGAGTACAGTATATACGTATACATATGAGATGAATAATGTAGGGTAAGTAAACATTATATTAGGTAGCATTGTTTAAAGTGGCTAGTGATATATTTTACATCATTTCCCATCAATTCCCATTATTAAAGTGGCTGGAGTTGAGTCAGTGTGTTGGCAGCAGCCACTCAATGTTAGTGGTGGCTGTTTAACAGTCTGATGGCCTTGAGATAGAAGCTGTTTTTCAGTCTCTCGGTCCCGATGATAGCGGGGTGAACAGGCAGCGGCTCGGGTGGTTGTTGTCCTTGATGATCTTTATGGCCTTCCTGCAACATCGGGTGGTGTAGGTGTCCTGGAGGGCAGGTAGTTTGCCCCCGGTGATGTGTTGTGCAGACCTCAATACCCTCTGGAGAGTCTTGCGGTTGTGGGCGGAGCAGTTGCCGTACCAGGCGGTGATACAGCCCGCCAGGATGCTCTCGATTGTGCATCTGTAGAAGTTTGTGAGTGCTTTTGGTGACAAGCCGAATTTCTTCTGCCTCCTGAGGTTGAAGAGGCCCTGCTGCGCCTTCTTCACGATGCTGTCTGTCTGTGTGGGTGGACCAATTCAGTTTGTCTGTGATGTGTATGCCGAGGAACTTAAAACTTGCTACCCTCTCCACTACTGTTCCATCGATGTGGATAGGGGGGTGTTCCCTCTGCTGTTTCCTGAAGTCCACAATCATCTTCTTAGTTTTGTTGACGTTGAGTGTGAGGTTATTTTCCTGACACCACACTCTGAGGGCCCTCACCTCCTCCCTGTAGGCCGTCTCGTCGTTGTTGGTAATCAAGCCTACCACTGTTGTGTCGTCCGCCAACTTGATGATTGAGTTGGAGGCGTGCGTGGCCACGCAGTCGTGGGTGAACAGGGAGTACAGGAGAGGGCTCAGAACGCACCCTTGTGGGGCCCCAGTGTTGAGGATCAGCGGGGTGGAGATGTTGTTGCCTACCCTCACCACCTGGGGGCGGCCCGTCAGGAAGTCCAGTACCCAGTTGCACAGGGCGGGGTCGAGACCCAGGGTCTCGAGCTTGATGACGAGCATGGCGGGTACTATGGTGTTAAATGCCGAACTGTAGTCGATGAACAGCATTCTCACATAGGTATTCCTCTTGTCCAGATGGGTTAGGGCAGTGTGCAGTGTGGTTGAGATTGCATCGTCTGTGGACCTATTTGTGCGGTAAGCAAATTGGAGTGGGTCTAGGGTGTCAGGTAGGGTGGAGGTGATATGGTCCTTGACTAGTCTCTCAAAGCACTTCATGATGACTGAAGTGAGTGCTACGGGGCAGTCGTTTAGCTCAGTTACCTTAGCTTTCTTGGGAACAGGAACAATGGTGGCCCTCTTGAAGCATGTGGGAACTAGTCTCTCAAAGCACTTCATGATGACTGAAGTGAGTGCTACGGGGTAGTCGTTTAGCTCAGTTACCTTAGCTTTCTTGGGAACAGGAACAATGGTGGCCCTCTTGAAGCATGTGGGAACAGCAGACTGGGATAGGGATTGATTGAATATGTCCGTAACCACACCAGCCAGCTGGTCTGCGCATGCTCTGAGGGCGCAGCTGGGGATGCCGTCTGGGCCTGCAGCCTTGCGAGGGTTAACACGTTTAAATGTTTTACTCACCTCGGCTGCAGTGAAGGAGAGGCCGCATGTTTTCGTTGCAGGCCGTGTCAGTGGCACTGTATTGTCCTCAAAGCGGGCAAAAAAGTTATTTAGTCTGCCTGGGAGCAAGACATCCTGGACATCCAATAATCCATAATAATGGCTTCTGTGGTGTGTACTGTATAATGTCCTATGTGCAACCAATGAGCTAGGCCTGCTAGCTACCTAGAACTACTTGGAACCCTACTAAAGGCTAACTTGCTAGCCCCGGTCTACTAACTGCTAGCTTGCCTGCCCCAGTCTGCTAACTCCTAGCCCCTACTAACTGCTTGCTTGCTAACCCGGTCTGCTAACTGCTAGCTTGTTTAGCCCTGGCATACTAACTGTTAGCGTGTTAGCATCAGCCTGCTAACTATCTGAATCGCCGTGTCCCCCAGTCAGCCCAACCACTCACTGGACTCATATGTTCATATGGCTACGCATGCCTCTCTCTAATATCAATATGCCTCGTCCATTACTGTCCTGGTTAGTGATTACTGTCTAATTTCACTGTAGAGCCTCTAGCCCTGCTCAATATGCCTTAACCTGGTTTAAATGTTTCTAGAGACTATATCTCTCTCATCATTACTCAATGCCTAAGTTTACCTCCAATGTACTCACATCCTACCTTACCTTTGTTTGTACACTATGCCTGGAATCTATGCTATCATGCCCAGAAACCTGCTCCTTTTACTCTCTGTTCCAAACGTGCTAGACAGACAGTTCTTATAGCATTTAGCCAAACCCTTATCCTACTCCTCCTCTGTTCCTCTGGTGATTTTTGTCATTTGTTGACTTCTGTAACTGTAAAAGCCTTGGTTTCATGCATGTTAACATTAGAAGCCTACTCCCTAAGTTTGTCTTACTCACTGCTTTAGCACACTCTGCTAACCCGGATGTCTTAGCTGTATCTGAATCCTGGCTTAGGAAGACCACCAAAAACCCTGAAATCTCCATCGCTAACTATAACATCTTCCGCCAAGATAGAACTGCCAAAGGGGGCGGTGTTGCAATTTACTGCAAAGATAGTAATACAGAACTCTGCAGGCTATCTAAGTCTGTACCCAAACAATTCAAGCTTCTACTTCTAAAAATTAACCTTTCCAGAAACAAGTCTCTCACTGTTGCCACTTGTTATAGACCTCCCTCCGCCCCCAGCTGTGCCCTCGATACCATATGTGAATTGATAGCCCCCCATCTATCTTCTGAGCACGTGGTACTAGGTGACCTAAACTGGGACATGCTAAACACCCAGGCCATCCTACAATCCAAGCTTGATGCCCTCAATCTCACACAAATGATCAATGAACCTACCACGTACAACTCCAAATCCGTAAACATGGGCACCCTCATAGATGTCATTCTAACTAACTCGCCCTCCAAATACACCTCTGCTGTTTTCAATCAAGATCTCCAGGACTGTTTCCAGGTATGGCCGTTTAGATTCGTGGTTAGTGGACATATTCCCAACAAAGTGGAGTGGTCGTTCGCAACGACGTGATGTGCCATTTCTGTTCAAGGTGGAAGCAGATTGACTTTTTCGATTTTGAGCTTGGCTTGGCTTGGCTTTAACGAAGCATTTGACCTTTTTCTTTGTCACCTTTGTATCACAGTCTATAGACAAAGCCCGGGGGCTTGTTTCTTGATCAAGCGGGCCCTGGATAGGGTCTTGAATGAGAGCGGGAGAAATTTCAACTTTAACGTCCTTGCTATGAGGGTTAATTCCTGCGGACCTGGTGTCCGGTAATTCCTCATCTAGTCCTTGTGACTTATCTTTTACCCTTTTCTCAAATTGTTCTCGCTTTAGTTCAACCCTTTGTCACCCTTATGCTCTGACACTTTTTGTGGGCTGGGTGCAGTAATGTAGAGAACAGGTCGATTGTAGCGGTAGTCATGTTGATGGCGACGTACTTTACAGTTATTTAGACCGCGGAGTTTACTGTAATCATGGTTTCGTGGTAGAAACTGTTGTTGTGCGTCATCTCTCAACGCTCCAATACCTGATAATGCACCCTCTAACGGGAGTGAGTGCTCCTGGTCAAACTTCAAAACCGAGTGGTCAGGGCTCTTAGTGTTGTGAACTTTTGATGCCTCAAAAGCTGTGCTTGCAAGCTCTCTGAGTTGTAAGATAGGCAAGCCAACGTGGGCGACAGGGCCGAAGTAGGTAATGAAGGTAGGATACATGTTTGACGGGAACATTTGTTTAAAAGGTAACAGGTCTTCCATGCCTATTTCAGTGAGTAGGCCAAAGAAAGCTGAACGAAGCGTATGGTAGTAAGCTTGTGAGTGTTCGTTCCGAGCTTGTTTGAGGGTGTTAGCCAGTGAGCTATCGTGTTTGCGAGTCGCAGAACCACTGAATTCTAATTTCAAAGCTGTGGCAAGTTTAGCGTAGTCGTTTAGCACGTGTTGGTGTTGTAGTCGAATGAACCTTGTCACGTGTCTATTCGACGTTCGCTTCAACAGGTAAACCCTGTCAGAACCCGTAGCATTCGGGTAGCCATCCAACACGTCCTCTATGTCAGCTAGGAACATCTCAGTATCGTTTGGCTGACCTGGAACGGGGTCAAAGGTGGGGAAATTCTTGATGAGTTTGTCAAGGTGTTCCGCGCCAAGCGAGCAGAGAGGGTTGTCTTCATCCTGTGGAGAGATTGGGGCCGAAAGGCCATGAGGAGAAGCCAAGCGTTGTTGTTGTTGGCAAAGAGGCGCAATATTACTCAGTGCAGAATGGCCAAGAGGAGAGGACTGAGGGACACATGAGGGAGGCAAGGTCTGAAACCTATCGTCTTTACTCCTGTGAGTACAGGGCTCCGGTTGTTTGGAATGGTAGTCATGCTGTAGAGCGTGACCATTCTGGACTTCCTCCAGTTGGTACCTAAGGGTGGTATTCTGCTGCATTGCAGAGTCCACTTGAGCGCTTAGAGTACTGATTTTGGACACGTGAGTGTCACACTTGCTCCTTTCGGTCTCAAACTTATCTGTCATGGTTTGCAGATAGAGGTCTTGAGTACGGAGCGAGAGATTCACTGATGAGATTTCCTCCGCTTGCTTAGAAATCAATATTTCCATCTTCATCACCTGAGTTCTCTCATCATTCATTTGGTCAGCGACTTCAGTGAGTTCTGCTGATTTGTCATCCAACTTTGTCATTGTGTTCATTAACTGATCGTCTTTGGTCTGCAGCGTTTTGAGTAGAACCGTGTTACTTTGAGTAACGTTCAACAAAACTGCATGCACGTTATCAAGTTGAGCGCTCCTGTTTGTAGATAACTCGTCAAAATGATCTAGTTTGGCGTGGACATCATCATATTTAGTTTTGGCTAAATCGAGTTGTTCCTGTAGCATATGATTTTGTTCCTGTAGAAGAAGATTTTGTTGAAGAGCTTGTGCTTGTTTATCGTCAATAAGTTTTGGCAATTACATTTAATTGTTCAGTTTTCAAGCGCAGTCCCATAGCTAGCAGAATTTTTCCCTTTTCTGCATTTGTCATTGGTTTTCCGGTTCTCTCCACCTGTCCCTTTATGTCTACCATTACCTGCTCGTGCTTCAGCTGTGTACTACGGGTTTGGACAGATGCCAATCTCGGATGGCAAGACATTAGGGCTAGACTGGAGAGAACCTTTACGAGGCCTGTGCCGATGGTTGGTTTTGGAAAGCGTTGTTGTCTGCTTTTCCACTAATGGCATAATTAGGGTTGGTATCGCTGCTGAGGTCAGAGATCAATCCATTTGCAGGTGGAGGTTCACTAATTAGCGGGCGAGTGGGGACTACCCCCTCTGATAGCTTGCACATTATTAAAAAAATTGAAAGGAAAATTGTTTTTCCTAATTTTCCAAAGTTTGGTTTTGGAATATATTGGGAGCTGCAAAGACGATTTTAATCTATTTATAGACGTTAATGAACCATCAGTACTGGACAGTACTGTGGAAGATGGACATGAATGAATTTGCAAAAGCAAATTGAATGAATCAATGATAATGATTAATCATACCTGGATAGGCTATCTGGGAATTAAACTTTAAATTAACCTGGGAAGTTGGTTCATCTAAATTACTATTGCAAAGATTAAGGTGTCTCATTTAACTGGAAGAACCTAGAAAGGTATGTTTGTCAATTTAAATAAATAAATTGAATGAGACGATAATACCCAAGCAGTTGAGATTGTTGGATTATCATAAAGGTAATGTTAGGTACATTTACCACTATGGTACACTTTCCCCAAAGTGGCCAAAGCCATATGGGATTCCCACTGGAGGCGGGACTGATTGATTGTGCTTTGCAGAAGCAAATTTTACTGATTGATCCAATTTTTATGAATAATCAAACCTGTATAGGCTATCTGGGAATTAAACTTAAATTAACCTGGGATGTTGGTTCATCTAGGTTACTATTGCAAAGCTTAAGGTGTCTCATTTAATTGGAAGAACCTAGAAAGGTATGTCCGACAATTTAAATAAATTGAATGAGACCCAAGCAATCGAGATTGCTGGATTATTTTAACGTGATCCACATTTGGATTTCCAACACTTCTTTTAAGAGATGTACTTATGATTCTTCACCACCAGTGACGCAGAAAGCTGAAATCAAATGGAAGTACAAAGGGCGGGACTTCCGTCGGGCAAGGCGGAGGAATTTGAACAGAACACAGGAAGTGAATAATGTTCCCGCTCTGTTAGCTTAGCCTCTCGTGCCAGCTAATCCTACGTTGTTCAGAAATATCACGTTGTAAGTACAAAATAGGGTCCTCTCACCATGGAAAGGGAGGGTTTACTAGTGACGTCTCACACACCATTCGGCATACTTTGCTAGCGTTATGTTGGCCGGAGCGACACGGTACATAATACGGGTATGCCTGTAGTCTGTCCACACTGGTTTAGTGCGGTAGGCAGCTAAATACTTTGGCTCGAACACCGAAGATCTATCCTCTAAATCTGAACCTTACTGGTTCTATGAATTAATATTGACTGACAGAAATAGTACCGTTTGGCCTAACGGACTAAATCTGGAATTTATCACTCATTGCTCTGAAGCTAACGACCACTACCAGAGGCGCTCTGTAGCCTCTTCAAAATGGGAACACACACACACAACCAATTTGAATGTATACAAAGAAGTCTGTTTGTCCAATTCTTTTTGCACAATTGATATATAGAATTCCACAGTGAAGTCTAATTCTATCTTAGATTCCTCACAGGGGGCACCATAAATGTGTCTTTACTATCAATAAATTGAAGACTTATAGTTTTATCAAAGATTCTCTGTAATTATTATTATGCGATCAAACTGGTTAATCGTGTAACTGTAATTAACTAGGAACTCAGGTCACCAAGGAAAATATTCAGATTAAAGTTATCATTTCCTAAAATAACTTTTCAGATATTTTCATATCTGATCCATAGTCTTCTGATTAATGAATGATTTACTTTACTTCAGGTTAGTCTCATTCCAAACGTGGTAAATTGTTGGTTAACTGCACGAACCCAGTCTTCACTTTGAGTCATCCATACATCAATAGTCTTAAATCATTGATTTATTACTAACTAGGTAATTCACAGAAATGCATAAACAAACAGTAAATATGGCTACAAGAAATGATAGGAGAATGTGAATAGGGTGTGCTAGGCCTTCCTTTTCCTGTATTCCACAGTCAGTTCCTTTGTCTTTCTCACATTGAGGGAGATGCTGTCCTGGTGTCCAGCCCTGAGGTGGAGGCGAGGGGAATCTGATGGGTCATGGTGTCGAAGGCAGTGGATAGATCTAAGAGGATGAAAACAGAAGAAAGCCTCAGCTTTGGCACTGTAGGAAGCCTCCGTGACACAGAGGAGAACATTTTCATTTGAGTGACTTGTCTTGAAGCCTGACTGGTTAGGATAAAGAAGATCGTTATGAGAGAGATAGCGAGAGAGTTGGCCAGAGACAGCACGCTCAAGTGTTTTGGAAAGAAAGAATATAGATACCAGTCTGTATTTTTTGACATAAAAGTATTGGTTTCTTGAAGAGGGCAGTGACTCTGTACATTTTGAAGTCAGAGGGGATGTAGCCAGTGGTCAGGGATGAGTTGATGAGGGAAGTGAATAATGGGAGAAGGTGTCTGGAGAAGGGGATGGGGTCAAGCAGGTTGTTGGGCGGGGAGACCTCACTAGTCACAGAATTTCTTCTGGCGAGGGGGCAGCAGGTAGCCTAGCGGTTAAAAGCATTTAGCCAGTAACCAAAAGGTTGCTGGAAGTCTAGGGACTGAAGGGCAGCATAGGCTGAAATGAAGTCAGCGTTCTTGACCGCAGATCAGCAGTTCCAAATGTTGCAGAAGACCAGGAATTCCACATGGGTTGTGCACGCAGGGCACACTAAATTAGAAGGGTTGCAGCCAAGGGTGGGGACCGTCTGTAAAGCCTACTGGTAGAGGAGCAAACGGGTATAGAAAACACACAAAGTTGACAAAGCTACAAAATAGAAAAATGAGATAATTTGAAAATAACTAGGTAAAATACTCAAGTGAGAGAGTGGTATGCCTTCCTCTCTTTCTTTCCTTGAATAGCTCTGCAGAACCGCCTTTGTTTCAGCGACAGTTTTGGTGATGAGGCTGCCGCTGAGAAACAGGGTAGACTGAAGTACTAACTAACACGAATTACTAATTGCCTTGCAGAGGTGAAGAGCACACCTCACGGTACTAATTGCTGATTGCCTAGGGGAGGAGAAACCACTCCCCCTCCAATAGAGCCACAGATTACCAAAAACAACAATGTCACAATTTCCCTAGCCCTTAATCCTGGTTGATGTTTCAACAATCAGCAGTTCACACACCAAGTAAGATACTGGAAAGACAGACAGCACACAAAAAGACAGAAGGCCACTAGACAACAACAGATTAACAAAACAGTTATACTTATCACTCCAAGAGATATCAGGAGTCCTATAGCTATAGATTGAAGCACCAATTATGTATACCCAGATATCTTTATGTGTTCTAATAAAAAATTAGGTAACTCTATATCACAGTTATTTAGGCCTGACTGTTACGGTTTTCTTCCGTCGAAGGAGAGTCTGACCAAAATGCAGCGTGGTTAATAATATACATCTTTAATGAAGAGGAACACGAACAATACAAAACAACAAACGTTACAGCCTATCTGGTGATAACAAAACACAGAGACAAGAACAATCACCCACGAAACACTCAAAGAATATGGCTGCCTAAATATGGTTCCCAATCAGAGACATCCTCTTCATTCTCTTCTTTGGTGATGGCGGCAGTGGAGAGATACCACCCTCCCCCCCCGCCAGCTCCTCCACCATACCCCTCATCTCTTCCACCAGGGCACTTTCCCCACACTCCACTTGCTCTTCCACCGTCTCCTTCTCCACCACTCCTCCCTCGCTTTCTTCTCTCTCATGCTCCTCCACTCGGTTGCCTTCTTCCGCTGCTTTTCCTGGTTCTCCTACTCCCGTGCCTTCTGTTTCCTTCTCTCTTCCATCCGCCGCTTCTTGCTCCTCCTCCTTCCTTGCGGCCTTCCCCTCTGGACCTGTACTCTGGTCATGAGGCGTGCTTCCTTCCCCTCCTCTTCTTCCCCCATCCCCCGCTCCTGCTCCCCCCCCAGCCGCAGACGCATATGTCCTCTGACGAGCCGGGCACCCCCGCCACAGGTGTGCTGACGAGCCACACCCATGGCACGCCTTAGGCTTGTCACAATCCCTCGCCTCGTGTTCCTCAGATCCACAAAATCTGCATTTTCTTGTGCTGCACGAGGCGAAAATGTGGCCGTAGGCCATACAGCGCCTGCAAAATGGGGGCTGACGTGCATAAAACGTCCCCCTGTCAGCCCCTAGGGAGAACATAGCCGGAGGATGGAGGTAGCCACCATGTCCCTTTGGGTCCTCCCTGAGGAGGGCCTGGAAGCCTCTCCTCCCATTCCAAAACCCAAGGGAGTCTTTGAGGTGCCTTGCTGAGGAGACGTTATCCATGTATCTCCCCAGAAAGGCCCTCACCTCTTCGTCCTTAACGTATGGGTTGTAAATATTGACAGTTACAACCCTAAAGTTGTTCTTCGCCAGGCTTGTTATTTCATAGTGGCTCATCGGCCTCTCACCTCCCACTGCTCTTGCCCTTCTCAGGATATCATTGTGTTTCTCCTCTGTTTATAGTGCCACGTCGTATGCTCCCTCCAACGAGTTGCCTTGGAAACAAAACACGTCCTTCACCGTCAGCTTTAGAATCCCCATCAATATTATCCTTCCAAAAGTTTCCCGTCCTAAAGGCTCCAACTCCTTTTCCTTTCAAGCAAACCGAATCGTGTTGGCCAGCCCAATCCCAGGGACCGACCGTGTTGATGTATTTTGCACCATCTCCGCAAGGAGAATGGCGCTCGTTCTCTTCTCTTCTCTTCTCTTCTCTTCTCTTCTCTTCTCTTCTCTTCTCTTCTCTTCTCTTCTCTTCTCTTCTCTTCTCTTCTCTTCTCTTCTCTTCTCTTCTCTTCTCTTCTCTTCTCTTCTCTTCTCTTCTCTTCTCTTCTCTTCTCTTCTCTTCTCTTCTCTTCCAAAACAATGAAAAAAGTAAAACCAAAGTGACTGAGCCTATCTTGTGCAAACTAACACAGAGACAGGAACAATCACCCACGAAACACTCAAAGAATATGGCTGCCTAAATATGGTTCCCAATCAGAGACAACGAGAATCACCTGCCTCTGATTGAGAACCGCCTCAGGCAACCATAGACTTTGCTAGAACACCCCACTAAGCCACAATCCCAAAACCTACGAAAAACCCCCATACATAAACACAACACAAAATAAACCCTGACCAAATAAATATAGAAATAAATATAGAAAACACAAAATACTAAGACCAGGGCGTGACACTGACTCATGAAGTACAAATTCTCTCCCCAGTGTTGGACAGGTAGGAAGTGCTTACTCCCTGACTCTTAAATAGGCTTTCCAAAAGGAAAATGTCTCATCTGACCTGAGCAGGGTGTGACTCAGCGGTGCACTCTCTCTCTCTCTCTGACAGGCCCATTGGTTTGCATAAGGGCCTGGCTTTCCTCTGCTCTAAGATGGGTTGACTTATTATGGTGGCCCGAGGTCCCATGCTTTTGCAACTCTCCCGAGTGGTGCAGTGGTCTAAGGCACTGTATCTCAGTGCTAGTGGTGCCACTACAGACCCTGGTTCTGACTACAGACCGGCTGTGATTGGGAGTCCCATAGGGTGGCGCACAAGGCGCACAATTGGCTTAGCGCTGTCTGGGTTAGGGGAGGGTTTGGTAGGCCGTCATTGTAAATAAGAATTTGTTCTTAACTGACTTGCTTAGTTAAATAAAGGTTAAATATATATGTGTGTGTGCATATATATATATATATATATATATATATATATATATATGGTCTATATATATATATATATATATATATATATATACAGGCCTATAGATAGATGGAGATTCTTAAACTGGCCTAAAGTTTAAAAGATGATCATGTAAAAGTTTTGTCAAAAATAAACTTGGTCCTACGACCATGGAAGTGTGTGTCTTATCTGTAGTGGCACTACACAGATAGTCTAGAATTATAAAATGTTCAATTGTTTGGAGCTACTCTACAGTATAAAAAGTGTGCACTTTCTTTTTATACAGTTTATTCTCCATTAGTCTGCACCTCTACAAACGTTTTTGGGTGTGTGTTATTGTGAAGTGGAAACATCTAGGAGCAACAACGCTCAGCCACGAAATGGTAGGCCACACAAGCTGACAGAACGGGACCGCGGAGTGTTAATGCGTGTAGCATTTGTTCACTACCGAGTTCCAAACTGCCTCTGGAAGCAATGTCAGCACAATAACTGTTAGTCGGGAGCTTCATGAAATGGGTTTCAATGGCCGAGTAGCCTCACACAAGCCTAAGATCACCATTCGCAATGCCAAGCGTCGACTGGAGTGGTGTAAATTTTGCCGCTATTGGACTCTGGAGCAGTGGAAACTCGTTCTCTGGAGTGATGAATCCCGCTTCACCATCTGGCAGTCCGACAGACGAATCTGGATTTGATGGATACCAGGAGAACGCTACCTGCCCGAATGCATAGTGCATTGTGAAGTTTGTTGGAGAAGGAATAATGGTCTGGAGCAGTTTTTCATTGTTCGGGCTAAGCCCCTAAGATACAGTGAAGGGAAATCTTAATGCTACAGCATACAATGACATTCAAGACGATTCTGTGCTTCCAACTTTGTGGCAACAGTTTGTTGGAGAAAGAATAATGGTCCTTTCCTGTTAAAGGCCCTTTCCTGTTTCAGCATGACAATGTCCGGTGCACAAAGGGAGGTCCATACATAAAAGGTTTGTTGAGATCGGTGTGGAACAACTTGACTCACCTGCACAGAGCCCTGACCTCAACCCCGTTGAACACCTTTAGGATGAATTGGACCGCCGACTGCGAGCCAGGCCTAATTGCCCAACATCAGTGCCCGACTTCACTAATGCGCCTTTGGATGAATGGAAGCAAATGCCTGCAGCAATGTTCCAACATCTAGTGGAAAGCCTTCCCAGAAGAGTGGAGGCTGTTATAGCTGCTGGGGGTACCAAATCCATATTAATGCTCATGTTTTTGGAATATTCGACGAGCAGGTGTCCACGTACTTTTGGTCATGTAGTGCATATTGAGTTATGTATTGCTTGAATAATTCCCATATCTCTATGGAATACTATGGCTTTTATGGTTGCATTGAGGGTCAAACTCATCACCGTACTGTCCTTGATTTTTCTATACTTTAAGAATGCTTTTTAACTACTACCCTGCAGACTGGTATGCTGGTCTTTTACATACAAGGTTCATTGACATTGTATGGGTCAACACTGGATGTTATGCAGAATTATTTTCATGGGTCAATGATTGCCAACTATCAACAACACATGATAAGCTATGATATGAAGGTCAGTACCCTTGTCACCACCAACTTTCAGCTTTGTTATGCAAGTGTAATAGCATACAGACTAAATAAATGTATGAATAGTGAATTTTCCTGCTCAGATCACAAGCTCCTCAGATACAAGTACTTATTAACATCCAGCACTCTACTGAAGTATTCAATACACCATTGTTTTTTGTAAACACGCACTACACTCTACAGGAGGGCTCTCATACTCGGGTAGAAACCATGTTGTTTTTCTCAATCAGGCACAATCAGTGTCTGCACCTGCACTGGTTATCCTCTATTACATCTTGTCATGACTGTCCTTGATCTGAGGCCTCAGATCAGCTTGGCAAAAGGGTAACAGATAGCCAGACCCCCCTCTCTCCCACAGGAGAAGAGAGGGGGTAATGGACCTGATTTATGACACCTCTTAAGCAGCAGAGAACCCTCTCCTGTTCTTCAGTACCAACCAAAGGAATGCCTTTGTCCTCCAGGAAACCTTTGCCGCCAAAACTATAACGTCCCAAAAAGTTAATATTGTATCACTATTTCTAAGATAGGAATGCTAGGAATGGTTAGTGGGGATCTAAAGAATAATCATGTCATATTGCTTTTCGTTTTGTAATGTTATTAAAAACTGTATGAACCAAATTCTGTAACTTAGGAAGGTAACCCCCTTCGGCTGTTAAGTTTCCATCCAGTATGATGTAAATACAATATTGAGAACAATGCAACCATTTTTGTTAAGATAGGAATGTGATTATAGTTTTATAATGAGATCATAGTTTTCATGTCCCTTGCACATTAACTAAGCCATGCCCGAATGAGGTCAGAAGAGAGTGTCAGTGTGATGGAACCGCCCTTTTCGACCAGAGTGCTCTTACAGCTACCCCCCTACTTTTTTTTCAATTTCCGCCTGAAGACATACCCTAATCTAACTGCCTGTAGCTAAGGCCCAGGACCAAGGATATGCATATTCTTAGCTTCATTTGAAAGACAACACTCTGAAGTTTGTGTAAATGTGAATTGAATGTAGGAGAATATAACACAATAGAACTGGTTTAGATAATACAATGAAAAAAACATATGTTTTTTCATTTTTATTGTTGTATCATCATCTTTAAAATGAACAAAACAAAACAAACATTCAGATAGGATGATGGGGACCATTTCAGTGAAAAACATAAGAGGGCATCAGTACTTGTGCAAAGTTTCAGAATGATAACTTCCAAAATGAGTGTGCTACATGACATTTATCATGAAGTCACCCAGGTGTCCCACACAAGTAGCCCAAATGTACCCAAGTGGCCAAATTGGTGAAGTTATACATTTTGAATGGAATAACTATATACAAAATACCCAAATGGTATTCTAACACCCCCCCAAAAAAATTTTGAGAAAAAACATGAAAAAAAATATTAACATTTACAAAATAACACTTTCAATATTTGAAAGACCCTCAATATTGTGCTGCTGATGCCAGGTGCCATAGCAGTCTCTTTCTGCTGTAAAGCAAAGGGTCACCAAGCATGTGGTGCAGGTGATGGGGGACTTCATTTTGCAAAGAACACAGCGACGCCTCCATGCTGTGCCCTTTTGGCACATCCATGCCTGCAGAAATACATTTGGGCAGATGAACACCACTTGTGGCAGGAGCTGGATGAACCAGCTTCAGTGGGGGATGGACACCTTGGCACTGGGGGCTCCCATTCGGTGTCAGTGTCACTGTGAAAGAAAATGTTCAGTTAGAATAGTTTCACATATGAGCCCTGTATCAACAGGTACAATAAACAGATATATATAGAGTACAGGGAACATAAGGTTGAATATATTATTATAGACCTGCTAGATCTACTGTCTATTTTATATTATGACATTTCAGCTAGATCTACTCTTTATTATATTACAACAGACCAGCTGTATCTACTGTCTCCATTTCACTTTGGCCATTGTTGTGGGCCTGCCCTCCCTTCAACAGCCTCAAATAGGCTATTTCATGTGGGGGCGGGGTGGGGTGGAGCGGCAGACACACGCATCTCGGCCATGCACCCTCTAATCCACAATATGTATATGTACACACACAAACATAGGCTATGGGTCATAAACATACATACAAACATACCCCCACCCACAATGTATAGCCAACATGTACTTTACACATTTCATTACATTTTTATATATTGCTACCAAAATATAAAAATCACAAATAATAGTTTATATTATTAATTTTAAACAACGGCATTAGCATGAGAAGAACTTACCAGTCCAAAACAATGTCCTCTCCATTCAAAAAATATCCCTCCATTTGGGAATCGCTAAATGAATCGTCCTCCAACAATCTCTGTCTCACTTTCCCGATCAATTTCTTCTAAAATGGTGTGTACATCTGTATATCTAGACTTGGATTTAGCTTTCCCTGACTTAGTCGCCATACTGATTGATATATAAACACCTGAAGATGCGCTTTACCAAAACAATGCTGTGCGTAACATGAGTGGCTCCTTCCAGTATGAATCTTCAATGGCGAATGACCCTTTTTTAGCCGGAGTTTACTACATGGGTTGGTCTTCCAACACATAAACATGACATATTGCTGTTTACCTCAGCTCTTTGGCTATCTAGCCAGGTAAATTTCAAGACAATCAGTGTTCATTGCGTTAAAATACAGTCAATCAACGAAACAGCGGTCATATCATTGGTGCACAATGATGTCATTATACTTGTTGTCTTCAAATCGGTTTCTTTCAGTCAAAAGTCCCGCGAAATGACCCATCACGTTTGGTTCTGTTACAAACAAACCACTTGATTGGAATGAAACCAAACATGACTGGAAAAGTCACGTTTAGTGTGTGTATTTACATCGAATGTGTCGTCGAAAATGGAATGAGACGGAATTCACGACACAAGCGGTTCACAAAATGTTTCGTGTTAGGCTATAAAAATGGATTTTATCAAACAAAAGACCATTCATTGTGTAACAATGAGCATTGGGATTGCAAAAAGCGGAAGATCGTCAAAGGTAAACAATTTATTTTATTGCAATTTGTGATGATGTTACGCCTGTGCTGGTTGAAATAGTTTTTTATGGGGCTTTGTTCTCAGATAATCGCATCGTATTATTTCGCAGTAAATCCTTTTTTAAATCAGACAACGCAGTTGGATTAGCAAGATTCTAGGCTTTCGACCCATGTGAGACACTTGTATTTTCATGAATGTTTAATATGACTATTTATGTAGCGATCACCGTATGTTGTCGAATTTAATCCGGCTAACGGGTTCGTTGCGCAGAGAGGTTAAAAGGACCATTCAGACCAGCAGACATGAAGCTGTGCCTACACATTGAAATGGTTGGAAACTCTGAAACTCAACATGAGGTGAAGAAAAACTCACTAGACCAAAACATTGACAGTCTGCAGCTGTGCATGTAAAGGGATCTCAAACTTTGACTAAAGACTCGAGGTGGGAAGGAAGGAAATTCCATCTCAGACAATCACGAGTATCTGTTCTATTTGAACACTCCACGACAAGACCAAAACTAAGAAGGACATTGTGACCTCTGGTGGACAACCAGGGCATTACACCCATCAAGCCATTCCCCGTAGAAGGATCAATTGGTTTCAACAGAGAGACAGATGAAGACATTTACACATAAAAACATTGCATTTCTTACCCAAATTGGTGGCGGCTGGTGTGCAAGGTATATGGTTACTGTGAGCGTAGTTACCAAATGTAGGATAAATGTCCCTTTCTCACTATCTCTCTATTTTCCGCACCCCCTTCTCCATCTCTGTGTAATAAGCCATCATATCTTGTAAGTCCACTAGGGACTTTTGTCTCATGTAAGTGTGTATGTGTGTTCTGTGTTATTATTTAGTTGGTTAGTGAATAAATAATTAAATCAATTTGTGTAGAACTGAATAATCAGAAAAGGATGGTGTTCTTGCGAATTCAAGACATCTTCAAAATTCAAAATGAGACTGATATGAGGTAAAGATTAATGAGTGACTGTTATCGATTTAAAACTTACTGTTGAAGTCGGAAGTTTACATACACTTAGGTTGGAGTCATTAAAGCAGACTCGTTTTTCAACCACTCCACAAATTTCTTGTTAACAAACTATAGTTTTGGCAATTCGGTTAGGACATCTACTTTGTGCATGACACAAGTAATGTTCTCAACAATTGTTTACAGACAGATTATTTCACTTTTATAATTCACTGTATCACAATTCCAGTGGGTCAGAAGTTTACATACACTAAGTTGACTGTGCCTTTAAACAGCATGGAAAATTCCAGAAAATGATGTCATGGCTTTAGAAGCTTCTGATAGGCTAATTGACATCATTTGAGTCAATTGGAGGTGTACCTGTGGATGTATTTCAAGGCCAACCTTTAAACTCAGTGCCTCTTTGCTTGACCTCATGGGAAAATCTAAAGAAATCAGCCAAGACCTCATAAACAAATTGTATCCCTCCACAAGTCTGGTTCATCCTTGGGAGCAATTTCCAAATGCCTGAAGGTACCAGGTTCATCTGTACAAACTATAGTACACAAGTATAAACACCATGGGACCACACAGCCGTCATACCGCTCAGGAAGAAGACGCGTTCTGTCTCCTAGAGATTAATGTCCTTCGGTGCGAAAAGTGCAAATCAATCCCAGAACAACAGCAAAGGACTTTGTGAAGATGCTGGAGGACACTGGTACAAAATTATCTATATCCACTGTAAAACCAGTCCTATATCGACATAACCTGATAGGACGCTCAGCAAGGAAGAAGCCACTGCTCCAAAATTGCCATAAAAAAGCCAGACTACGGTTTGCAACTGCCCATGGGGACAAAGATCATACTTTTTGGAGAATTGTCCTCTGGTCTGATGAAACAAAAATAGTACTGTTTGGACAAAATGACCATCGTTATGTTTGGAGGAAAAAAGGGGATGCTTGCAAGCCCGAAAAACACCATCCCAGCCATGAAGAATGGGGGTGGCAGCATCATGTTATGGGGGTGCTTGCTGCAAGAGGGACTGGTGCACTTCACAAAATAGATGGCATCATGAGGCTGGAAAATTATGTGCATATATTGAAGCAACATCTCAAGACATCAGACAGGAATTTAAAGCTTGGTCACAAATGGGTCTTCCAAATGGACAATGACCCCAAACATACTTCCAAAGTCGTGGCAAAATGGCTTAAGGACAACAAAGTCAAGGTATAGGAGTGACCATCACAAAGCCCTGACCTCAACCATATGGAAAATGTGTGGGCAGAAATGAAAATGTGTGTGCGAGCAAGGAGGCCTACAAACCTGACTCAGTTACACCAGCTCTGTCAGGAGGAATGGGCCAAAATTCACCCAACTTATTGTGGGAAGCTTGTGGAAGGCTACGCGAAACGTTTGACCCAAGTTAAACAATTAAAGGCAATGCTACCAAATAGTATGTGAGTGTATGCAAACATCTGACCCACTGGGAATGTGATGAATGAAATCAAACCTGAAATACATTTTTCTGACATTTCACATTCTTAAAATAAAATGGTGATCCTAACTGACCTAAGACAGGGACATTTTACCGGGATTAAATGTCAGGAATTGTGAAAAACAGAGTTGAAACGTATTTGGCTAAGGTGTATGTAAACTATCGACTTCAACTGTATATATATATATATATATATATAGATTCGGGAGATGGTAACTCGTTAATCAACTTCTTCCATGGCGCCCCAAATTCCTAATGAGTTAATTGTTGCATTATTTATTTAACCGGGTAACAATTAAGCATAGTTAAATGATTCAATAAATAACAGTCATCACCTTAATCAAAGTCACATCATGACAATCTTATGTTGTAATCTATATGTGTATACTGTATATAGCGTTGCCTGGTATCACCCAGGTGGGTGCTACATGATGTTTGAAAAGTGGTTTTCCACAGTCTACAGAGAGCTGGGCATGCGCTGATGCCCTGATCAAAGACTCCAGTCCGGACCTGTCCTCCCACACTTTTAGAAAAAAAGTGCTATTTAGAACCTAAAAGAGATCTTCGGCCGTCCCCATAGGAGAACCCTTTTCAGTTCCAGTTAGAACCTTTTTGAGTTCCATGTAGAACCCTTTAAATCAATAATTTGCCCATAGTAAGGAAGCAAGAAGAGGCTTGGCTTACTGTATATACTACTTCAAATCTAAATCTAAGATGTGGTTGACTGCTATTACGGGTAGAAAGAACACTTCATTGGAGAACATAGGGGCACCTTCCTTCATTCATATAAATGTCCCTGTCAGCCAGGTAAAGTACAACACCTACAACAGAGAGCAGTAGTGCAATAGAACATCATTCCATCTCAGAGTCATTCCACCTCATAAAGCACAGATTGTTTCTGTAGTTAAAACCAGATAAGATTAGCATTCCTAAAACCTTATTTTGTTGAAATAATACAATAATTTGGGTCCAAATTAATTGGACCCAAATTGGCCATTTTAATTTATAGGATTCATATAATCTTCAGTAAATATAATACCTAACATCCGATTTAGACCATAATTCTTCCTAACAAAACAAAAGTTTTGGTCCAAATTGGATGTTGGGTACTATAATTATTGAATATTATGTGAATCTTATAGATTTAAAGGGCAAATTTGAGTGCAATCAATTAGCTTAATTTCAAATTAAATTTCAATAAAATAATTTGTTTCTAACTACAGAAACAATCCCGGACAATCTGAGTTGGTGGGTGTCATGATGGCTTGCTGAAATGAAATGACCCATCTGTGAACATTTTATTAACAACAGTCTTTACAGATCAGTCCATTTTCCTCTTTTAGCTGACATCGATTGATTGGGGCGTGCTGTATTTCATGTGTGTAGCCTCTTCATCTGCATCATCATCCTTGCCAAGCGCTTTAGGTTCCTACGTCTCAAGTACGGTTAACAGGTATCAGACTCCCTTGTCACAACAGGAGGAATCTGGAGAGGGACGCGCTGGGGAGAGACAGGTGGATACAAACACAACCGTCTCAGATGATGACGCCAGTGACAGATTGAAAGCCGTTAATAGTTAGTTACCATGGTTACCCTGCTTTGTTTGCATCGTGGACTCTGTGTAGTTTAGCCCATGCTGCTGTCTGTGAAGACGGCGCTGTACAGAGTGACCGATACAGAGAATCCCTGCTATGTTTCTGTCCAACTGGTGTCACTATGAGGTGGCAGTCGGCAGGTAGCCTAGTGGTTAGAACGTTGGACTGGAACCGAAAGGTTGCTAGATCGAATCCCCAAGCTGACAAGATAAAATCTGTTGTTCTGCCCCTGGACAAGGCAGTTAACCCACTGTTCCTAGGCTGTCATTGAAAATAAGAACTTGTTCTTAACTGACTTGCCTAGTTAATTAAAATGAGCACAATGTTCTGTCTTTCACAGACAATTTCATAACAAAGGCTGTGTTTTGGCAGGTGGAAGAGAATTGAAAAATGATTGTTGAAGTAAAAAAATGAAGTGAGGTTGATAGATTAATAGTAAAAACGCACAGGTTCTTGTGATTCTGAATGCAACACCACCACACGATTCAAGACGATGGACAAATTCTTGAGCTGTTGTTTTTAACGATTTAACGCATAACGCAAACTGAGATGGCCCCAATTAACCATGATAATTGTCTAAGTGAAACATAATTGATGATGGAACAAACCTAATAAACCCTTTCTGTCAGTGGAGTCTGATGGGAGGAGCTGTAGGAGGACGGGCTCATTGTAATGGCTGGACAGAATTCATGGAACGGTATCGAAACAAACGGAAACCATGTTCCATTAATTCAATCCATTACAATGAGCCCATCCTCCTATAGCTCTTCCCACCAGCCTCCTCTGAGATCTATGAGAGAGTCTCCTACATATAGATCTATGACTACTCTCAGAGCTGATTACAATAGTCAAATAAAAGCTATGTACATTCTCAGTAATTATTCAAGTGCCAAGGATGTTGACTTTCCCTGTGGTGCTGTGTGTCTTCTCGTCTCAGCTTTGGATAGCACACTGATACACTTCCGTTGGTTTGGTACCAATGTGAGCTTTAAACTAGTAGACTGGTGGTTTCACTGGGAGCTCTGTTATGAGGGCACCAGGGACCTTTATGAACTTTGATCAGAGCTACCTGGTTCTCACAGATACTCAAAAAGTAATGAGGCCTGAGTGCATTGTCTTGTTGTGCATACAGTCAGCTTGTTCTTTTAATGGCTTATCTGGAACCAAGCAGTTCCTTCCCCCTTCTTGTTTTTTTAGTCCAAGATGAACAACAACTCAGCTGATGTCAATGTAAAAACAGCCTTGGTCCCTCAGTCTCTGTCTGGTTGCTGTGGTGCACAAGCTGTGCCACATTGGGTGAAGGCAGGCATTTTTTGAGTGGGATTCATAGGATGCAAAACTCCCAGACAAGCTCACATGAAATTTCCAATATAGGTCAAAGAGGAAAATAAATCCAGGCAGGTCACCTATGATACAAGTCAGCATTCGACATTCATCTATTTCTGAGGATGTCGGGAGATTACGTTGAAACCGACCACTAGGGGCTACAGTGAGCGCTGTTACCTTCAAGTAGGTTTTGCTAAGGTGTTGTGGACGGTGGTGGCGGATGGGCATAATCATCTGTCTCTGTATCAAAAGGTCACATGTTCAAATCCAGCAATATAAAGTAATTTTTGTTTTAAGCCTATCACAAACCGTAACCCTTACCTGAACCATTTCGAATTTGGAGTTCATTACTAAACGTATCCTTAAACACTTTGAATATGACGCTTGGAACAACTTCAAAATGTAACGTTTGAGAAACAAGGTCTATTTGTGACGTGAGCTTGTTGAATAAATCACCATGCTCATGATTAGGCCTTTTCACACTTCATGGTTCTTAGCCTCAAACAATCATTTGTTTACCCAGGGGCTAACGATTCACACTTGTATTCCAAAGTCCTTGGCTAATGGACAAACACAACATGCGACCAACATTCTATCGCTGAGACACGACCAATGTCATATGCATTAAGACCTCTATTAACACATTATTTCCTCCTGCTTCTTGCCTAGCATTTGATTTCCAACAATGGTGGTTTATGTTAACCTTGCTTGGCTGCCTGTCCGACACCGGAAACAATATTTCACTTTTAAAATTCGATCATGCCCCTGTACAGAGAATGCTGTGCACGGACGAGACATCAACTTTTCTGATCCAGGCAAAAATACACAACAATATTATCAGCATGGATATATGAAGTTAAGTGTCAAACAAAAGCTATGAAAACAGAGGAGAATGGATAGTTTGCTGCCCTTCCAGCTGTAAAGTTTGTAACTTTAGTTGGCTAAGTGAGAAGACTTTAGCCAGACTGCAAGAGCAACCATTTTTGATAGGCATAGCAAACAATGTTTTTGCAGAATTTAAGTATTTTGTTTTTTGTCCATTAAATAGTATGAATTTAATTGTCAAAATAATGTGCAGAATCACAAGCATATGCAAATTAAGTGAATGTGCCACTTTCATAATTGGACAGTGAGCATTCTAAGCGTTGTTCTTGACCCCGTCTCACACAGGCTATTTTCGCATTGAGTTTCTGGGGCTAACCCTGAAAAGTTGGTGCTAACCCAGCTCTGGAGCAGGGCCATCTAGCCCTGGATAAAGGTTGGTGCTAGACCACTTCAGAATGTGCAAGTGTGAACACTGACTTAGCCCAGGGGGCTCTTAGCCCTGGGCTAAGATGCAATGTGAATGTGCTTATTGTGTAACAGATTTTTTGATAATTGTCCCTCTGGGTTTAGGTAGAAGTCTGTTATTTTAAACATAAAATATGCTGCTCTCACCCCCTAACTAGTACTTCGTCAACATGCCTCTTGATTCTGATTGAGACAGGAGCATGCAGAGAGAGATGCTTTTTATTATTTAGTGAGCACCCTTGGTAAATGATCAGGATCATTTTGGCTCACTCTGCTCTTTCATTGCATTTGCATTTGGCTTTATTAAACAACAAGTAAAAAAACACATTCAGCTTGTAATTGATCACGTGAAAGTGTGACGGTCATGCTCCCTACAAAGACAAATCTAACAAGTTAATTACATGACAAATGATGTTACAACAATGCGGTGACTCTCTTCGACCGTGGCAAGTTGGTGTTCAAGTGTGTGTGTTTGTGCCATCTGCCGCCTTTCATTTTGAGAGAGTAATTAATAAATGGTCATGAAGTGGTCAGAAAATAGTTTTCTTTATTATACCCTTCCAATATGTACGAGGATACCAAAGGGGATAAAGAATGTTCTCTCTCAATGGTCACATGTGCATACCATATGTGACTGTTTTACTACAAGCCTAACCCTGTGTGGGGTTTACTATTCATGTATATTTAAGCAATAAGGCCCGAGGAGATGTGGTATATGGCCAATATACCACGGCTAAGGGCTGTTCTTTGGCACGACGCAATTGGCCATATACCACAAACCCCAGAGGTGCCTTATTGCTATTATAAACTGGTTACAAACGTAATTAGAGCAGTAAAAATAAATGTTTTTTCATACCCGTGATATACGGTCTGATATACCATGGCTGTCAGCCAATCAATTTTCAGAGCTTGAACCACCCAGTTTATAATAACACTTAACCAGTGTGACTGTGTTACTAAGACAGACACATGATGGACATCTAATTATACACTGTGAAGAGAGAGGCCTTGGAATTGGACACCTAAGACTGTAACATAATGATGATCATCAAATATGGATATTTTCATCTGCTGTGGAAAAAATGTGTTTGGTTGCAGATTCTTAGAACTCACATCTAGGATGAACATTATCACTGTCGAAGGACATCAGCAAAGATTCGGGAGAGAAAATAATACTGATGTGTTCTTATGACTAGACTCAAGGATATAGAGAAAATAAAGTGTCTGAATAGGACCTTATTTTTGCAAGTGTATTGTACATCAAACCATTTCCTTCAGAAAGGATTCAGGACAGAAAATAACTGATGTTTTCTATTGAATGCAACATAAATTGACAAAAAAAAATTACAACACTTATTTCAATCACTTTACTTTAGCATCCCTTTTCACTCACAGCGAGCCTGACAACGTTTTTTCAGATAAATACCTTTGGCAGAATGAGTCAATGGAATGTAACTATCATCAGGTCACAGACAATCAAAGGAAAGAAGCCTTTTCACCTTTATTTAACCAGGTAGGCTAGTTGAGAACAAGTTCTCATTTGCAACTGCGACCTGGCCAAGATAAAGCATAGCAGTGTGAGCATACAACAAAGAGTTACACATGGAGTAAACAATTAACAAGTCAATAACACAGTAGAAAACGAAGGGGGGGTCTATATACAATGTGTGCAAAAGGCATGAGGAGGTAGGCAAATAATTACAATTTTGCAGATTAACACTGGAGTGATAAAAGATCAGATGGTCATGTACAGGTAGAGATATTGGTGTGCAGAAGAGCAGAAAAGTAAATAAATAGAAACAGTACGGGGATGAGGTAGGTGAAAAGGGTGGGCTATTTACCAATAGACTATGTACAGCTGCAGCGATCGGTTAGCTGCTCAGATAGCTGATGTTTGAAGTTGGTGAGGGAGATAAAAGTCTCCAACTTCAGCGATTTTTGCAATTCGTTCCAGTCACAGGCAGCAGAGTACTGGAACGAAAGGCGGCCAAATGAGGTGTTGGCTTTAGGGATGATCAGTGAGATACACCTGCTGGAGCGCGTGCTACGGATGGGTGTTGCCATCGTGACCAGTGAGCTGAGATAAGGCGGAGCTTTACCTAGCATAGACTTGTAGATGACCTGGAGCCAGTGGGTCTGGCGACGAATATGTAGCGAGGGCCAGCCGACTAGAGCATACAAGTCGCAGTGGTGGGTGGTATAAGGTGCTTTAGTGACAAAACGGATGGCACTGTGATAGACTGCATCCAGTTTGCTGAGTAGAGTGTTGGAAGCCATTTTGTAGATGACATCGCCGAAGTCGAGGATCGGTAGGATAGTCAGTTTTACTAGGGTAAGCTTGGCGGCTTGAGTGAAGGAGGCTTTGTTGCGGAATAGAAAGCCGACTCTTGATTTGATTTTCGATTGGAGATGTTTGATATGAGTCTGGAAGGAGAGTTTGCAGTCTAGCCAGACACCTAGGTACTTATAGACGTCCACATATTCTAGGTCGGAACCATCCAGGGTGGTGATGCTAGTCGGGCATGCAGGTGCAGGCAGCGACCGGTTGAAAAGCATGCATTTGGTTTTACTAGCGTTTAAGAGCAGTTGGAGGCCACGGAAGGAGTGTTGTATGGCATTGAAGCTTGTTTGGAGGTTAGATAGCCTGCTAGTAGTGCCGGATTAATGCAGGGGTTTACTGGGGCTGAAGCCCCTGTGGGGCCCAAAAGCCTGCAAAAAATATTTAACATTTAACATAATAATGAAGTATATATATATTACATTTTTTTATTTAACTGCCCACTACAGGAAGACTCAGGAGCCTGTTCTCATTGACTGTAGACAGCCTGCTGCTGCTCTGATAATCATCAGATGGGGGAGGAGAGGAGATAGGGGGCCTATGTGGGTAACTGGGGGGCCCTGCCTTGATTGGGTAACTGGGTAAACGATCATGGACCACACACACCAAGACAGTCGTGAAGAGGGCACGACAACACCTATTCCCCCTCAGGAGACTGAAAAGATTTTGCATGGGTCCTCAGATCCTCAAAACATTTTACAGCTGCACGTTGAGAGCATCACCACCTGGTATGGCAACTGCTCGGCTTCCGACCGCAAGGCGCTATGGAGGGTAGTGCGTACAGCCCAGTACATCACTAGGGCCAAGCTTCCTGCCATCCAGGACCTCGATAACAGGCGGTGTCAGAGGAAGGGCCTAAAAATGGTCAAGGACTCCAGCCACCCAAGTCGTAGACTGTTCTCTCTGCTACAGCACAGCAAGCGGTACCGGAGAGCTAGTCTAGGTCCAAGAGGCTCCTTAACAGCTTCTACCCCCAAGCCATGAGACTGCTGAACTGCTAATGAAATGGCTACCCAGACTATTTGCATTGATAAAAGTCCCCTTGTCAGAGAGAGATTTTCGCGGTTATCAAAACACTGGCTTACACGCCAGTGTAAGCCTACACGAAACAAACCTTACTTTAACTTCTTATGGCTGGGGGGCAGTATTGAGTAGCTTGGATGAATAAGGTGCCCAGAGGTGCCCAGAGTAAACTGCCTGCTCCTCAGTCTCAGTTGCTAATATATGCATATTATTAGTATATTTGGATAGAAAATACTCTGAAGTTTCGAAAACAGTTTGAATGATGTCTGTGAGTAGAACAGAACTCATATAGCAAAAACCTGACAAAAAATCCAACCAGGAAGTGGGAAATCTGAGGTTTCAACTCAGCCCGTATTGAAGATACAGTGGGATAATGGTCATCTTGCACTTCCTAAGGCTTCCACTAAATGTCAACCATCTTTAGAAACTTGTTTGATGCTTCTACTGTGAAGTGGGGCCGAATGAGAGCTGAATGAGTCAGAGGTCTGGCAGCAGTCATGCGCTGGTCATGCGCATTTCACATGAGAGGTATCTCCCATTCCTTTGCTTTTCTGAAGACAATATACAATATTTGTGAAGATTTATGTTAAAAACATCCTAAAGATTGATTCCATACATCGTTGGACAAGTTTCTACGGTCGGTAACGGAACTTTTTGACATTTCGTCTGCAACTAGTGAACGCGCTTCGTGAGTTTTGATTTGTTTACCAAACGCGTTAATAAAAGTAGCTATTTGGACAGGAAGGATGGACATTATTGAACAAATCAAACATTTATTGTGGAACGTGGATTCCTGGGAGTGCATTCTGATGAAGATCATCAAAGGTAAGTGAATATTTATAATGTTATTTCTGACTTCTGTTGACTCCAACATGGCGGATATATGGATTTGTTCTCTGAGCGCCGTTCTCAGATTATAGCATGGTTTGCTTTTCCCGTAAAGCTTTTCTGACACAGCGGTTGCATTAAGGAGAAGTATATCTTTAATTCCATGTATAACACTTGTATTTTCATCAACATTTATGATGAGTATTTCTGTAAATTGATGTGGCTGTCTGCAAATTGACCGGATGTTTTTGGAACTACTGAACATAACGCGCCCAATTTTTTTGATATAAATATGAACTTTACCAAACAAAACATACATGTATTGTGTAACATGTTGTCCTATGAGTGTCATCTGATGAAGATCATCAAAGGTTAGTGATTAATTCTCTCTCTATTTCTACTTTTTGTGACTCCACTCTTTGGCTGGAAAAATGGCTGTGTGTGTTTTTGTGATTTGGCTCTGACTTAACATAATCGTTTGTGGTGCTTTTGCTGTAAAGCCTATTTGAAATCGGACACTGTAGTGGGATTAACAACAAGATTACCTTTAAAATGGTATGAGATACATGTATGTTTGAGGAATTTAAATTTTGAGATTTCTGTTGTTTTGAATTTGGTGCCCTGCACTTTCACTGGCTGTTTAACGGTTTCTAAAATTCCCTATGGGAAAAATGAATGATTCGAACCCTTTCCCTGATTGACTGCTAGGTCTTATGGGTATTATGACACCTTCACTGTGCGGCTCTATTCCAATACAGGTCATTTGGTTGTGCTAGTAGATGAAGAGAGTGATAACACAATCTGTTCTATAAATAAACTAAATATCTAACATTGTATTCCCATATGAACTTTGTTGTGCTTTTAAATGGTTGAAAGTGCAGTGCTATCACATTAGGTGACAACTAACCCCAAAATCAGGCATTTGCTTTCCAGAGAAATTTGGTTATGCTTTTAGATGATTGAAATCAGAGTGATAACACATTGGGAAATCAACAAACTTATTTTTGAGTGGATGACAATAGGTTGTAATCTCATTGATCAACGTATCATCCAAATATTACCAAATTCTACACGTTGAAATTTCGCGGTGTGCGCAATGGGATGATACGTGGTTTAGAAAAGTACAATCTTAGGTGAGTACACCTAAGTGCATTCAGAAAGTATTCATTTTTTTTACGTTATAGTTTTTTTTCCCTCATCAATCTCTACACAATGCCCCATAATAACAGAGAAAAAAAGTTTATATTTTTTTGCAAATGTATAAAAAAATTAAAATAAATGAAAATACATTTACAAATATTCAGACACTTTACTCAGTACTTTGTTGAAGCACCTTTGGCAATGACTACAGACTTCAGTCTTCTTGGATATGACGCTATAAGCTTGGCACACCTGTATTTGGGGAGTTTCTCCCAATCTTCTCTGCAGATCCTATGTCAGGTTGGATGGGGAGTGTTGTGGCACAGCTATTTTCAGGTCTCTCCAGAGATGTTCGATTGGGTTCAAGTCTGGGCTCTGGCTGTGCCACTCAAGGACATTCAGAGACTTGTCCCGAAGTCACTCCTGCGTTGTCTTGGGTGTGTGCTTAGGGTCATTGTCATGTTGGAATGTAAACCTTTGCCCAAAGTCTGAGGTCCTGAGCGCTCAGAAGCAGGTTTTCATCAAGAATCTCTCTGTACTTTGTTTGATTAATCTTTCCTTCAATCCTGACTAGTTTCCCAGTCTTTGCTGCCGAAGCACATCCCAAAGCATGATGCTGACACCACCATGCTTCCCCGTAGGGATGGTGTGAGGTTTCCTCCAGATGTGAGGCTTGGCATTCAGGCCAAAGTGTTCACTCTTGGTTTCATCAGACCAGAGAATCTTGGTTCTCATGGTCTGAGAGTCCTTTAGGTGCCTTTTGGCAAACTCCAAGCAGGCTGTCATGTGCCTTTTACTGAGGAGTGGCTTCCGTCTGGCCACTCTACCATAAAAGCCTGATTGGTGGAGTGCTACAGATATGGTTGTCCTTCTGGAAGGTTCTCCCATCTCCACATAGGAACTCTGGAGCTCTGTCAGAGTGACCATCGGGTTCTGGGTCACCTCCCTTCTTCTCCGATTGCTCAGGGATGGGCAGGAAGCTCTAGGAAGAGTCTTGGTGGTTCCAAATTTCTTCCATTTAAGAATGATGGAGACCACTGTGTTCCTTCAATGCTGCAGAAAGTTTTTGGTATGCTTCCCCAGATGTGTGCCTCGACACAATCCTGTCTCAGAGTTGTACTTGAGAATTTCTTCGACCTCATGGCTTGTTTTTTTCTCTGACATGCACTGTGGGACCTTATATAGACAGGTGTGTGCCTTTCCAAAGCATGTCCAATCAATTGAATTCATCACAGGTGGACTCCAATCAAGTTGTAGAAACATCAAGGATGATTAATGGAAACAGGATGGACCTGAGCTAAAGTTTTAGAGTCTCATAGCAAAAGGTCTGAATACTTATGTGAATAAGGTATTCCTGTTTTTAAATTTTTAATACATTTGCTCAAATATTTGTGTGTTGATTGATGAGAGAAAAAAACAATTTAATACATTTTATAATAAGACTGTAACGTAACAAAATGTGGAAAAAGTGAGGGGTCTGAATACTCTCCGAATGTACTGCATATCTGTGCAGATGATCTATCTACTCTATCTGGTCAAAATCACTTATACAGATCCCCCTCCACTGGTATGAATAACTTGTAATTATGTCTCCAGAAAAACATAGATTGAAGGTTGTACTTATCAAATTACTATAGGAGGAATTAGGTGATTTGGGCTGGGGTCAAAATGACTTACATTTTTTTCAAGTCCATACTAATACAGAAACATTTAACAGTTTTTTAGATGTGTTAACAACAAGTTGATTGAACAAGTCATAACAAATTGGAATAATTGAATTAAACATCTTTGGCCTATGATAAAAAATGTGACTCTGGGGTCCAAATAACATCAGTAGGTAGCTTAAAGGTTTTATTAATGCTTCATAGGTCTCCTGAGTGGCGCAGTGGTCTAAGGCACAACATCGTAGTGCTTGAGGCGTCATTACAGGCCCGACTTTGATCCTAGGTTTTCACAGCCGGCCATGAACGGGACAACCATGAGGCAGTGCACAATTGGTCCAATGTCAACCGGGTTAGGAGAGGGTTTGGCTGGCCGGGATTTCCTTGTCCCAGCTCACTCTAGCGACTCCTTGTGGCAGGCCAGGTACCTGCAAGCTGAACTCGGTTGCCAGCTGGATGGTGTTTCCTCTGACAAACTGGTGTGGCTGGCTTCCGGGTTAAGCAAGCATTGTGTGAAGAAGTAGTGCGGCTTGGCTGGGTCGTGTTTTGGAGGACGCATGCCTCTTCACCTTAGCCTCTCCCAAGTCCACAGGGGAGTTGCAGCGATGGAACAAGACTGTAACTACCAATTGGATATCACGAAAATGTGGGAGAAAAAAAAAAAATATTGCTTTATATAGAAATGCAGGGCCACACAAAACAACTATTACATTGTAGTAACTTTCATTGTCACACAACCAAACATTTCCTCAGGTATTCCCTAGTTAACACACACACGTCAAGTCTGACTGAAACATAAATAGAGATACAAATATATTTATTTGTACTTCATTGTCTTGTTTTGTCTTGTGTCTTTCAGTCTGGGCAGGAGCATCACAGCCCGTCTTGTGAGTGTACACAACCAGAAGACACATTTGGAAGCTCCATTTGCTTTAGGAGAAAGAGGTTGAGTTGCAGTTCTCAGAGAACAAAGCAGCTTAGAGCAGCCTAAAGGAGATGCATTGCCCAGGCAAACACAGGGAGTTTCTTGGCCAGGCAATGCCACTCCTCTCCCTGCCAACTGTGAGTATGTAGCACGCTGAGGGACACCACAGGAAGCCATGGTGAGGCACCATTAAGGCAGCTCCCACTTCCAGCTCATTGATCTAGGTTGGGAATTGGGACTGATGTCTAAAAGAGAATTTAGGGCTCTATTCAATCTGTATCGTGGAAGTAAAGCATTACAGCGTGATTTAAATATAAAGCGAATGCTCCTGTGTTTGTGGACATTGCATTCACGGTATGTCGGCTCAATCGGAAATTACCTTTACATTTCTATCGTGCAATCTGTAATGTTTCAGCGATACAGATTGAATAGAGCCCTTAGTCATGAGACGAAAGGTATTCAAATGAGTTAGTAATTGTATTCTGGATGATTGTTCTCTTTTCTGTCTAGCGTGCACCCCAAGTTTTAGGTCATGCTACGTGTTGAGTTGCCATGACAACAACTCATGCTCCAAAACAACCTCTTGAGAACTGGAATGCACTGAATTTAACCACATATTTAAGCCAACTTGCATTTCTTTCAGCGGAGCAACGTGAACTGCTACTTAAAAAAATGTAAAAACATTCCTTAACGAGAAGCATAGATAATGATCCTCACTTCCTCTTTACATGTCAATGTCATTTCTATGACATCAGCACATGATGTTAACATATCCAATCACCACAACTCTCTCTGTCGAGGAGAAGTTTAGTCAGCAAAACTCACAACATACTGGAGTGAGATATGCTGAAGTGCAGGGCTTAGATTTTGTTGTCATTAGCAAAACTGGCAGCTTGGTACAGTTATTCTTGAAATGATGATATGCTTCATCTCCAGTTAGGCAAAGCTGATCACAGTTTTGAAAATGGAATTACTTTGGGAAAAACGTGTTTAACTTAATGAATAGGTTTGTGCCAAAATGGGTGTTTTGGCCATATGTAAAAGCATGGGGTTCACATCTCATTCAGCAATTTTCTCATTGTACCCTGTCACACAGAGGTGGACTCTGGGGGACATTTCAAAGACAACATTCTATCTCCCAGTCAAGTAATTTACACTGAGATGCAGTCACATTACCATGCTCTTTTGGGTAGCTGTGCACAATCATGTACCAGCGTAATTTCCCTCCCACTCTGGTGAACTATGCATAGCTGTATGCAAATGAGTCAAGGATTACATAAACGTTTCTAAATTTGAAGGCAATTCCTCAGGAAAACAATTACAGTATCACGGCACTCAACAGTACACGACTGGCTTGTAGTAACAGGGCCAAGAGAATGGGAGAACAGTTGTTTTAGCACAGGCCTCTGTGGAGGATACAGTAATTGAAATGCTTCCCACATTAACAGCGCAACAACTATCTAAACAAAGGAAGAAAGAATGAAGTGTGAAAATGGTGTAAAACGTTTTGGCCAAGGAAGATGGGGACAGTAGTGAAAAACAAAAACAATATTATACAAGATAACAATACATATAACAATACATTAGAGGCAACTACTATTTCAAAACATTCCCTGTATTCTACTAATTAGGAGACCTTTGAAATGCATTACCATATAACACACACAGTAGGTATTATAACATAAAAAGGACATGGACAGCTTGAAAGAGAACAAGGTGCGTTTTTCACTGGGCAGTGGTTTCTACTCGATATAGCGACTGACACTACATTATTTACCAGAGTAGTGAGAGGTTGACATAATATGGGGGCAGAGCAGCACACCATACATGATGCAGTCTTACTGTCTATGACTGTGGCGGCACGTAGCCTAGTGGTTAGAGCGTTGGGCCAGTAACCGAAAGGTTGCAAGATCAAGCTGACAAGGTAAAAATCTATCATTCTGCCCCTGAACAAGGCAGTTAACCCACTGTTCCTAGGCTGTCATTGTAAATAAGAATTTGTTCATAACTGACTGCCTAGTTAATTAATATCACCCCTTTTGAATTTCTTTGCCTATGGGAGAAATATATTTTGCATCCCCAGTCCTATTTCTACAAAACTTCATCTAAAATTGTTGAATGAGTTTCCTGTAAACAATAGATACTATATTCCTTCTCTTTTAGCCAGATGAATACTGATCTTGTCACGTTAGCTGGAATAAATATTGGACCAAGGCGCAGCGGATGTTGAGTTCCACATTATGTATTAGAAAGTGAAACTTAGAAAAGACAAAAACAAATAAACAATAAACTAACAACGAACCGTAACCACAGAGATGCTACATGCACTTACTCAAAATACAAAATTCAATATCCCACAAACACAGGTGGGAACAAACACTACTTAAATATGATTCCCAATTAGAGACAATGATTACCAGCTGCCTCTAATTGGGAATCATACAAATCACCAACATAGAAAATTAAACCTAGAACCTCACATAGAAATAATAAACTAGAACACCCCCCAGTCACACCCTGACCTACTCCACCATAGAAAATAAAGGCTCTCTATGGTCAGGACGTGACAGATCGTCTTTTCTTATTATCTGCTAAGCCATTACAATTATAACTGGGGATACTTATTTCACCACTTACCATAATGAGACACAAGTTTCAATTATATTTATCAAAATATATATTTGGAAACGTACCATTAAAAGGTAACATGATGATTGAGTGTCTACATAGCTGTTCCATGATATTTGTATTGCTACTAACTAAACCTCCAATTGCTCCTCACTTTTCCACCCGCTAAAACCCCTCATCCCGAGTTGGGTTGTCATCCCAATGCCCAGCAGGCCACCCCCGACCCTCCGGATCCCATAGCCCCGGAGAGACTGGGACCCCTCCTTCGAAAAGAGCACACACTGCCACCCACAGAACAGAAGCAGATCAACCGCCAAATGCATTTCCATCGCCCTCACCTCCATTTGTATAATATAGTGTGACAGGTTAAAGGAAATATTCATACCCTGTTATACATTAAAAAGTATTAGTAAGTTCATAGTATGTGAGGATCTTAAAATATCTAAGGTTAAAAAGAAGATGCATTCAGTATTAGTTGATAGAGATTGATAACATTCATATAATTGTGTTAAAGTTCAAATCTGTCAAAGGGTACGAATTGTGAGAGTAATGTGTAAACGTTATATTGATTACTTTATTTTGTGGTGCCTAAAAGTGTTAATCTGTGATCTACGAAATGCTCTTAATCTATGAGCCGGAGATCGATTGCTCTGGTCTCCACCCATATTCCTGGGGAAATCGCGGTCTTTTCTCATTGAACTAAAAGTTGAATTGAGAAAACAATACCTTATCACTCTCGTGATTATTTCTCCCCTGTTTTCAGGGGCGTAACATTTTTGGAAGCTCCGCTGAGATTGCTGCTCAGATGTCCAGTTTCCACATCCTGGTCGCTGAATTCCGAGCCAGCTAAATCTCCACATAACAACTCAGGCAGGCTGCAGTGAGGAAAGTGTTGCTGTTCGAGGGAAGCTGGAAGTTAGTGGTTAAGTACGTGTCAACTGAGGCCATTGATCGACCATCAGAGACAGTAAGGATTCTAATTCAGAGTCAACTTCAGAGTCAACTCCTGCACAGTAAGTTCCTCCTGTTCTGTCAACATGACAAGCGCCTTGGAAGAACTACAGGAAAAGGTAGTAGGAGAATTGCACACCCTGACTAAAGACAAATTACTAGAGATATGTGATTTCCTTGAAATATCAGGCGAACAGAGAAGAGATGTTCAAAACAAATCCCGCATATCATTGATGACTCACATTATGATGTTCCTGAGTTGCAGAGTTAGAAGATGGTGGCATGTCGGAATTGTTGCTACTTAAAGACGAAATGACAGAGATGATCAGTGGCATAGATAACTAAACAGGGCAAACTGACCATGATATTGAACCAGCCGGAACACGTCACAGAATAGAGGAAATGAGAACTGTAACCCCACAACAAGGGGTGGGAACTGAGCAGATTACTGCAGCCAAAGCCAGTGATTCTCTGCGTCAGCCCCAACCCCATGCCAATCTTCAGGGGAGTGTGCCGCTCTCACCCAACGCACAGCCCAGCTCATACTGGTGCAAAGAGTTTAACATTTCTGGTCAGATAGGTGAACCGGGCCAGAAAGAAAAACTGTTTTTCCAGCCTTGCCCTTCAGATTGAAAATGGACTTAACAGAGGCTATCCTGAGGTAGAAATAGTAGACGCAGTAGTCAGGGCTATTTCTCCAGGCTCACAGCTACGCAGCTACTTGGAAGATAAACCCCAGCTAACTCTTCCCACACTTAGATGTATCCTGCGTTCCCACTTCCAAGAGAAGAGTGCAACAGAGCTTTACAAACAGCTAGCTTCAGAAGCACAGCATAGCAAGGAGACCCCTCAAAGCTTCCTGATGCACGTTTTAGATTTGAGGCAAAAAGTACTGTTTGCATCCCAGGAGTCAGAATCAGGGCTTAAGTATGACCCTGCTCTAGTCCAGAGCATGTGTTTTCACACAGTCCATACGGGTCTCCAGAGTGACAGTATCAGGATAGACATGCAGCCTCTCCTGCTAGAGAGCGAAACATCAGATGAGGTTTTGTTAGAGAAGCTTAACATTGCTTGTGCTAATGAGATAGAAAGACGAAACAAAAAGCGGTTTAATGCCCCACAGCCTGCTACAACTGTAAGTGTAGTCCAGTTAGAAGATACGTCATCTGCAAAGTGTCCTGTGAAGGAAGCCAAAGCTAAGATACCCGCAGAACTGTTAACAGAGTTAACTGAACTTAAGACAGATGTAGCTTCTCTAAAAGGTCTCAGTGCAGAGATTGCTCAGATTAAGGAGACATTACAGCAGCCTGTTTCAGTCACCGCCTTGTGCCTATGCCCCACCCCCAGTTAGGAGGCCAGATAGGGACCCCCAGCCACCTGTTTCCCAGCAGCAGTATTACAGCAACTACAGTCGGTCCCAAGCACCTGACCCTGCGCAGCATCAATATGCACCTAACCGGTATACCAACCGCTCTGCTCAAGTTCCAAGGAGGTGTTTTGTCTGCCAGCAGGCCAGAACAGATGCACGCTGCACACACTGCTTCCTATGTGGGAGTGGAGAACATTTTCAAGCTGGATGTAAAATCCGGGGAGCCAGACCATCAAGGGAGGCCCCTTTAAACGGAAACGGGTTACCGCTGAAGGACGAGTGTTAACCGTAGCTACCAAAAAGTCCCAGAAATGTGCAAATTGTGCCATTGAAACAATGTTCATCATGTAAAGAGACACTGTACTGTACACCTGATGATCTAAGGTTGACTGCAGCAAATGGGACTGAAATGCCATACCTGGGATGGATTGAAACAACTTTTGGGCTAGCCTCTGAAACTGACCAAACAAAGGAACTGATCATCCCAGTGCTGGTAATGAAAGGCTGTCACCTATCTCATCCCATCATAGGTTTCAATGTTATCGAGCACATCCTGACAATGACCGAAAAGACTAAACGATACAGTACAGTAAAAACAGCTTTCCCATGCCTCAAAAGAAACCAGGTGAGAGCTTTTATACAGGCTGTTAGCGCAGAACAGACAGATGAATACGCAGTGAAAACCAAGAAAGAGAAGGTTGCTGTACCAAAACACAGTAGCATTCAGATTGAGTGCCGTGTAGCTTCCCAGCCTTTCAAAGATGACATGACAATGCTTTTCCAGCCAGACCTGAACCCGCAGTGGCCAGATGACCTTGAGTTCTTTGACACACTAGTCAGAGTCAGGAAAGGTGTTTTTCCAGTTATCCTGCTTGATGTCTCTAACCCCACTGACCACGACATTGCCCTGCTAGGACGCACAATAATCGGTACAGTACAAACCATTATGACTGTGTTACCTGCCCAAGTCTTTGAAAAAACTGTCACCCCAGCCACAGTGAATCACACCAGCGTTCGAACACCATATACTGCTACTGAACAGTGGGATCCACCAGTAGGTTTAACTTACCTAACCGAAGAGCAGAGAGAGGTTGTTAGGCAAATGCTTAGAGAAGAGTGTCACTCCTTCTCCAGATCAGACAATGACATTGGCTGCATTGAATGATTGAAAATGACTATTTCTCTAAAGGACTCTGAACCAGTAAAGTGCACATACATGTCAGTGCCCAGGCCACTGTATCAGGAGATGAAGGGTTATATTTATGACCTCATAGTCCAGGGCTGGGTTAGGAAGTCAAACTCTTCATATTCTTCACCTGTCCTGTGCGTTCGTAAGAAGGACGTGACCCTCCGGTTGTGTATATATTACCTGAACAGAAAGACACATCCCGACCGCCAGCCCATCCCTCAGGTCCAAGACATCATGGACAGTTTAGGTGGTAATTCCTGGTTCTCCCTCTTAGATCAGGGAAAAGCGTATCACCAGGGGTTCATCTCTGAAGAAAGCAGACCACTGACAGCATTTGTGACCCTATGGGGACTCTATGAGTGGATACGTATGCCATTCGGCCTCATGAACGCTCCTGCAGCTTTTCAGCGGTGTATGGAGGAGTGTTTGGAAGGGCTCCGGGATAACATCTGCATTCCTTATCTGGACGACACGCTAGTTTTCAGTAAAACATTCGACAGCCATGTGAATGATGTGCGAAAAGTTTTGCAGCGTCTCAGAGAGTATGGCATTAAACTCAAACCAAGTAAGTGTGATCTCTTTAAACCCCAGGTGCGTTATTTGGGCAGAATAGTGTCTGCAGAGGGCAGCCGAGTTGACCCAGCCGATTTTGAAGCAGTAAGAGCATTGAAAGAAATCAGACCAGAGACTGTGGGCCAGCTCAGAAAAATGCTTGGTTTACTCACTTACTACAGACAGTACATCAAAGACTTTTCTAGGAGTGCCAGCTGCCTGTATGACCTCCTGAAAGCAGATTCAGAGAAAATACCTGACCACCCACGGAAAACAAAAACAAAGAAAGTAAGTCATGTGGTGCCCTCAAACAAGTCAATCCTGTGGACTGACCAGCATCAACAGGCACTTGAACAGCTTATTGAGTGTTTGCTTCACCCACCAGTTTTAGGTTTCCCTGATTTCACTCAGCCATTTGTTGTACACACTGATGCGTCACACCAAGGCTTGGGAGCAGTTCTTTATCAAAAGCAAGATGGGAAGCTTAGGGTCATTGCTTATGGCTCTCGAACCTTAACAGCAGCTGAGAAGAACTATCACTACCACTCGAGCAAGTTAGAATTTCTAGCTCTAAAATGGTCAATCACTGATAAGTTCCATGACTATTTGTACTATGCTCCGACCTTCACTGTATACAGCGATAACAACCCGCTCTGCTACATTCTGTCTACTGCAAAACTGAACGCAACTACTTCCAGGTGGGTTGCAGACTTGGCTGATTTCCACTTTACAATAAAGTACAGGCCAGGCAGAGAGAACGGTGATGCAGATGCTTTGTCAAGGATGCCACTGGATGTAGTCACTGATGAGAGAATGTTCTGAGGAGCTTCCACCAGACACCATTGCTGCCGCGATGCAAGCAGTTGAGGTACAGAAAGAGGCTGTTGTACCTTGGTCATTTTCAGCTGCATCTATGTCAGTATCTGCTGAAGGTGAGACAACCACTGCAACAACCAGCTCGATCCCAAAAGATGGGATAAGAGAAGCACAAGAATCTGATCCAGTCATCCTTCCTGTGCTCAATTTCAAACTGGTTCCAAACCGCCAGTTAAAGAGCAAAAGAAATTCAGTCCAAAGACAAAATGCCTATTCAGAGAATGGGACAAATTGACAATAGACAGTGATGGCATTCTGTACAGAATCACTACAGCCCGCAAGCAGTTAGTTCTACCAGAGCAGTACAAAGGTAAAGTGATGGAAGAGTTGCACAATAACATGGGACACCAAGGTACTGACCGCACTGTATCACTAGTACGTGACCGCTTCTTCTGGTCATATATGCAATCTGACATCGAGCACTATGTGACTAAAACTTGTAGCTGTGTCAAGCAGAAAAAGCCAGCCCATGCAACAAGAGCTCCTCTGACAAACATTGTGACAACACAGCCATTTGAACTGGTATGTATAGACTTCCTTCATCTCGACAGATGCAAAGGGGGATATGAGTACATCCTCGTGATTGTTGATCATTTTACACGTTTCACTCAAGCCTACGCCACCACATCAAAGTCAGGTAAAACTGCTGCAAATCTCATCTTCAATGACTTTGCCCTGAAGTTTGGGTTCCCGTCCCGCATCCACCATGAGGGGGGAGAGGGGGGAGAATTTGAAAATCAGTTGTTCCATCAGTTAAAGAAACTCAGTGGCATGGCGGGATCCAGGACAACACCCTATCACCCGATGGGAAACGGTCAAGCGGAACGCATGAACAGAACATTGTTGCAAATGTTAAAGACACTAACTGAGACACAAGTCAAATTGGAAGGAGTCTCTGAACAAACTGGTTTATGCCTATAACTGCACCCATTGCGAAGTGACTGGCTATTCACCATTTTATCTTCTGTTTGGGAGATCACCCAGGCTTCCAGTTGATATGCTCTTTGGATTGTGCACAGAGGCAGGTTCCAGTAACCAGCGAGACTACGTGGAGAACTGGAAACGAGGGATGGAAGAAGCATACGCCATTGCAAATGAAAATGCTCAGAAAGCCGCTGAAAGAAGTAAGAAGTACTATGACACTAAAGTTAGGAGTTCAGTGCTACAGCCTGGCGAGCGAGTTCTGATTAAAAACCTGACACCAAGAGGAGGACCAGGAAAACTCTAACTATTGGGAAGATAGAATTCACACAGTGGTGAGACAAATGGGTTCAGCCCTGCCAATTTATGAATTGAGACCAGAAAGGGGTAGGGGACGCTCCAGGGTCCTGCACAGAAACTTGCTCATGTCCTGTGACCACTTACCTTTTGAGACACAACCAGAAATGACCAAAGTGGACAAACGTCAGAAAACGAGGAGACACCAGCCTGCATCACAGCCTCTAGATTCTGTTGAAGACAGCGGCGATGAATATGACCTTCATCATGAGCCGCTACAGGTTCCCACATCTCCTACAGTACCTGAGGAGAGGAATGCTGAACCAGCGAGAGAGTGGGAACACAGGCCCCCAACAGTGAAACAGACAGTTGCAGTGCCAGTCCCTGATACGCTACCAGCACAGCCTCTTGTTGAAAAGCGGCTGGAGGAGACAACAACAGTTAAAGACTTGCCTGCTGAAGATTTGCCTGATGATCGTCCACCAAGTGCCTTTCCTTCATATACTGATGCTGCTGAACCTGAGTAACCAGCCTACCAGCTACCACAAAGAGAGAGACACCCTCCAAGATGTATCACCTATGATCAACTTGGTATCCCTTCCTGCTACAGTATACAGCCACAGCCGTTCCCTGTCTACTCTGCACCAGGACTGGGTCCATGGCTGCCACCACTACAGCAATGTTACTTTCAGCCACCTTACATGTATGGGCTTCAGCAAACATGAGGCTACAGAGTTGACATGTTTGACCATGGACTACTGTCTGATTTCACAGACTGTCAAAAGAGACAATTTGCAGACTATGCATATAGATCATTAAAATTGATGGACTGTTGATCAATAGTATGAGAAAATACTGCTTATGTTATATAGCTGGTCAACAGATATGGACTGTGAATATAACTTGGTAGTTATATTTGAATTGTGACCCTTGACCTCTGCTCAAGTACTACCTTACAGAAGAGGATTTTCTAGGTCCAGTGCATACGGACTGTTGAAGAAGACAATGTTGGTAATGTTGGGACAACATTTATTTTGTCGGGGAGAGTGTGACAGGTTAAAGGAAATATTCATACCCTGTTATACATTAAAAAGTATTAGTAAGTTCATAGTATGTGAGGATCTTAAAATATCTAAGGTTAAAAAGAAGATGCATTCAGTATTAGTTGATAGAGATTGATAACATTCATATAATTGTGTTAAAGTTAAAATCTGTCAAAGGGTATGAATTGTGAGAGTAATGTGTAAATGTTATATTGATTACTTGATTTTGTAGTGCCTAAAAGTGTTAATCTGTGATCTACGAAATGCTCTTAATCTATGAGCCGGAGATCGATTGCTCTGGTCTCCACCCATATTCCTGGGGAAATCGCAGTCTTTTCTCATTGAACTAAAAGTTGAATTGAGAAAACAATACCGTATCACTCGTGATTATTTCTCCCCTGTTTTCAGGGGCGTAACAATAGCCATTACATTTTTTAATATACATTTTTTATATACATCCATAATTAACTATTAATATTTGTAGTAATGAAATAAATTTATGCAAAGGATTTTTGAGTCCGTGAATGTCTGTAGACCCTGCCACATACATCTCATGTCAAATCAAATCAAAAGTTTATTTGTCACGTGCGCTGAATACAACAGGTGTGAGTAGACCTTACAGTGAAATGCTTACTTACAGACTCTAACCAATAGTGCAAAAAAGGTATTAGGTGAACAATAGGTAGGTAAAGAAATAAAACAACAGTAAAAAGACAGGCTGTATACAGTAGCGAGGCTACATACAGACACCGGTTAGTCAGGCTGACTGAGGTAGTATTTGGTTAAAGTAGATATGGTTGTAGATATGGTTAAAGTGACTATGCATATATGATGAACAGAGAGTAGCAGTAGCGTAAAAGAGGGGATGGCGGGTGGGACACAATGCAGATAGCCCAGTTAGCCAATGTGCGGGAGCACAACTGCCTTGTTTAGAGGCAGAGCAGTAGATTTTCATCTTGTCTGCACGGGGATTTGATCTTGTAACCTTTTGGTTACAAGTCCAACACTCTAACCACTAGGCTACCTGCCACCCCGCCACTAGGCTACCTGCCACCCTGCCACACCCCGTGTGCCTCCTGAGTCAGACTAGAAGTCCACTCCGAATACCTCTTCTTCGTCGCCGCTGTTTTGGAGCAGCCTCTGGAATAAATTCAACTGCCCTCGGGGGTACGAATAACGGATCCAATTTGGGAAAGTTGTGTTCCTAGTCATCATGCTGGTGAGTTACCGCTGCTCATTTAATGTATTGGAAGGCAGCGAGCATTTGATCTCCCTTGATAAAATAAGTATAAAATAATAGCCAGTCAGCTTTGAGCTAAATTGAGTGAGCTCTACTATGAATGGTCCTGGCAAACAAAACAAAAAAGTTTATGGGAAGCCAGTTTGGATTTGGCTTCACACCAATCACATCACATCAAAATAAAAATGTAATTGACAGAAAGAACTTGAATTGCTGCTTCTCATTGTGTCGTCCTCCCGTGGCTAGCTAGCTAGCTAAAATAGTTCCTTACCTAAATTAGCCATGGATAGAGATAGGGATTTGGACTTTCCGTACTTGCTTGATCATGCTGTAGGTCATGTAACTGTTTGTTATATGCAATGTGGATTTCACTAGACAGAGGTTGCTCTCCGGTTTTGTGATGAAACAAAGGTGTAGTTGAATTTATTCTGCCACTGTGTCTTCAGCCTAAGGCCTATATATCATGGTGGCAAGGCATATGAACAAACAGGTTATAGAGCAAACAATGCAATTATCACAACACATGTTGTAATATGGCTTTTTTTCTGGCTTGGCTTCACCAGTGATTTAACCCACGCACCACTACTCCTCCTATCTACAAATTCTCATTATTACACAGTATGCCTATAAATGACTACAGATGGAATAAACTTCTGAACTTGTTCAAGAGGGACCAAGACTAACAAGTGAGTAGGATTTGGTGAGCCATTTTTAATTTGGTAGATTGAATACTTTCTGTCCGTCAGAAGACAGATAGTGTGAGAAGCAGGCAGGGGGTTCTGTAAGAGTGAGTGGGAGGAAGCAAGAAGCCTAATTTCCGTACATTACAAAAACCTCACATGGACAGGCTTTACCTCTCTGAATCATCTCTTCTTCCAAGACTCAACTGAGCCACATTAATAAAATATCTAGTTTACTTTTTCTCTAGGTTACATGAGCATGTGAATCGTAGATATAGGAATAGTTTTTGATGCAGAAAGCAAAACCCTTGGATCTTTAAAAAGTATATTCATGTTAGTTCTATACATCTAACTGTTATTCATGTTACATGTCTACTATTGTTTGTTAGTGAATGCATTGCCAATTCTCTCTAGACAACATGTTTGCATAAACTATCCAAGCTTGGAGTCGCACATGTAGACAGACGTAGTGAGTAGGATGTGGCTGGACGGCTAGTGTACTGGTGGTCGCTAACCTCCTTTGCATACAAACTGTATGGGCTCGACTCGTCTGTACATCAAAGCTAATCTCTCTCCAGGGACATAGGCAGCAGAATCAAATCACTCCGCATGTGATCTGATGGGGAGCCAATGCCTGGCATACAGATCCAGTTCCAGCTCGGTGCATGTCAAGAGCGCTCCATGGGATAAGGACAAACTGTTGGAGTGGGGACATGCAAAAAATAACAGGGGAAAAACATAACTGACACCCACGGCAGAGGACTGTCATATTTACCCACTGCTGGCATGAGAAACTAGGAGGTATGCTCCCCCTGGGGCCCACACAGTGAGATGAGGATGAGGAAGCCATCAGGACGGCTGGGTGGTTACATAGCGGCAGTTCCCCTACAGCACTCTGATTTATAGTTGTAGTGCTGTCGAAGAGTGGGCCATGCCATGGTGAAGATGTGAACTAACACTGAGGGGGAGTGAGCATGAGAAGTGCCTAAGTGTGCATGTGTATTAGTGTATGAGAAGGTGAGGAGAAGGTGGGGAGACAGCCCATCAGTCCGCACAAAACCAATGGACAAGAGGGAATGCATACAAATCTACATTGCCAATAGGGAAGGAGAATTGCCTAAGGTTACAGTGATCAATTGTAGCTAGTGGGGTTTTGTTTAAATAGCTTACATGCAGTATTACAATGAGACAATTATATAATTATTGCTCAAGCAATGAATCAATGTCACACCCTGACCGTAGATTGCTTTGTATGTTTCTATTTTAAGTTTGGTCAGGGTGTGATGTGGGTAGGTATTCTGTTTTGTTCTATGTTTTTATTTCTATGTGTTTGGCCTGGTATGGTTCCCAATCAGAGGCATCTGTCAATCATTGTCTCTGATTGAGAACCATACTTAGGCAGCCTGGTTTCGCCCTTGAGTTGTGGGTAGTTGTTTTCTGTTTTGTGTGTATCACCTGACAGAACTGTTTCGTTCTCGGTATTCCTTGTTGTTATTTTGTTTAGTGTTCAGTTTTAATTAAATTTACAACATGAAGACTTACCATGCTGCACCTTGGTACACTTACCATGCTGCACCTTGGTCCTCTCCTTCTTCCACCTACGACAACCGTTACAATCAATGTCGAGTCATGTGATGTACATCTCTAAGTGGTTTCCTGTTCATCTTTTTCTTCACATGAAAATGCAAACAACCTATTCAAATAATAATTAAAAATGCATGGGAAATCCCAAGAACAAAGTCTATCAGGTTATAATTTTCTTCCCCCCAAAAATGAACCTGATATACAATTAACAATCAACTTTCCTTTTCACGTCAGTTTGTTGGACAAAATGTGCTTGGTCTGCACTCTTCTGATTCAGCTTATCCTCAGTTTATAGAGATGTCATCAAAAGCTTCTTTTAACGGTGGGGATGTGATTAATTCATGACCAAATGTAAACTCAACTCTGGAGAGAACAGCAAGAGGAGCTGGAGGTAAATTGTGAGGTTTATTTTACACCACTAATTACTCAGTAAGTTCAAAGCCCCCATGGGAAACAGAGTACACTAGAATAAACCAACGTTCAACTAAACTACTCTTTCACTGCCAGCGCATGTCATTTTCCCCTAACGTGGTGACCGACCCATTCAACATCACCAGCTGTCATCATAGGCAGCTCTATGGTGAGAAACATCTCGGTCCCCAAGGCAAAAACCCTGTGCTACCCAGGAGCACGAGTACAGGACATAACAAGGCTGATTCCCACTGTTCTACCACAGGAGCACGAGTACAGGACATAACAAGGCTGATTCCTGCTGTTCTACCACAGGAGCACGAGTACAGGACATAACAAGGCTGCTTCCCGCTGTTCTACCACAGGAGCACGAGTACAGGACATAACAAGGCTGCTTCCCGCTGTTCTACCACAGGAGCACGAGTACAGGACATAACAAGGCTGCTTCCCGCTGTTCTACCACAGGAGCACGAGTACAGGACATAACAAGGCTGCTTCCTGCTGTTCTACCACAGGAGCACGAGTACAGGACATAACAAGGCTGCTTCCCGCTGTTCTACTACAGGAGCACGAGTACAGGACATAACAAGGCTGATTCCCGCTGTTCTACCACAGGAGCACGAGTACAGGACATAACAAGGCTGATTCCCGCTGTTCTACCACAGGAGCACGAGTACAGGACATAACAAGGCTGCTTCCTGCTGTTCTACCACAGCAGCACGAGTACAGGACATAACAAGGCTGCTTCCCGCTGTTCTACCACAGGAGCACGAGTACAGGACATAACAAGGCTGCTTCCCGCTGTTCTACCACAGATACGGGGTGGCAGTGTAGCCTAGTGGTTAGAGTGTTGGGCTAGTAACCGGAAGGTTGCAAGTTCAAATCCCCAAGCTGACAAGGTAAAAATCTGTTGTTCTGCCCCTGAACAGGCAGTTAACCCACTGTTCCTAGGCCATCATTGAAAATAAGAATTTGTTCTTAACTGACTTGCCTGGTTAAATAAAAAATAAAAATACCAGGAGCTGACACTGTTGTAGTCCATGTGGGGTCAGATGACATCAGGAGAGCTATCTCGGGAACATTTGAAAATGGATTTTAAAGAACTGATTTTAGCATTAAAAGACTCCAAAAAACGGCGAATAATTTCAGGTCCAGGTCCATCGTTGGGCCGCGGGTGTGAAAGATTCAGCAGACTGCCGCCATTAGACATCTGGCTAAAATACTACTGTAGCTCTGCTGGAGTCACTTTTAATGATAACTTTGACACCTTCTGAAAACAGAAGATACTCTACAGGAATGATGGAGTCTATCCAAATCATCTTGGCTCCTGGACTCTGTCCACACATTTCAAGGCTGCATTGAAACACTGCAGTAAGTGATCCAAGACCAGCTCAGTTAATCCCTACCAATGTGACAATGACTCATCATAATGCTCCATCAAATGTACATGATCTTAGGGGCATTGGAAAACAATGTAAGTCATTTAATTTATGTACCCCTAATTGCACCGAATACATCTGTTTATCCTACAGCTATTGTAAGCAGTATAAACCAAAAGTTACTGTTAGCACTGAGGCGGTGTGCAATAGTAGGAAGACCCCTTTATGCAGCTCACCCTCCACTATCAGCTCCAATGTAAATAACATGAGTAAGTCTACCTCTGATAAACTTCCCAGTAGAGCATTAAAAACAATCAAGCAACCAAGAAAAGTGCTCAAAATAGCCCATATTAACATATGTAGTCAAAGAAACAAGGTCCATGAAGTCAATAACTTGCTTGTAACAGATTATATTCATATTCTGACTATCTCTGAAACTCACTTAGATAATACTTTTGATGATACAGGGGTAGCAATACATGGTTTTAACATCTACGGATAATGCAGAAATGCCAACGGGGGCGTTGTTGCGGTCTATATTTAGAACCACATTCTTGTAAAGCTTAGAGACGATCTAATGTTAAATACTGTTGAAGTAATATGGCTACAGGTTAATCTGCCTTACCTAAAGCCCCTTCTTGTGGGAAGCTGCGATAGACCACCAAGTGCTAACAGTCAGTATCTGGATAATATGTGTGAAATGCTTGATAATATATGTGATATCAACAGTGAAGTATATTTTAATTGCAAAGTTAGCAAGGTAACATAGTTAGCAAATATTGGCTAGTCTGTGGTGTGTAATGAGGAGCAACCAGACAAATTTATGAAACTACTTATTCCAGTTACTAATAAGCCCATTAAGAAAATGACTGTAAAAACTGTTAAATCCCCTTTGATTGATGAGGAATTGAAAAATTGTATGGTTGAGAGTGATGAGTCAAAAGGTATGGCAATTCAATCTGGCAGCCCAACTGATTGGCAAATGTGCTGCAAATTAAAAAATCATGTGACTAAACTAAATTTAAAAAATGTAAAAACTAAACTATGAAACAAAGAAATTAAATAAAGAATGATAATAAATAGCTTTGGGGCACCTTAACTGAAATTGAAAAAATTCATTCTTTGAATAAGATGGCTCATTCATCACAAAGCCCACTGATATTGCAAACTACTTTAATGACTTTTTCATTGGCAAGATAAGCAAACTTAGGGATGACATGCCAGCAATAAACGCTGACACTTCACATTCATGTATATCGGACCAAATTATGAAAGACCAAAATTTTACTTTTGAATTCTGTTAATTAAGTCAGTGTGGAAGAGGTGAAAAAATGATTGTTGTCTAACCACAATGACAAGCCATTGGGTTCAGACAATTTGGATGGAAAATTACTGAGGATAATGGCAGACGATATTGCCACTCCTATTTGCCACATCTTCAATTTAAGCCTACTAGAGAGCGTGTGCTCTCAGGCCTGGAGGGAAGCTAAAGTCCTTCCGCTACCCAAGAATAGTAAAGCCCCCAATACTGACTCAATAGCCGACCAATCAGTCTGTTACCAACCCTTAGTAAACTTCTGGAAAAAATTGTGTTGACCAGATAAACTCAGCAAAAAAATAAATGTCCCATTTTCAGGACCCTGCCTTTCAAAGATAATTCGTAAAAATCCCAAAACTTTCACAGATCTTCATTGTAAAAGGTTTAAACAGTTTCCCATGCTTGTTCAATGAACCATAAACAATTTATGAACATGCACCTGTGGAACGGTCGTTAAGACACTAACAGCTTACAGACGGTAGGCAATTAAGGTCACAGTTATGAAAACTTAGGACACAAAGAGGTCTTTCTACTGACTCTGAAAAATACCAAAAGAAAGATGCCCAGTGTCCCTGCTTATCTGCGTGAACGTGCCTTAGGCATGCTGCAAGGAGGCATGAGGACTGCAGATGTGGCCAAGGCAATAAATTGCAATGTCTGTACTGTGAGACGCCTAAGACAGCACTACAGGGAGACAGGAAGGACAGCTGATCGTCCTCGCAGTGGCAGACCACGTGTAACACCTGCACAGGATCGGTACATCCGAACATCACACCTGTGGGACAGGTACAGGATGGCAACAACTGCCCGAGTTACACCAGGAATGCACAATCCCTCCATCAGTGCTCAGACTGTCTGCAATAGGCTGAGAGAGGCTGGACTGAGGGCTTGTAGGCCTGTTGTAAGGCAGGTCTTCACCAGACATCACCGTAACAACATCGACTATGGGCACAAGCCCACCATCGCTGGACCAGACAGGACTGGTAAAAAACTGCTCTTCACTGATGAATCGCGGTTTTGTCTCACCAGGGGTGATGGTCGGATTCGCATTTATCGTCGAAGGAATGATACTTAAACACCGGCGCCGACAGAGATGGCCGCCTCGCTTCGCGTTCCTAGGAAACTATGCAGTTTTTTGTTTTTTTACGTGTTATTTCTTACATTAGTACCCCAGGTCATCTTAGGTTTCATTACATACAGTCGAGAAGAACTACTGAATATAAGATCAGCGTCAACTCACCATCAGTACGACCAAGAATATGTTTTTCGCGACGCGGATCCTGTGTTCTGCCGTACAAACAGTACAACGGAGCGGATCCTATGCAGCGACCCAAAAAAACGACTCCGAAAGAGAGGGAAACGAGGCGGTCTTCTGGTCAGACTCCGGAGACGGGCACACCGTGCACCACTCCCTAGCATTCTTCTTGCCAATGTCCAGTCTCTTGACAACAAGGTTGATGAAATCCGAGCAAGGGTAGCATTCCAGAGGGACATCAGAGACTGTAACGTTCTTTGCTTCACGGAAACGTGGCTCACCGGAGAGACGCTATCCGAAGTGGTGCAGCCAACGGGTTTCTCCACGCATGGCGCCGACAGAAACAAACATCTTTCTGGTAAGAAGAGGGGTGGGGGCGTATGCCTTATGGCCAACGTGACATGGTGTGATGAAAGAAACATACAGGAACTCAAATCCTTCTGTTCACCTGATTTAGAATTCCTCACAATCAAATGTAGACCGCATTATCTGCCAAGAGAATTCTCTTCGATTATAATCACAGCCGTATATATCCCCCCCCCAAGCAGACACATCGATGGCTCTGAACGAACTTTATTTAACTCTCTGCAAACTGGAAACAATTTATCCGGAGGCTGCATTCATTGTAGCTGGGGATTTTAACAAGACTAATCTGAAAACAAGACTCCCTAAATTTTATCAGCATATCGATTGCACAACCAGGGGTGGAAAGACCTTGGATCATTGTTACTCTAACTTCCGCGACGCATATAAGGCCCTGCCCCGCCCCCCTTTCGGAAAAGCTGACCACGACTCCATTTTGTTGATCCCTGCCTACAGACAGAAACTAAAACAAGAGGCTCCCACGCTGAGGTCTGTCCAACGCTGGTCCGACCAAGCTGACTCCACACTCCAAGACTGCTTCCATCACGTGGACTGGGAGATGTTTCGTATTGCGTCAGATAACAACATTGACGAATACGCTGATTCGGTGTGCGAGTTCATTAGAACGTGCGTTGAAGATGTCGTTCCCATAGCAACGATTAAAACATTCCCTAACCAGAAACCGTGGATTGATGGCAGCATTCGTGTGAAACTGAAAGCGCGAACCACTGCTTTTAATCAGGGCAAGGTGTCTGGTAACATGACCGAATACAAACAGTGCAGCTATTCCCTCCGCAAGGCTATCAAACAAGCTAAGCGCCAGTACAGAGACAAAGTAGAATCTCAATTCAACGGCTCAGACACAAGAGGCATGTGGCAGGGTCTACAGTCAATCACGGACTACAGGAAGAAATCCAGCCCAGTCACGGACCAGGATGTCTTGCTCCCAGGCAGACTAAATAACTTTTTTGCCCGCTTTGAGGACAATACTGTGTCACTGACACGGCCTGCAACGAAAACATGCGGTCTCTCCTTCACTGCAGCCGAGGTGAGTAAGACATTTAAACGTGTTAACCCTCGCAAGGCTGCAGGCCCAGACGGCATCCCCAGCCGCGCCCTCAGAGCATGCGCAGACCAGCTGGCCGGTGTGTTTACGGACATATTCAATCAATCCCTATACCAGTCTGCTGTTCCCACATGCTTCAAGAGGGCCACCATTGTTCCTGTTCCCAAGAAAGCTAAGGTAACTGAGCTAAACGACTACCGATCCGTAGCACTCACATCCGTCATCATGAAGTGCTTTGAGAGACTAGTCAAGGACCATATCACCTCCACCCTACCTGACACCCTAGACCCACTCCAATTTGCTTACCGCCCAAATAGGTCCACAGACGATGCAATCTCAACCACACTGCACACTGCCCTAACCCATCTGGACAAGAGGAATACCTATGTGAGAATGCTGTTCATCGACTACAGCTCGGCATTCAACACCATAGTACCCTCCAAGCTCGTCATCAAGCTCGAGACCCTGGGTCTCGACCCCGCCCTGTGCAACTGGGTACTGGACTTCCTGACGGGCCGCCCCCAGGTGGTGAGGGTAGGCAACAACATCTCCACCCCTCTGATCCTCAACACTGGGGCCCCACAAGGGTGCGTTCTGAGCCCTCTCCTGTACTCCCTGTTTACCCACGACTGCGTGGCCACGCACGCCTCCAACTCAATCATCAAGTTTGCGGACGACACAACAGTGGTAGGCTTGATTACCAACAACGACGAGACGGACTACAGGGAGGAGGTGAGGGCCCTCGGAGTGTGGTGTCAGGAAAATAACCTCACACTCAACGTCAACAAAACTAAGGAGATGATTGTGGACTTCAGGAAACAGCAGAGGGAACACCCCCCTATCCACATCGATGGAACAGTAGTGGAGAGGGTAGCAAGTTTTAAGTTCCTTGGCATACACATCACAGACAAACTGAATTGGTCCACTCACACAGACAGCATCGTGAAGAAGGCGCAGCAGCGCCTCTTCAACCTCAGGAGGCTGAAGAAATTCGGCTTGTCACCAAAAGCACTCACAAACTTCTACAGATGCACAATCGAGAGCATCCTGGCGGGCTGTATCACCGCCTGGTATGGCAACTGCACCGCCCTCAACCGTAAGGCTCTCCAGAGGGTAGTGAGGTCTGCACAACGCATCCCCGGGGGCAAACTACCTGCCCTCCAGGACACCTACACCACCCGATGCTACAGGAAGGCCATAAAGATCATCAAGGACATCAACCACCGAGCCACTGCCTGTTCACCCCGCTGTCATCCAGAAGGCGAGGTCAGTACAGGTGCATCAAAGCTGGGACCGAGAGACTGAAAAACAGCTTCTATCTCAAGGCCATCAGACTGTTAAAAACCTGTTAAGGCTATGGCAGAATACTGCCCCCGTTGGAGAAATGCGTGCCCATAGTAAACTGACAAAAAATCTGTAAATAATTGCTAATATATGCATATAATAAATATTATTGAATAGAAAACACCCTAAAGCTTCTAAAACCGTTCAAATTATGTCTCTATGTAAAGCAGAACTCACAGGGCAGCCATTCTTCCAAACTCTTTCTGTCATCAGAAAAGTTGGCCCAACTTTGACGTCATCGCCCCCACCCTTCCCAACCAGCTACAGATCTGGAAACAGTTTCTATCTCTTCAGCGCGATGTCCTCTTGCAATGGGGCGTGTCATTGTGAAGATTGCGCGCTCCCTCACCCTTTGGCGGGACGAAACCCTCCGGTCACGCAATAATACGTGCGCGCCTCTGCAATTTTTCTCTCTTTGTTCCAAGATCCACCAAACGATATAGGCTTCTCCTTTCGAGCTTATATATTTTATATATGATTAAAACATGTTTTAGCTCGAATCTGAACTTAGTTTGACCAGTTTAGTCGACATATAATATGTAATTTTGAAGTTTCGATGCGCAACCCATAGATTTTTGAGTGCTTTTCAGCCGAAATTAGTCTCGTTTGATAACCCAAAGACACACATTTGAAAGGCAAACGCTGGTTTTGGTAAGTATGACTTCTTCCACGACTTCTGATCGAACAACGGCAAAGGTAAGGGAATATTTATGTGGTTATTATGTGTTTCTGTGGACTCCGAAATAGCGAAGCCATATTGCTAATCTATGAGCGCCGTCTCATATTATTGACAAGTGAACGAATTCTGTAACGTTAAAAATAAATGTAACACAGCTGTTTTATTAAGAAGAAGTGTATCTTTCTAACTATATGTAGAACATGTATATTTAGTCAACGTTTATGATGTGTATTTCTGTTATCTGGCAGAGTTATCATAATTTCTCCGGACATTGTTGTAGCATTTTTTGACCATGACCTTCAATGTAAACCGTGATTTATGGATATAAATGGCATATTATTGAAAAAAACATAAATGTACTGTATAACATGTCCTATTCCTGTCATCTGATGAAGATTTTCAAAAGGTTAGTGAATTATATTTATTTTAATCCTGCTTTTGTGATTGCATCTATTGTTCTACAAAATGGCTATGTAAATTAGCCTATCTTTTGGTGGTGGTTTGACATAAATATGTGCTATGTTTTCGCCGTAAAACATTTTAGAAATCTGACTTGGTGGCTAGATGAACAAGGTGTTTATCTTTCATTTGAGCTATTGGACTTGTTAATGTGTGGAGGTTAAATATTTCTAAGAATATTTTTTGCGTTCTGTGTGCCACTGTGTCAGTTGAGCAGTGGGGGATGGTACCCCTAGAGGTACGTGTGGGGCCATGTAGTTTTAAACAGCCACCACTAACATTGAGTGGCTGCTGCCAACACACTGTCAATGACACTGACTCAACTCCAGCCACTTTAATAATGGGAATTGATGGGAAATGATGTAAATATATCACTAGCCACTTTAAACAATGGTACCTTATATAATGTTACTTACCCTACATTATTCATCTCATATGCATACGTATATACTGTACTCTATATCATCGACTGCATCCTTGTGTAATACATGTATCACTAGCCACTTTAACTATGCCACTTTGTTTACATACTCATCTCATATGTTATACTGTACTCGATATCATCTACTGTATCTTGCCTATGCTGCTCTGTACCATCACTCATTCATATATCCTTATGTACATATTCCTTATCCCCTTACACTGTGTATAAGACAGTAGTTTTTTGGGGAATTGTTAGTTAGATTACTTGTTCGTTATTACTGCATTGTCGGAACTAGAAGCACAAGCATTTCGCTACACTCGCATTAACATCTGCTAACCATGTGTATGTGACAAATACAATTTGATTTGATTTGAATGAGCGTTACACCGAGGCCTGTACTCTGGAGCAGGATCGATTTGGAGGTGGAGGGTCCGTCATGGTCTGGGGCGGTGTGTCACAGCATCATCGGACTGAGCTTGTTGTCATTGCAGGCAATCTCATTGCTGTGCGTTACAGGGAAGACATCCTCCTCCCTCATGTGGTAACCTTCCTGCAGGGTCATCCTGACATGACCCTCCAGCATGACAATGACACCAGCCATACTGCTCATTCTGTGCGCGATTTCCTGCAAGACAGGAATGTCAGTGTTCTGCCATGACCAGCGAAGAGCCCGGATCTCAATCCATTGAGCACGTCTGGGACCTGTTGGATCGGAGGGTGAGGACTAGGGCCATTCCCCCCAGAAATGTCTGGGAACTTGCAGGTGCCTTGGTGGAAGAGTGGGGTAACATCTCACAGCAACAACTGGCAAATCTGGTGCAGTCCATGAGGAGGAGATGCACTGCAGTACTTAATGTAGCTGGTGGCCACACCAGATACTGACTGTTACTTTTGATTTTGACCCCCCCCCCCCCTTTGTTTAGCGACACATTATTCAATTTCTGTTAGTCACATGTCTGTGGAACTTGTTCAGTTTAAGTCTCAGTTTGTCACGACTCCTACCGAAGGTGGCTCCCCTTCCTGTTCGGGTGGCGCTCAGCAGTCGTCGTCACCGGCCTACTAGCTGCCACTGATCCCTTTTTCCCCCTTTTCTGTTTATTGGTTGCACCGGTGTTTAGTTTAGGCTAATTGGTTGGGCTTTATTTACCAGCCGGCCCACCTGCTGGTTGTGCGGGATTATTTCAGTGTACATGTGTACATGGCTTTATGTCACAGTTGTCCGTGTGTTTGGATTTTTGCTGGACTGTTTAAAAGTCCCCCGTGTTTGGTGCATTTGTTTGGGTTGGAGTCTGTTCACCGTTGTGGTGCATTAAAAAGTATCGCTACCCTGAACTCTCTGCTTCCTGCGCCTGACTTCTTCCCCACTACACCCCGGGCGTTACACAGTTGTTGAATATTATGTCCAATACAATTACATATGTTACGTTTCTGAAAATAAACGCAGTTGACAGTGAGAGGACATTTATTTTTTTGCTGAGTTTACAATGCTATTTCACAGTAAACAAAATGACAACAGAATTTCAGCATGCTTATAGGGAAGGACACTCAACAAGCACAGCACAGTCCAGAGTATGGGGATCCATAATAAATACAAACATACTTTAAAGATGTTACCAAGGAAACACACTTTTGCTAATGTCAACAGAAATGGCTCAGATGTTGAAACAATACATTGAGAAATACAAAGAAAAGAACAGAATAAACGAGTGCCAGATAGAACAGCAGGGGGGGGGAGTAATCAGTAGATTGCTTTACTCACTCTTCCAGTCCTGAAACAACCTGTTATTTCAAATACAAAGAAAGAAAAAGAATACCCATAAAACCTCTAGCCCTATGCTGATAGGAACATTGTGGGAGATCATGATGCACTATTGAAACCACATATGGTGTGGATGAATAAGCCATCAGTTAATATCCTATTAGGTATTACATATCCCAGCCAGTATTAGGTATTGTAAACCCAGCCAGTAAGAACTAATACTAAGTAGCAATGTTCCAGCGGCAGCAGGGGTGTGACAGAGTGGTGGTAAACCATACATCATTGATGCATCCCTGTCACTCTACCAAGGTGGTGCTGTTGAGACAAACACCCAGGTGCACCTTGCAACCTGAGCTAACTGGCAGCACCTTTCTGTCCTGTCTGTCAGGGCATCCGTTACCTTGTCTTCTCTACTCGCAGAAGGATGGTGTTTTTAACTTCACCAGACACACATTCAGTCCCAGTTGTCATTATAAGCCAGACAGACAGATAGACAAATTACATTTCAGTGGATGGGGTCCGGCTACAGGTGACGGCATGGGGTGAAAGGTGAAATCAACAAGCACTTAAACGGACTAAACCATGCCAAGGATGGTGGAAAATAATTTAAAAGTGGGTGTATGGATTGAGGCATCCTAAATGTAGTTTATTTGGTCTTCTGGCTCCTGCAACACTTTCATCACCTTGAATAGAAGATGAATAGAAGCATTAAACTGTCAGTTAAGCCAAATCATATAAAGGCTGTTCGAACCGCTTCCCCACAAATGCCAGTATTTATCAAATCAAAGTTTATTGGTCGCACACACAGATTTGTAGATGTTATCGCAGGTGCAGGAAAATGATTGTGTTTCTAGCTCCAACAGTGCAGTAATACCTAGCGATACAAATCAATAAACACAATCCCAAAAATGTTTAATAAATAAGAAATATCAGACGTGCACATTCAGAGTATATATTCACTAAGTGTACAGAACAGTAGGAACAAATACATTTAGCATATTCTATTATAAGTTAGAAAAACAATCCATAGAAAGAACACAACATTAAGAACACCTGCTCTTTCCATGACAAAGCCTGACCAGGTGAATCCAGGTGAAAGCTATGCTCCCTTATTGATGTCACCATTTAAATCCACTTCAATCATTGTAGATGAAGGGGACGAGACAGGCTAAAGAAAGATTTTTAAGCCCTGAGACAATTAAGACATGGACTGTGCATGACTGCCATTTAGAGGGTGAATTGGCTAGACAAAATATGGACCTTGTAGAATCCATGCCCTGAAGAATTGGGTCTGATCTTAGCGCAAAAGGGGGTGCAACTCAATATTAGGAAGGTGTTCGTAATGTTTTGTACACTCGGTGTATAATGGTGTGTATAGAAAGTATATGAATAGAAAAGGTGGCCAGCAGAAGTTACAGTGCATTGGGAAAGTATTCAGACCCCTTCTCTATTTCCACATTTTGTTACGTTACAGCCTTATTCAAAAAATTATTTTGCCCCTCATCAATCTACACACAATACCGTATAATGACAAAGCACAAATGTTTTTTATACATTTTAGCAAATTTATTAAAAAACAAAACTAAATAGCTTATTTACATTTCTATTCAGACCCCGCTATGATACACAATTTTGAGCTTAGGTGCATCCTGTTTCCATTGATCATCCTTGAGATGTTTCTACAACTTGATTGGAGTCCACCTGTGGTCAATTCAATTGATTGGACAGGATTTGGAAAGGCACACACCTATCTATATAAGGTCCCACCATTGACAGTGCATGTCAGAGCAAAACCAAGCCAAGAGGTCAAAGGAATTTTCCGTAGAGCTCCAAGAGAGAATTGTGTCAAAGAACAGATCTGGGGAAGGGTACCAACACATTTCTGCCGCATTGAAGGTCCCCAAGAACACAGTGGCCTCCATCATTATTAAATGGAAGAAGTTTGGAGCCATCAAGACTCTTCCTAGAGCTGGCTGCCCGGCCAAACTGAGCAATCAGGGGGGAAGGGCCTTGGTCAGCGAGGTGACCAAGAACCCAATGGCCACTGACAGAGCTTCTGTGGAGATGGGAGAACCTTCCAGAAGGACAACCATCTCAGCAGCAATCCACAAATCAGGCCTTTATGGTAGGGTGGCCAGATGAAAGCCACTCATCAGTAAAAGGCACATGACAGCCCGCTTGGAGTTTGCCAAATGGCACCTAAAGGACTCTCAGACCATGAGAAACAGGTACGTCAAAGCTGAAAAACAGCTTCAATCTCAAGGCCATCAGACTGCTAAAGAGCAATCACTATCTCAGTGAGTCTACTGCCTACATTGAGATCCAATCACTGGCCACTTTAATAAATGGATCACTAGTCACTTTACAATGTACTGTAAATAATGGCACTTTAAAAAATTTGATTTGAATGTTTGAACTCTTTGACCTGAAAGCCAAGCTTCACGCCTGGAGGAAACCTGACACCATCTTTACGGTGAAGCATGGTGGTGGAAGCATCAAGCTGTAGGGATGTTTTTCAGCGGCAGTGACTGGGAGACTAGTCAGGATCGAGGAAAGGATGAACCGAGCAAAGTACAGAGAGATACTTGATGAAAACCTGCTCCAGAGCGCTCAGGACCTCAGACTGGGGTGAAGGTTCCACTTCCAACAGGACAATGACCCTAAGCACACAGCCAAGACAACGCAGGAGTGGCTTCAGGACAAGTCTCTAAATGTCCTTGAGTGGCCCAGCTAGAGCTTGGACTTGAACCCAATCTAACATCTCTGGAGAGACCTGAAAATAGCTGTGCAGCGACACTCCCCATCTAACCTGACAGAGCTTGAGGATCTGCAGAGAGGAATGGGAGAAACTCCCCAAATACAGGTGTGCCGAGCTTGTAGCGTCATATCCAAGAAGAATTGAGGCAGTAATCGCTGCCAAAGGTGCTTAAACATAGTACTAAGTAACATGTCTGAATACTCATGTGAAGGTGATATTTCAGTTTTATATTTTTAATACATTTGCAAAAAAGTATTAACCTGTTTTTGCTTTGTTGTTATGTGGTATTGAGTGTAGATTGATGAGGACAAAATACAATATAATCAATTTTAAAATAAGGCTGTAACGTAAATGTGGGAAAAGTAACATATGTGGATAAAGTCAAGGGGTCTGAATACTTTCAGAATGCACCGTATATAAGATGAGCCATGGCTAGAATACAGTATATACATATAACGTGGGTAAAACAGTAGGCCTACAGTACGCTAACAGTATGAAAGTGAGCAGTGGTCAATGACTATGAACATAGGGCAGCAGTCTAAGGTGGAGGGCAGGGTATTGGGCGGAGGTCGGCTAGTGTTAAGTGTTTCACAGTCCGATGGCCTGGAGATAAAGCTGTTAATCTCTCGGAATTTGAATTTGAAGTATTAAAATTAGTTTTGGCCTTACTAATATTAGCCCATACAAACGCATTGAATAACGAATTCACTACATGGAACAGATAATCCCCCAAAATAATCAAGAATTGTTTTACAACTGGTACCGGGGGACCTTCAGATGAGTCTTGTGAGGCCTGTGGTTGTCCTAGAAACAAAGGACATGTACTTGTTCGTGAGAGACTCACCTTTCCATAGAGGGGTCACAATACTTTGTAGGCCAAACCGTTTGGACGTTAGACGATTTTCTGAGAAAACCAATTATAGGAACCTCTTATGGTCTGACAAACACCGCTCTAGCTCTGTCACCTTTCAGCGCAGATGCGGAAGTGCGACACAGGCGGATGTGGTGAGACACATCAAATAAGTGGCCTCCCGGGTGGCGCAGTGGTTAAGGGCGCTGTACTGCAGCGCCAACTGTGCCACTGGAGACTCTGGGTTCGCGCCCAGGCTCTGTCGTAACCGGCCGTAACCGGGAGGTCAGTGGGGCGACGCACAATTGGCCTAGCGTCATCCTGGTTAGGGAGGGTTTGGCCAGTAGGGATATCCTTGTCTCATCACGCAACAGTGACTCCTGTGGCGGGCCAGGCACAGTGCGCGAAAGTATTCGGCCCCCTTGAACTTTGTGACCTTTTGCCACATTTCAGGCTTCAAACATAAAGATATAAAACTTTTTTTGAAGAAGAAGAATCAACAACAAGTGGGACACAATCATGAAGTGGAACGACATTTATTGGATATTTCAAACTTAAAAATAAAAAAAAAACGGAAAAATTGGGCGTGCAAAATTATTCAGCACCCTTAAGTTAATACTTTGTAGCGCCACCTTTTGCTGCGATTACAGCTGTAAGTCGCTTGGGGTATGTCTCTATCAGTTTTGCAAATCGAGAGACTGAAATTTTTTCCCATTCCTCCTCGCATAACAGCTCAAGCTCAGTGAGGTTGGATGGAGAGCATTTGTGAACAGCAGTTTTCAGTTCTTTCCACAGATTCTCGATTGGATTCAGGTCTGGACTTTGACTTGGACTTTTTGAACCATTCCATTGTAGTTTTTGCTTTATGTTTTGGATCATTGTCTTGTTGGAAGACAAATCTCCGTCCCAGTCTCAGGTCTTTTGCAGACTCCATCAGGTTTTCTTCCAGAATGGTCCTGTATTTGGCTCCATCCATCTTCCCATCAATCTTAACCATCTTCCCTGTCCCTGCTGAAGAAAAGCAGGCCCAAACCATGATGCTGCCACCACCATGTTTGACAGTGGGGATGGTGTGTTCAGGGTGATGTGCTGTGTTGCTTTTATGCCAAACATAACGTTTTGCATTGTTGCCAAAAAGTTCAATTTTGGTTTCATCTGACCAGAGCACCTCTTCCACATGTTTGGTGTGTCTCCCAGGTGGCTTGTGGCAAACTTTAAACAACACTTTTTATGGATATCTTTAAGAAATGGCTTTCTTCTTGCCACTCTTCCAAATCCAGCTTTAAACTTCTTCACAACAGTATCTCGGACCTGCCTGGTGTGTTCCTTGTTCTTCATGATGCTCTCTGCGCTTTTAACGGACCTCTGAGACTATCACAGTGCAGGTGCATTTATACGGAGACTTGATTACACACAGGTGGATTGTATTTATCATCATTAGTCATTTAGGTCAACATTGGATCATTCAGAGATCCTCACTGAACTTCTGGAGAGTTTGCTGCACTGAAAGTAAAGGGGCGGAATAATTTTGCACGCCCAATTTTTCAGTTTTTGATTTGTTAAAAAAGTTTGAAATATCCAATAAATGTCGTTCCACTTCATGATTGTGTCCCACTTGTTGTTGATTCTTCACAAAAAAATACAGTTTTATATCTTTATGTTTGAAGCCTGAAATGTGGCAAAAGGTCGCAAAGTTCAAGGGGGCCGAATACTTTCGCAAGGCACTGTAGTAGCTACTAACAATTCGATACCACGAAATTGGGGAGTAAAAGGGGTAAAAAAAAGAGACATCAAATAGATATCTAGCTTAAACTGACAGAATGTTATGGCGATCTTTATATAACGTTAATTAGATATTCACGTGGTTTAGCACCTATTTTTCTAGGTGTAGTGTCTCCACCTTCTGCATGGTAAATCTTTTTGGCCTTTCAGTGACACCGGGTGCTGTAGATGTCCTGGAAGTCAAGCAGTGTTCCCCCAGTGATGCATTGGGCTGACCGTACCACCCTCTAGAGTACTGCGGGTGTGGGCGATGCAGTTGCTGTACCAGGCAGTGATACAGCCCAACAGAATACTCTTGATGGTGCATCTGTAAAAGTTTGTAGGGGTCTTAAGGGCCAAGAAAGATTTCTTCAGCTTCCTGAGGTTGAAAAGGCGCTGTTGCACCTTCTTCACCACGCTGCCGGTGTGAAGGGACCATTTCATGTCCTGAGTGAAGTGCATGCTGAGGAACTTGAAGCTTTCGAGCCTCTCCACTCTGGCCCGGACGATGTGGATGGAGACGTGCTCTCTCTCTCTCTGCTGTCTTCGGTAGATCACGATTTTATGGCTTAATAACCAATTGTATTATTGTGTGTGTTTTTTCTTGTTATTTGTAACTTATTTTGTACATAATGTTTCTGCCAGTCTCTTATGACCTAAAATAGTTTCTGGATATCAGGACAGCGATTACTCACCTCGTAATGGACGAAGATTTTTTCTTTAACGAGCCAGACATCCGAGCCAGACATCCGACAAGGCCCAAATCCCTGTCATTCGCATGAGAAAGAGACAGATATCAGCAACGTAGGTCGGGGTGCCTTGTTCGAATCCGACGAGTGAGTAATCTGCCTCTACCATCAGTCCTATTAGCAAACGTACAAACATTGGATAACAAAATAGACAAGCTACGATCACAAATATGCTACCAATGGGTCATTAAAAACCGTAGTATCTTATGTTTCAAAGAGTCGTGGCTCTTTGCGACGACATAAAATACAGCTGCGGGTTTTACGCTGCATCGGCAAGATAGAACAGCTGCATCCGGTAAGACAAGGCAGCGCTCCTAGTGGCCAGTTTTCCCTAATTTTTATACTGGCATGTTAAATTACACCCAGAGGGAGAAAAAAAACTCTAGACCACTTTTACTCCACACAGAGACGGGATAGGTGGGATAGGGCAGTGTCCAGTGCAATAGCGTCGTCCATGGATCTGTTGGGATTGTATGCTAATAGTGGTTGTCGGGTAAGGTGAAAGTGATATGATCCTTAACTAGCTTCTCAAAACACTTTATGATGACAGATGTGAGTCCTACAGGGAGATAATTATTTAGTTCAGTTACATTTGCTTTCTTGGGTACAAGAAAAATGGTGGACATCTTGAAGAAAGTGTGGACAACAGCTTGGGATATGGAGAGGTTGAATATGTCTGTAAATATTCCCGCCTGCTGATCTCCACATGCTGTGAGGACACTGCTTGGGATGCCTTTTGGGCCGACAGCCCTGCGAGGGTTAAGACGCTTAAATTACTTATGTTGGCCACGGAGAACGAGAGCACACAGTCCTAGTGAGCATTGGAACATGCGTCGGCAGCTCAATGTTGTTTTCCTCAAAGCAGCGAAGAAGGTGTTTAGCTTATCTGTGAGTGAGGCGTCTGGTTCCGTGTCATAGCTGGCTTTCCCTTTATAATTCGTGATTGTCTGGAGTCCATTCCACATACGTCTCATGTCAAAGCCATTGAATTGTGACCCCACATCCTTTGTGCACTTCCTGATGAACCCAGTCATCAAGGCAGTATATACAGTTGATGTTGGAAGTTTACATACACTTAGGTTGCAGTCATTAAAACTCGTTTTTCAACCACTCCAAAAATTTCTTGTTAACAGCTTGGAAAATTCCAGAAAATGATGTCATGGCTTTAGAAGCTTCTGATAGGCTAATTGACATCATTTGAGTCAATTGGAGGTGTACCTGTGGATGTATTTCAAGGCCTACCTTCAAACTCAGTGCCTCTTTGCATGACATTATGGGAAAATAAAAAATAAATCAGCCAAGACCTCAGGAGCAGAATGGAGGCATGATTTGCAGGGTGAACATATTTATTAGTTCATATGCATGCAGACACAATTTCCAACATTAGCTGTGAGAACTTTTGAAAGCAGGAAAGACAATGCCATTCTACTGTTCACACTCAGGGCACGACCGCAACAGATGTGTTTGTCATACCAGAAATCTCCAAATCAGACTCCACTCTGCATATCCGACCATGCCCACCACAATTACCACTGAGTCCGCCCTGATATGATTGCTGTGATGAATTTGGGTGGGGGTTGTTTACTCAGTAAGGCTTTGTAGCACAGGTAACAGTGACAATCTCTTTCTTGCCAGGAGGTCAATGGTGGGGGGGGGGCAAAATAGTGGATAAAAGGGATGAAAGTAATTGAAAAAGACAGAAACCATGCCTATTGAGAATTTTTAGTTGTGTGTGTGCGTGCGAGTTCAGAGAGACAGAGCGAAGGACAGTGAAAGAGAGAACGTGAGAGTGGAGCGGTATGACTCGAGTTCCCCACCTTCACTTTTTTCCTACCTGAATACAGTGGGGAGAACAAGTATTTGATACACTGCCGATTTTGCAGGTTTTCCTACTTACAAAGCATGTAGAGGTCTGTACTTTTTATCATAGGTACACTTCAACTGTGACAGACGAAATCTAAAACAAAAATCCCGAAAATCACATTGTATGATTTTTAAGTAATAATTAGCATTTTATTGCATTTGAAGTGTACCTATGATAAACACTACAGACCTCTACATGCTTTGTAAGTAGGAAAACCTGCAAAATCTGTAGTGTATCAAATACTTGTTATCCCCACTGTATATAAACACAGGGCTGTAAACCTCTAATAAATACATGGGACGAGACCCGTAATAACAATACACAGGACGGGACCCATAATAACAAGTACACACTAACACGCAAGACGATACAACAGAGCACAGGTACTCACAAGACCAAAGGACATGGAACAATAATCAACCAGGACAATGGGGAACAGAGGGCACATGTACACATACTAATCAGGGGGAATGGGAACCAGGTGTGCGTAATGAGACAAGACAGTCCGGGGTTGGATGTGATGATCCAGTTCAGTGAAGCCTAGAAGGACGGTGACGTAGACCTCCGGAACTGGTGAGAGGAATGAGCAGCATTCCCGGGGGAATCAGTGACACAGTGTCACAGTGTTTCTTGGTAGTCTTAAACAAATCTACTTTGAAACAAAAGTATACACCTCAGGCACTTGGTTATGGGCTTTAAAAAAGAAGACGTGTACCATGTCAGATATAGAGTTGGAATGTATTCAATTTTGAGTTTGCATCCCAATATTACACTTAATATACATCACAGAAGACTGAAATATAACAAAACAGTTTGACATAGAAACACCTGATTTTCAGCATAAAAATAAATAAAAATATGATGAATTCTGAAATTCTGAAAAATATGAGTAACATTCCACCTGTGAGGCCACTATAGCGTGATTTGGTCATTGGACTGCGGGAAAGCTACTGCATAATTTGGGGTTGGTGGGGACAGTGAACATATATAATACAGAAATGATCCATAACATCCATACCATTAACATTCATGACCATTACTATAGATGGAGGTTTTCATTAATTATAAAGAGTTTACATGTAAGGAATAATGAAAAAAAAGACATAAGGCACAAGTTGTTTTATGTAGCCACAAATGCTACCAGGTCATTCAACTCACCTGTTGCATAACAACTGACCTATGGACAAAAATCAGCAAAGCAAACTTGAGAAAGGTATTGCACAGTCATTCATATCTGAAGGGAAATTCTTATCGATGATGACACAGTCGCTCAACCCTCCAATGGATGGACACAATCACACTGAAAACACAGCACAACTTCAGAGTACGGTGAAACAATAGCTGAGGATAATTGTCTGGCACAGAGAAGTTCTCTCTTTAGTTTAACGGCACTTGATGGCCCCAACAAGAGGCTCTTAGGTGGAGGAGCTTTGAGACGGGCCCAACAAAACCCCTGGCTTTCTCAAATCTGCAGCAAGGGGCCAGGAAGGTGCAAAAATAAATTTGACTCAAGGTACCGACATAAGAGTTTGGGAGAATAGTAGAACATTGGAAGTGTAGGAGAATAATAATAAAGGGTGGAGGGCTGGGGGCAGCAGAGTGATAGAGTGGAGGGCTGGGGGCAGGAGAGTGATAGAGTGGAGGGCTGGGGGCAGGAGAGTGATAGAGTGGAGGGCTGGGGGCAGGAGAGTGATAGAGTGGAGGGCTGGGGGCAGGAGAGTGATAGAGTGAAGGGCTGGGGGCAGGAGAGTGATAGGGTGGAGGGCTGGGGGCAGGAGAGTGATAGAGTGGAGGGCTGGGGGGCAGGAGAGTGATAGAGTGGAGGGCTGGGGGCAGGAGAGTGATAGAGTGGAGGGCTGGGGGCGGGAGAGTGATAGAGTGGAGGGCTGGGGGCAGGAGAGTGATAGGGTAGAGGGCTGGGGGCAGGAGAGTGATAGGATGGAGGGCTGGGGGCAGGAGAGTGATAGAGTGGAGGGCTGGGGGCAGGAGAGTGATAGGGTGGAGGGCTAGGGGCAGGAGAGTGATAGGGTGGAGGGCTGGGGGCAGGAGAGTGATAGAGTGGAGGGCTGGGGGCAGGAGAGTGATAGAGTGGAGGGCTGGGGGCAGGAGAGTGATAGGGTGGAGGGCTGGGTAAAGGAGAGTGATAGAGTGGAGGGCTGGGGGCAGGAGAGTGATAGAGTGGAGGGCTGGGGGCAGGAGAGTGATAGAGTGGAGGGCTGGGGCAGGAGAGTGATAGAGTGGAGGGATGGGGGCAGGAGAGTGATAGAGTGGAGGGCTGGGGGCAGGAGAGTGATAGAGTGGAGGGCTGGGGGCAGGAGAGTGATAGGGTGGAGGGCTGGGGGCAGGAGAGTGATAGGGTGGAGGGCTGGGGGCAGGAGAGTGATAGAGTGGAGGGCTGGGGGCAGGAGAGTGATAGGGTGGAGGGCTGGGGGCAGGAGAGTGATATAGTGGAGGGCTGGGGGCAGGAGAGTGATAGGGTGGAGGGCTGGTGGCAGGAGAGTGATAGGGTGGAGGGCTGGGGGCAGGAGAGTGATAGAGTGGAGGGCTGGGGGCAGGAGAGTGATAGGGTGGAGGGCTGGGGGCAGGAGAGTGATAGAGTGGAGGGCTGGGGCAGGAGAGTGATAGGGTGGAGGGCTGGGGGCAGGAGAGTGATAGGGTGGAGGGCTGGGTGCAGGAGAGTGATAGAGTGGAGGGCTGGGGGCAGGAGAGTGATAGGGTGGAGGGCTGGGGGCAGGAGAGTGATAGAGTGGAGGGCTGGGGGCAGGAGAGTGATAGGGTGGAGGGCTGGGGGCAGGAGAGTGATAGAGTGGAGGGCTGGGGGCAGGAGAGTGATAGGGTGGAGGGCTGGGGGCAGGAGAGTGATAGAGTGGAGGGCTGGGGGCAGGAGAGTGATAGAGTGGAGGGCTGGGGGCAGGAGAGTGATAGAGTGGAGGGCTGGGGGCAGGAGAGTGATAGAGTGGAGGGCTGGGGGCAGGAGAGTGATAGAGTGGAGGGCTGGGGGCAGGAGAGTGATAGAGTGGAGGGCTGGGGGCAGGAGTGATAGGGTGGAGGGCTGGGGGCAAGAGAGTGATAGAGTGGAGGGCTAGGGGCAGGAGAGTGATAGAGTGGAGGGCTGGGGGCAGGAGAGTGATAGAGTGGAGGGCTGGGGGCAGGAGAGTGATAGAGTGGAGGGCTGGGGGAAGGAGAGTGATAGGGTGGAGGGCTGGGGGCAGGAGAGTGATAGAGTGGAGGGCTGGGGGCAGGAGAGTGATAGAGTGGAGGGCTGGGGGCAGGAGAGTGATAGAGTGGAGGGCTGGGGGCAGGAGAGTGATAGGGTGGAGGGCTGGGGGCAGGAGAGTGATAGAGTGGAGGGCTGGGGGCAGGAGAGTGATAGAGTGGAGGGCTGGGGGCAGGAGAGCTATAATAAAGGTTGGAGAGCTGGGGGCAGGAGAGTGATAGAGTGGAGGGCTGGGGGAAGGAGAGTGATAGGGTGGAGGGCTGGGGGCAGGAGAGTGATAGAGTGGAGGGCTGGGGGCAGGAGAGTGATAGAGTGGAGGGCTGGGGGCAGGAGAGTGATAGGGTGGAGGGCTGGGGGCAGGAGAGTGATAGAGTGGAGGGCTGGGGGCAGGAGAGTGATAGAGTGGAGGGCTGGGGGCAGGAGAGCTATAATAAAGGTTGGAGAGCTGGGGGCAGGAGAGTGATAGAGTGGAGGGCTGGGGGAAGGAGAGTGATAGGGTGGAGGGCTGGGGGCAGGAGAGTGATAGAGTGGAGGGCTGGGGGCAGGAGAGTGATAGGGTGGAGGGCTGGGGGCAGGAGAGTGATAGAGTGGAGGGCTGGGGGCAGGAGAGTGATAGAGTGGAGGGCTGGGGGCAGGAGAGCTATAATAAAGGTTGGAGAGCTGGGGGCAGGAGAGTGATAGAGTGGAGGGCTGGGGGAAGGAGAGTGATAGGGTGGAGGGCTGGGGGCAGGAGAGTGATAGAGTGGAGGGCTGGGGGCAGGAGAGTGATAGAGTGGAGGGCTGGGGGCAGGAGAGTGATAGGGTGGAGGGCTGGGGGCAGGAGAGTGATAGAGTGGAGGGCTGGGGGCAGGAGAGTGATAGGGTGGAGGGCTGGGGGCAGGAGAGTGATAGAGTGGAGGGCTGGGGGCAGGAGAGTGATAGAGTGGAGGGCTGGGGGCAGGAGAGTGATAGAGTGGAGGGCTGGGGGCAGGAGAGTGATAGAGTGGAGGGCTGGGGGGCAGGAGAGTGATAGAGTGGAGGGCTGGGGGCAGGAGAGCTATAATAAAGGTTGGAGAGCTGGGGGCAGGAGAGTGATAGAGTGTAGGGCTGGAGGCAGGAGAGTGATAGGGTGGAGGGCTGGGGGCAGGAGAGTGATAGAGTGGAGGGCTGGGGGCAGGAGAGTGATAGGGTGGAGGGCTGGGGGCAGGAGAGCGATAGGGTGGAGGGCTGGGGGCAGGAGAGTGATAGGTTGGAGGGCTGGGGGCAGGAGAGTGAAAGGGTGGAGGGCTGGGGGGCAGGAGAGTGATAGGGTGGAGGGCTGAGGGCAGGAGAGTGATAGGGTGGAGGGCTGGAGGCAGGAGAGTGATAGGTTGGAGGGCTGGAGGCAGGAGAGTGATAGGGTGGAGGGCTGGGGGCAGGAGAGTGATAGAGTGGAGGGCTGGGGGCAGGAGAGTGATAGAGTGGAGGGCTGGGTAAAGGAGAGTGATAGGGTGGAGGGCTGGGGGCAGGAGAGTGATAGGTTGGAGGGCTGGAGGCAGGAGAGTGATAGGGTGGAGGGCTGGGGGCAGGAGAGTGATAGGTTGGAGGGCTGGAGGCAGGAGAGTGAAAGGGTGGAGGGCTTGGGGAGGGAGAGTGATAGGGTGGAGGGCTGGGTAAAGGAGAGTGATAGAGTGGAGGGCTGGGGGCAGGAGAGTGATAGGGTGGAGGGCTTGGGGCAGGAGAGCGATAGGGTGGAGGGCTGGGGGCAGGAGAGTGATAGGGTGGAGGGCTGGGGGCAGGAGAGTGATAGGGTGGAGGGCTTGGGGCAGGAGAGTGATAGGGTGGAGGGCTGGGTAAAGGAGAGTGATAGGGTGGAGGGCTGGGTAAAGGAGAGTGATAGGGTGGAGGGCTGGGGGCAGGAGAGTGATAGGGTGGAGGGCTGGGGGCAGGAGAGTGATAGGGTGGAGGGCTGGGGGCAGGAGAGTGATAGAGTGGAGGGCTGGGGGCAGGAGAGTGATAGAGTGGAGGGCTGGGGGCAGGAGTGATAGGGTGGAGGGCTGGGGGCAAGAGAGTGATAGAGTGGAGGGCTAGGGGCAGGAGAGTGATAGAGTGGAGGGCTGGGGGCAGGAGAGTGATAGGGTGGAGGGCTGGGGGCAGGAGAGTGATAGGGTAGAGGGCTGGGGGCAGGAGAGTGATAGAGTGGAGGGCTGGGGGCAGGAGAGTGATAGAGTGGAGGGCTGGGGGAAGGAGAGTGATAGGGTGGAGGGCTGGGGGCAGGAGAGTGATAGAGTGGAGGGCTGGGGGCAGGAGAGTGATAGAGTGGAGGGCTGGGGGCAGGAGAGTGATAGAGTGGAGGGCTGGGGGCAGGAGAGTGATAGGGTGGAGGGCTGGGGGCAGGAGAGTGATAGAGTGGAGGGCTGGGGGCAGGAGAGTGATAGAGTGGAGGGCTGGGGCAGGAGAGTGATAGAGTGGAGGGCTGGGGGCAGGAGAGCTATAATAAAGGTTGGAGAGCTGGGGGCAGGAGAGTGATAGAGTGGAGGGCTGGGGGAAGGAGAGTGATAGGGTGGAGGGCTGGGGGCAGGAGAGTGATAGAGTGGAGGGCTGGGGGCAGGAGAGTGATAGGGTGGAGGGCTGGGGGCAGGAGAGTGATAGAGTGGAGGGCTGGGGGCAGGAGAGTGATAGAGTGGAGGGCTGGGGGAAGGAGAGTGATAGGGTGGAGGGCTGGGGGCAGGAGAGTGATAGAGTGGAGGGCTGGGGGCAGGAGAGTGATAGAGTGGAGGGCTGGGGGCAGGAGAGTGATAGGGTGGAGGGCTGGGGGCAGGAGAGTGATAGAGTGGAGGGCTGGGGGCAGGAGAGTGATAGGGTGGAGGGCTGGGGGCAGGAGAGTGATAGAGTGGAGGGCTGGGGGCAGGAGAGTGATAGAGTGGAGGGCTGGGGGCAGGAGAGTGATAGAGTGGAGGGCTGGGGGCAGGAGAGCTATAATAAAGGTTGGAGAGCTGGGGGCAGGAGAGTGATAGAGTGTAGGGCTGGAGGCAGGAGAGTGATAGGGTGGAGGGCTGGGGGCAGGAGAGTGATAGAGTGGAGGGCTGGGGGCAGGAGAGTGATAGGGTGGAGGGCTGGGGGCAGGAGAGCGATAGGGTGGAGGGCTGGGGGCAGGAGAGTGATAGGTTGGAGGGCTGGAGGCAGGAGAGTGAAAGGGTGGAGGGCTGGGGGCAGGAGAGTGATAGGGTGGAGGGCTGAGGGCAGGAGAGTGATAGGGTGGAGGGCTGGAGGCAGGAGAGTGATAGGTTGGAGGGCTGGAGGCAGGAGAGTGATAGGTTGGAGGGCTGGAGGCAGGAGAGTGATAGAGTGGAGGGCTGGGGGCAGGAGAGTGATAGAGTGGAGGGCTGGGTAAAGGAGAGTGATAGGGTGGAGGGCTGGGGGCAGGAGAGTGATAGGTTGGAGGGCTGGAGGCAGGAGAGTGAAAGGGTGGAGGGCTGGGGGCAGGAGAGTGATAGGGTGGAGGGCTGGGGGCAGGAGAGTGATAGGGTGGAGGGCTGGGGGCAGGAGAGTGATAGGTTGGAGGGCTGGAGGCAGGAGAGTGAAAGGGTGGAGGGCTTGGGGAGGGAGAGTGATAGGGTGGAGGGCTGGGTAAAGGAGAGTGATAGAGTGGAGGGCTGGGGGCAGGAGAGTGATAGGGTGGAGGGCTTGGGGCAGGAGAGCGATAGGGTGGAGGGCTGGGGGCAGGAGAGTGATAGGGTGGAGGGCTGGGGGCAGGAGAGTGATAGGGTGGAGGGCTTGGGGCAGGAGAGTGATAGGGTGGAGGGCTGGGTAAAGGAGAGTGATAGGGTGGAGGGCTGGGTAAAGGAGAGTGATAGGGTGGAGGGCTGGGGGCAGGAGAGTGATAGGGTGGAGGGCTGGGGGCAGGAGAGTGATAGGGTGGAGGGCTGGGGGCAGGAGAGTGATAGAGTGGAGGGCTGGGGGCAGGAGAGTGATAGAGTGGAGGGCTGGGGGCAGGAGTGATAGGGTGGAGGGCTGGGGGCAAGAGAGTGATAGAGTGGAGGGCTAGGGGCAGGAGAGTGATAGAGTGTAGGGCTGGAGGC